>NC_045731.1:16349724-16667884 GCF_009834535.1 Camelus ferus | reverse complement strand
GCACTTAAAAAGGAAAAATGAACACAGAGATACTTTCCCAGTGTGCACAGCACACTTGTGGCCACGCTGTGGGGCCTCCTCTGGCTCTGTCCCTCCCTGTATATATTGACAGGTCTTCTCCATCTTTAGAATGTTCCCTCTACCTAGTACCCCTAGTTACCATCGTCTCTCTCTTGTTACTTTTATAACCAAGCTACTGGAAAGACTTACCTATGCTTAGTCTCTCTGCCTCCTCACCTCAACCCATCTCATCCTCCACACCCCTCTTAGCAAGTCACCAGTGGCTTCCTAATCCCCAAGTCCATGGGTGTTCCTTTTCTCAGTGGACTTCCATCTACTTTGATGCTCTTGATTCCTCCCTCCTGGAAACTCCTACATTCTAGTCTCTCGTATCCTCCTTTTCTGCCCAGCCCTTACCCTTGTGGCCTTCACGAGAGCCTCTCCTTCCCCTCCCTCAGAGGTCAGTGTTGCCCCCTAGGCGCTCCGCTCTCAGAGGCAGTCTGGCAAAGACACTAACGGCACAGGCTCGAACCCTGACTGCCTTGGCTAAAATCCTATGTCCATTACTTTTAGCTGTATGACCTTGAACAAGTTACTTACCATCCTGATGCCTCAGTTTATTCAGCTGTATAGTGGGTATAATAATAGTCTTCTCTGGCAATAATCATTCAGGGCATTAATACCCTTAAAGTACTTAGAACACACAGTACACACTCAGTAAGCATTAGCCATTATAATTTCTCTTCCCATGCTCTGCACGCCCCTGAACTATGCCATGACTTCATTACCTCTTGTCAAGAGTTTACCCTTGGATCTTCTTCAAGATTTTTCTCCTGAATCACAAACCGACAAAACCATGGCCCACCAGACTTGTCTCCCGGGTTATCCCTAAGATGCTTCCAATTGAGTTTGAGCTTTTTTTCCTACGACCTTTTCCTGCAAGTGCTCCTCCTCTTTCTCCACCTCCATAACCTCTCCTAATGAATAGCCCCACTGTCCTTACTCTTGGTTGCCCAGGCCGAAATCCCACAGTCATCTGAGACTCCTGCACAGCCACCAAACTTTGTCGATTTACTGCCAAAATGTTCCTTGAGTCTGTGCCCAGTTCTCCACTCCTATTACCAGTGACTTAAATAGAACCTCATATTTTTTTTCATCTGGATAAGTAACAATGATATTAAAAATAATATTCACCACTATTATTACATGCCAATTATGGATCAGTCACTGTAGTGGACACTTCACATACTTCACTGTCCATTATCCCAACAGTCAACCATCCACAAGGGAGGGGATCATCCATTCCTATTTTTAGAGGAGGAAGACAGAAGCTCAGAGACACTCAGTAAGTAACCTCAGCCACACAAATGTGCTGTGGAGCTGGGATGTGGACTGAGGTTTGTCTGACTCCAAGCCCCTCTTCCTGCTCTCTAAACTGCAACGGTGTCCTAACTGGTCTTCCTGTCACCTGTCTTATTCCTTTCCAGTATCTACTCTATTGCCAGAAGGATCTGTTTTTACAGGGAAACTCTGACCAAGTTTCTCCTCTGTGTGAAATCCTGTAATAGCTCCCTGTTGCCTTCAGAATGAAAAGCACATTCTTTAGCAAGGCTTTTCCTTGTGCACCACTCTGCCCATTTAGAGATCTGCCTCCCTTCTGTCCAACCACGTGTACCTGTCTATCATTCCTAGAGCACACCACGCCTGGAGCACACCACGCCTGCTCCCCTGCTCATGCCACTCTCCTCCCGGTCCCTCCGCCTACGATGCCCTCCTCCTCTCGTCAGCCTGGATGCCTCCACCTCAGCCTCCTGGACGGCCTTGAATCCACCTCCTGCCAAGGCCGAGTTTAGCTGTCCCTCCTCTGGACACCTACAGCACTCTGCAGTTGCCTCTAGCACTGAATTTTAGAGTGGTGCAGCAGGCACTGACCGAGCGCCTACAGTATGCCAGAGTTCACGGTGGGCTCTAGTGATTCAGGAATCAATAAGATATGTCTTGTATGAATGGCCAACATGCACATGAAAAAGATGCTCCATATCACTAATTACCAGAGAAATGCAAACCAAAACTGTGATGAGGTATCACCTCACACCAGTCAGAATGGCCATCATGCAAAAGCCCACAAACAATAAATGCGGGAGAGGCTGTGGAGAAAGGGGACCCTCCTACACTGCTGGTGGGAATGCGGTTTGGTGCAGCATTTATGGAAAACAGTAAGGAGATTCCTCAAGACTAAAAATAGACTTACCATATGACCCAGCAGTCCAACTCCTGGGCATATATCCAAAGGGAACCCTAACTCAAAAAGACACTTGCACCCCAACGTTCATAGAAGCACTATTTACAATAGCCAAGACATGGAAACAGCCTAAATGTCCATCAACAGAGGACTGGATAAAGAAGATTTGGTATATTTATACAATGGAATACTACTCATCCTTCAAAAATGATAAAATAATGCCATTTGCAGCAACATGGATGGCCCTGGAGAATGTCATTCTAAGTGCAATAAGCCAGAAAGAGAAAGAAAAATACCATACGATATCACTCACATGTGGACTCTTTAGAAAAAAAGATAAATGAACTTATATATAAAACAGAAATAGACTCACAGACAGAACACAGACTTGTGGCTACCAGTGGGGAGAGAGGTGTGAAGGGATAAACTGGGATTTCGAGATTTGCAGATACTGACTGGTATGTATAAAATAGATAAGTAAGTTTATACTGTATAGCACAGGGAAGTATATTCAACATCTTACAGAAGCTCATGGTGAAAAAGAATATGAAAATGAATATAGGTATGTTCATGTATGATTGAAGCACTGTGCTGTGCACCAGAAATTGACACATTGTAAATTGACTATAACTCAATTAAAAAATTGATTTGATTAAAAAAAAAGGTATGTCTTGATTTCTGAGATCTTCCTTTAATGAGAGAGATGGACAACAAAATGCTTCATCACTACCTCTGATTCCCCTGTCTCCACAGTGGACTTCTGAAGTTCTTGGGCAGGAAGTATATCTCGTTCATCTCCGCATCCCCAGGGCCTAGCACTACACCTGGCACACGGGGATGTCAGTAAACACAGCTTGAGCTAAGCAGACAAACCGAGGCCACCAAGCTACCTCTTTCTGTGAGCACACAGGCCATCCACGCGGACACTCTCCACTTTCATGTGTGTCTTTTCCAGACTCTAAATGTCCAAGTCCTCGTTTTCCGTATTTTCAGGAGGTCCTCAAAGTGCACTAACATCAGATGTTGCTCAGCCAAGTGAAACACACGATAGGAACTTCAGGGAAGTAACACGTGTGTCTTCCAATAAGACGCTCTTCCTGCCCCTTTGCGTGGGCAGCTGTGGCCCATCTTGTCAAGGTGAGTGAGGAAAAGGACAAGCCAGCTGTATCTGTGTAGGTCCCTAGGGTAAGACACGTTTAAAAGGAGGCCCTTTTGATCAGGGGTCCCTGTGCAGAAACAAGGCCCCCCCGAAGTCAATTCCCTCCTGCTGCTGACCAACTGAACGACACAGGGCAGAGAAGGGCACAAAGGGGAGAGGCTCAAATTTCAGCAGATTGTTTTGTGAAATTCATTCTTTGCTTCAAAAGTTTATGGTTACTTTCCTGCTGAGCAGCATTTCCACGTCCTCTCACCTTGGAGGACAAAGTGCATGCTGCCTAGATGATCAAAGAGGGGGCAAGAGGAGGAAGAGAGAGGTGCTGATCCCCAGAGCAGAGAGCTTCTAACGGCCCTAAGTTCTAACAAGGCAAGGCCCCAGCCATCAGGGCGGGGAGAGGGAAAGGGGGAAAAACGTGGAGGAAATGACCGTTCTCACCTGAACCACGGCAACCCGCACACCTGTGGTTTCCTTTCTGAAAACTAGATTTTCTAAAAGCATCTCTGATAATAATATGACCATCCTGACACTGCCTGGGGCAACGGTGAAGATTTTGGAGGCCGGTGGCCTGGATCTGGTCCCAGGTCTGCCTTTTGCCTGTGGTGGGATCCTGATTCCTCCTGTAATACGACCGCAGAGGATGGCTGTGAGGATCAATGCAATAAGGCATGTAAATCCCTTAGCACAGGCTCTGGTACCTACACCAGGTGCTCCTATTATAACTGACCACTAGGAACCACCCACAGGACCACCTTCCCTGCAGGAAGGGTGTTCCACAGGGAGATGTCCCTTCCCTCGGCCTCCGTTCCCTGACCCCCTTCCTCTGCACCTGTATCTTCTCTGTCACAGATTTACTCCACTGCGCTATGTTGATTTTCTTGTCTTTCTCCCCATTTGAGCCGTCAGCACCTTGAAGGTCAGGATGTGACCTAGGGCACTCATGCACTTATTTACCACTTACTAAGTGTCTCCTACGTGCCAGGGGGTCACTAAGTGATAAATAGATTAAAGAAGCCAACAAGCATATTGTACCCATCACCTGTGGTGAGCTTTGGCAAAAGACTTTGGGATCAAAGAGAAGGGCTGTAAATGTGAACGTGATTCCTGGGAAATGTGTCAGTCCTGATAGTTGATCTGGGTCTCATGCTGATTTTATGTAAAACAGAACTGATCAATCAGTCAATCAAGTGTGCTCTCTCTTCCTCTGTCTCTCACTCTCTCTCCATTCTTCGTCCATCTCAAAGTCCAGAGCCTCTCTCCCTTCTTTCTCCCTAAGTCCAGAGAAACTTAGCAATTACTTACCGATTCATACAGACCTTTGGATCTCTGAAGGTAATGTTCAAAAGCCCAGACCTGGGAGGGGCCATCCACACGGTTCATCAGCTAGGGCTTTGAAAAATAAAATAAAACAAAACCACCACCCACAACCACTAAGCACAGCCTGGCGACTGCAGTTTCTTTGCTTACTGGAGACAGTGTCCCTCCCCCAGCCCCTGGGCTCTGGTTCCACTGCCCCCGGAGGAAGCAGGAGGCAGAGCCACCAAAGAGCTCAGCACACCTGAGCTTTAACTGCCTGCTCCACTGCCTCCCAACACGCAGAGACAGATCCCGCTAGAAGGCCCAGCCCATCACCACCACCTCCTCTAGCCTCCCAGTCACCACACACCCACACATCTGTCAGACCCTCCACGGGCTCAATCCCAGGCACGTGCCGCTTCCTGTCTGTCAGTGGTGGCTGGCTCCTCTGAGCTCCCAGGTCTCTGCTCAGGTCTCTTCATTCCACTTATCATACTCTGGTGACCTGCTTATGTGTCCATCACACATCATGAACTGTGACCTTAATGATAAGGAGCACGTCCTCCTCATGGCTGTGTCTCTGGCACCAGCACAGAGCTACTCCCCCCACAAATATTCCAAACCCACCCTCACTCCTCAAGATCCCATCACCGTGTATGGTCCAATCTAGACTAAATGCCTCTTACAGAACCTAAAAGGGCATCATATAGAGTCAAATAGTGCAGGGGCATTTCACAGCGAACACAGCTCAAGGCCTAAGCAGGGTGAGGCACCTCTCCGCAGAACTCCACACGCAAGCAGGAGCCAGCGTCATTGGGAATCGGACTGCTGGTCAGCTAAGAGGTGCCGCCCAACATGGCAGCAAGGGGATGGCACCAGAGGCCTGAAAATCTGGGGCTGGGCCTGACACCCTCTCCTGGGCTAGTTCATCTTCTGGATCAGGCCTTAAAAGGCTCAGTGAAAATGCAAGTGGTGCCCCAAAGATCTTGGGTCAGACTCTGGCTCCAACTGTTAGCACCCTGGGGGAATCTTTCTCAGATCAGTCAACTTGTGACCCAGGAAAGGGGATAACGCCAGAAGACAGTAAGAGTCCGGGTCTGAAGGGAGAAGGCAGTGCTACAGGGGCCTTGAGGGGTCGCTAACGTGTTAATGAGTGGGGACATTCTCACCCTGCTCCATTCTCGAAAGCAGCCTTATCAGAGGATTTCTGTGACCCCTAACAAGACTGCAAGGCCTTGCACACACCAAATAACCTCATTCCACTGAAGTTTTGGGGAAAACAGACCAAAACAAGCAAACTCAAGGGGGTCACAGCTGTGTGGGTCAGCTGTGAAAGAAACCAGAGCACACAAATGTGCAAGTATTCGTGCAAGGAGGTCTGGCCTATGCAGCAAGCAGCCAATGGACCAGCAAGAAAAGGGTTCAAGTTCCAAAAGCAGGGCTTCATTCAGGGAAACAAAAGACTCCAAGTCGGTGAAGTGATCCACTGTAACCTAGTATCCAATGTCACACATGACTCAGACAGGGGGTCAGTGACAGGTCCCAAACCTGGCTTTCCAAAATTCCATAGGAGTCATTAAATCCTTAAGTTTTATCTTTAATATATAAATGTTCTTTATAACACATAGAGAGAAAGTATACTCTGTATCTCATCAAGTATAAGATGGGAGACCCAGCTGGTGTCATTCATCCATCCATCCCACACCCGCTGATTAATTTAACCCAGTATTTATGCGCTAGGTGCACGCTGCAAAGGGCACGTGCTTAGAAACGACAAAGCCGGAGTCAGGTAGCTCCTGACCCTAAGTCTGCACCTCTCTCCTCCAGGCAGGTGTGCTGACTCCATGAGCCCCTCCCCAAAGAGTTAATGCTGATCTGACCCTGGTCAGACACACGTAAGACTTCATTTAGCAACAAGTTCATTGGTGCTGACCAAGAGCTCTGACAGGAGATAGACCCCAATGTCTCGTCCTTCTGAGACTGGGTTAGGGGCAAGGAGGAGGGGAAAGGAACGGGAGGTGTAAAAATAACGGCACAGTCTTAGACCACAAGTGTGGTGCAGCTGAAAAAGCCAATGGACTTTGCCTCTTATTAATGGACACAACAAACTCCAGCTCATGTTTACAGAGCACTTACTGTATGTGGACCACTGGTTCAAGCCCTTTACCTGCACAGTGTGAAGGGTGTGTGTTTTGCAATTCGGATGTCTCTGTGAATCCTGGCCTACCACTTTGGGGAAACCACTTAGCCTCTCTGTGCCTTCATTTCTTTGCCTGGAAAATAGGGTAATACTAACTTTATATGGTCCTATAAATAAAGATTAAATGAGTAAAAATATAAAATGCCAAACTTGAACCATGTCCTGGCACAGAGTAGGCACTCAGTATTATGATGAGCAATCATTATCCCATTAGTCAGTCACAGTCTGTAGAGAAGGCAGACTATTTCTTCCTATTTTACTAAAAATGGTTTGAGAGACTAAGTCAAAGTGCTTAAGGTCACAGAGTTAATAAATGGCAGAACTGGGATTTGAACACGGGCAGCCTGACTCCAAAGCCTACAAGCTTAACCACCACCGTGAACACAGCACTGTACTATGTTCCAGGTACACATGACTGGTCAGGGGATCCCTTATACAGTGCAGTAAACACTACAAGAGACACAATGAAAGAAAAAAGGGGCTGGGGCTGGGGTAGCAGGGAGGGACAGAACTGAGCCATCTCCAGGAACTAAAGAACACTTCACCCAGAGGGGTACTTGAGCTGTAGTCTCAGAGAATGATGAGGAATTTGCCAGCCATGGAGGAGGAAGGGCATTCCAAAAAGTCAAGACCTAGAACACCAGGAGAATAGTACGGGAGGAAGTGTCATAAGGTGAGTCTGGGAAGGTAAGCCGACGCCAGCGTGAACAGGCACGTATGCCAACGTCGGAGGTTAGTTTTTATTCTGTAAGACAGTGATTCTCAAATTTTAATATGCACAGGATCTATCTCTGGTGCCTGTAAAACACGCCCAGATTCCTGTCCCTTCCGTTAGCACAGGGAGCCCAACAAGGTTATTAAGGCAGTGTAGTAGCATGGCCTGCAGTGGGGTTTTTTTTTTTAATTTTTTTTTTTTTACTTGTGGTATAGTTGGTTTACAATGTGTCAATTTCTGGTGCACAGCACAATGCTTCAGTCATATCTAAGTATACTTACATTCATTTTCATATTCTTTTTCACCATAGGCTACTACAAGATACTGAATATACTTCCCTGTGCTATGCTGTATAAACTTGTTTATCTATTTTATACATACCAGTCAGTATCTGCAAATCTCAAACTCCCAGTTTATCCCTTCTCACCCCCCTCCACCCCGGCAACCACAAGTCTGTATTCTATGCCTGTGAGTCTGTTTCTGTTTTATATATAAGTTCATTTGTATTTTTTTTTTTTAAGATTCCAGATTTGAGTGATATCATGTGGTATTTTTCTTTCTCTTTCTGGCTTACTTCACTTAGAATGACATTCTCCAGGGCCATCCATGTTGCTGCAAATGGCATTATTTTATCATTTTTGAAGGATGAGTAGTATTCCATTGTATAAATATACCAAATCTTCTTTATCCAGTCCTCTGTTGATGGACATTTAGGGTGTTTCCATGTCTTGGCTATTGTAAATAGTGCTGCTATGAACGTTGGGGTGCAAGTGTCTTTTTGAGTTAGGGTTCTCTTTGAATATATGCCCAGGAGTGGGAGTGCTGGGTCATATGGTAAGTCTGTTTGTGGCCTTTTGAGGAATCTCCATGCTGTTTTCCACAGTGGCTGCACCAAAATGCATTCCAACCAACACTGTAGGAGGGTTCCCTTTTCTCCACACACTCTCTAGCATTTATCATTTGTGGCAGTGGTTTTAACAACAGAATTCTAGCACTGGAATGAGGGGGGATTTGGGACAGAGGCTGGTACGATCAGCCAAACCGAAGCAGGTAAGAGGATGAGAGTTGGGAATGACAGCGCTCTTCATCAACTGATAAATTAATACAGTGGTTTCTCATCGTCAGCAAGCACCACTAGAGTGGGATAATTCTTTGTTGTGCGGAGCTGTCCTGTGCATCCCAGGACGCTTAGCACCATCCCTGGTCTCCACCCATCAGATGAATAGCATCCTTCCCCACTAACATGTTAATAGCCAGGAATGTTCCTAGACATTGCCAGATGTCATCTGGGAGGCAAAACCAAAATCCTAGTTGAGAGCCACTGCTTTGAATCCTCCCATCCTTACTTTACAGATGAGGAAATAGAGACACAGAAAGCTGCAGAAAGTTCTCATCCAGGATTCAAACGCTGACGGTCTCACTCCAGGGCTTGGGATCTTAGCCATTAAGCTTAATGCCTTTTGCGGAGAGAGACTCAAGCCAGCCTTTTGGGGAAGAATTACATATTTGGTGACAGGCTGGATGGATGATGGGAAAAGGATGAAAGAGTGAGGGTCAAAGGTGAAACATCAGTGCTTACCACTGAACTGTGAGGACAGTAGGTACTAAATAAATCATCTGGATTCGAATGGAATCAAGATGTATTTGCTCAAAATAGAAAAAGCCCAGTCCCCCGTAGTATAAGCCAATGGTAGGATCCTACTCAGACCGGACAGAGGAACCCTTAGGGCTGGGCATGGGATGTGCAGTACAAAGCAACCCATTCCCAAATCCTGGCTGGGCCCCTTCTCAGCTTTACAGCCCTGGTGGCATTACTGAACCTCTGCACGTCATTTTGCCCGTTTGGAAACTAGGGATAGGAGTTCCTAATCAGAGGCTTCATGTGAGAACTCAGGCAGTTAGTAAGAGCAAAATGGCAAGCTAGCACGAAGTGGTTGGCTGTCCTCTCCTTCCAAGCCAGCCTCGTTACCTCCATGTCCCACGTGCGTCCCATATCCAGTGCTCCTCCCCACCCCTACACTCCAATTCTTGGGAACCCCAAATAGAAGGGCAAGGAGCTGACGGCGCCCCTCTCCACTAGCAGAGCGTCTCCCTGAGGCTACAGGGGCCCCAAGGGCCTTTTCACTCCCCAATCCGCTTTGATTTCAGGGGGTCAACTGGGGGTCGCCAAAAGCATGTGGCCAGCTGAGTGCTTAAAAGGAGCCAGGTAAATGAGTTCAACGTGAGCCACGGAGAATTCGGGCAGGTTCGCACCCGGCAGGCCAGGGTCAAAGCCAGTCCGTGTCGCGGGGCCCGCATGCTCAGCCCCTGGTCCCAGAGGCGGAGGAGGAGAGAGGCGCCGAGATTTGTAAAGGACTCGCTCTCTAGCTCTCCGAAGCCGGACTGCTTAAGCAGGGAGCAGAGAGTTGTTGGCACCAGAAAACGCGGGGCGGAGGCAACAGGAAAGTGCGAGGAGAGAGAGAGGGAGAGAGAAAGTGCTGGGAAGCGAAGTTCCCAGGGGGACCCAGCCTGGAACACCCGGGCAGGGGGTCAGCAGTGCTCCGGTGTTTCCGAAGAGGGGCTGATGCGGCCAGGCCAGGGCCCGCTGGGGATGCCGGGCGCCCCCGCGCCCCGAGCGCGCTCACCGTCGCCGCTTACCTTCGCTGGCACCGCCGGCGCGCACTTCCGGGGTCTGAGGTCCGGGCGCCGGGGGCCCGAGCCGGGGGACCAGAGCCGATCCCTAAGGGAAGGACGCCACCAGGCTGGCACTGGCGCCTGGGGAAGAAATCCCAGCGGGGGACTCGCCACGGCTGGCGCGGGGCGCGGGGTCCCGGGCGGCAGCGCCGAGCCCCGCAGACGCCGGAGGAGCGCGAGTCCGCGGGAGGAAAAGGTTGCCTCATTTCCTTCGGTCTCCCCCTCCACTCCACCCACTCTGCCCGGGACCTGCCCTCTCCCCCCACCCCCCGCCCCCTTCCCCAGGCGAGCGGCCCCTGTGGGCCCTGGAGAGACGCGGAACCTGACTGGCTGCGGCGGGCGGCGGCGCCTCCCTCCGCATCGAGTCGGTTCGAGCTCCCGCACTCCTTCCTCCCTTGAGCGCTTCTGACCGTGTGCAGGGCCCTGGAGGGTTCCCCGGCGGCTGTCCCCACCCTGGCCCAGAGCTCTACCCCTTCCCTCTGCTAGGACGAGCCAGGTTTGGAAGCAGACCCCCAAGCGGCTGCCAGCATCCATGCTCTCCTTCCTGTCCTGTCGCCTGCTTTGAGCTCCCATTAAACTATGGGAAATAATACTTACTTTGTTGAATTTGGTCAACTTTTTTTTTTTCCAGGTGGGGAGTTTAAAACCTGATGCATAATCTTAAAGGAATGTTCATTTTGATCGGAAGGAGAGCAGCTGAGGTCTTTGTTTGGCTTGCTCATTCAGAGTTGGGGTTTTCTTTCTTAAATTCAACAACCGTTAGGCTGATAGGCTCTCAGCTGGGCGCCGGAAACTTAGAGAAGAATCAGAAGGGCATACTGTTCCCAGACAGTCGTCATACGTGACTAGTGCGGGCAGCGGGGGTCCAGGGATTCTGTGGTCCCTTAAGAGGTAGGTCAAGACCTGGAAGAGCTTTCTACAGAGTAAAACCGGCGTGCGCAGTGCCAAGAAGGAGTCAAAAATCCCCATGAGGAGACGATCTAGCAGAGAGCACAGCCAGGTTGGGGAGTGACGGTGGACGAACATGGAAGAGAATGTTGCCCAGTCTATTAAGAGAGGACAGGGGCTGCAGGGAGCAGTGGGTGGAATCGACAAGAGCTGATAGGGTGCGGATTGAGAGGATGAAGGAAAGAGGTGATTTCCAGGCCTCTGGCTGGAGTAACTAGTGACCACTGGATGACCAGAATCCAGAGCACCTTCTGGAGAGGCTATTCCAAGTGTGGTCTGGGAACTGGCAGTATTACCATGAACTGGGAGCTTGTTAGATATGGGAACTTTCCAGTCCCACTTAATGTACTGAGTCAGAATCTGCATTTTAATAAGATCTCCAGATAATTCAAATGTGCATTAGAATTTTGAAAGCACTGATGTCTAGGCCACTGACTGTATATTAGAGTGACTGCATATTAGACCATGGATCCCTGACTGTACATTAGGAACACCTGGAGAGCTTTAAACACCAGTCTGAGGCCCCTGCTCCCACAAATGCTTATTTAATTGGTCTGGTGTAGGACTCCAAGATCAGTATTTTTTTAAATGCTTCTCAGATGATCTAATACAGTCAGAGCTAAGAACCACCGTTCTAGACTTATTCAAGAACTACTTCATTTAGTTTTGAAATGCACCTCTTCAGAAAAGAACACCTATATGTAGATGAAAATATAAAAGACTAGTTATGTCACTCTCATACAGAGGCAGCTCGCCTGCTGAAAAGGGCCCTTGTCTCCTAAACTGATCAGGGAACCAGATTCTAGCCCCAGATGGCCAGCAGAGTACTCTCTGAACTTGGGCAAATACTCCGCACTCAGACCTCAGTTTCTTTATCTGTCAAATACATACATAACTAACTCCAGATTTCACACCCTGGCTTGTAAGGTGCCGTGATCAGAGCTCCTCCTAACTCTCCAGCTTTATCAGCAGGGAGACAGAGAAGTGGTATTGAGAAGTGGGTTTTCTTGGCGTAACACTATTTGTACCAGCCCAGTGTAACTGCCATGGATGAACACCGGAAGTCAGAGAATTGTGTGCTGAGCAAACGGCGATACAAATAAGTGGTGCTCAATAAATGTGAAAGAAAGAAAAGCAAAAAAAGGAAAGAAAGAAAGAAAGAAAGAAAGAAAGAAAGAAAGAAAGAAAGAAAGAAAGAAAGAAAGAAAGAAAGAAAGAAAGAAAGAAAGAAAGAAAGAAGGAAGGAAGGAAGGAAGGAAGAAAGAAAGAAAGAAGAGAAAGAGAAGAGAAGAGAAGAGAAGAGAAAGAAAGAAGACACAAATGTTAGTAGGTGTCAGAGACTTTCCATAGATTGGCCCCAACCCAGAGCCTATTCGCTTGCTCCCTAAACTGGAGGAAAGACGTTTGGAAGCACTCTGACCCATGGACCCAGCTTTGGATTAAAAATTACTACTATTAAGAACTGCCAACATTTGTTACAGGCTTAGTACACACCAGGCATTGGGCTAAACGCTCTGCTTAGGATCACCTCATATCACTATAATGAAGAAGATACTGTAGAACCATGCACTCCATCTAGTCTCAGGAGTCGTAGATATAAAGGGGTGAGAATTGCCACGAGGGCAGCCCCTGCCTCTGGTTGTGCAGCTGGACCTAAGTGGCCAGAGAGCCCTTTTGGGGTCATTCTCCAAAGCATGCATCCTTGCATGGAAACCAACCTGAGGGAAGAGCTGCAGAGTGACTGCTCCAGAATCCTATAGAAATGGATGCTTCCAGAACAGCTATCTCAGGAGACCTGTGGACTATGGTTAAGCCTTGGAAGGAACTCTTCAAAGCTACCCACTTCATGGTTGCATGTGTGTGCACTTACTGCCTTACTTACTAACAAGAGCCTCTTAGGTGCCCAACCCTGCACCAGTCCTTTACACATATAATTCTTTTAATCTTCACAGCATCTTGACATGTTAAGTACTCTTGTTTTTCATATTTTATAGATGAGAAAACAGATTTCATGAAGTGAAGATCTGTTTGTTCCAGCAACCCAGGTTTCTCAAGTGCTACATTTTAATACCACAACTGTCCACATTCACCACGACCCTTTCCATAGGAAGGAAAGTCCTCATTTCAGGTCCCACTCACTTCTTACAGTTACGCAATCATCAAAACTCTCTGTTTTCCACCAATCCCGTAAGTTGTCTGTGATTGCCTTTTACTAAGATACTATGTGTGGCTTGATCCTCCATAGCCTGAGATGAGGAGAGATAAACTGTGGATAGTTAAGGGAAACCAAAAGCACTGTGGAGATTTATCCCAAAATGAGAGGGTCCAGTACATCACTAGTGGCACAACTATCATGAAAGAGGGAAGCCTGTATTTTCCATCTCTAGGGGGACATAATTAAATAATAGCAGAACAATTCAGACTTTGGATCGGATGTGAGAAGGGGTATTAAGACCCTCTGCTGGGCCAGGGGATTTGCTCAGGGGCTACCTTGTGCAGCTACTCCCCTGGTCACGGGACTTAGGGCTGAGGTGGATAGGAGCACAAGCTGGGTCTGAGCCACACAGGATGAGCCGGGCAGGGGCGCAGGCAGGAGGGAGTCCTTGTGCAGGAGGGAGTCCTTGTGTGTAACTGGAGCGCGCAGCTCCAGCTGCAGCCAGGGGCAGGGGTTAGAAGGGGAAGGAGGCTCACCCCAGGACCCCAGCACCTGAAGTAGCTGCTCCACGCGTGGCTCCAGGCCCAGGGCTGTGAACCGAGCTCAGTGTGAGCACTCTTGCTGATGTGCGTCCCAGCAGACCTGGGCCTCCCTGCAGGGCGTTCAGGACTACCACAGCGCTGGTGGTAAGAGCAGGGCTCCACCATCCTGCACGCTGGTGTCCTGGCCAAGCAGCACGTCCAACTCATAGGAGAGGTCTATTCCTCAGAGCCCCTTCACTCCGCACGAAGGAGGAGTGGTAGTTTCAGCCTCAGTCAGGGGAGGCTGTGGCATTTCTTCAGCAACACTAATGTCGCGATCCTGGGTGGGAGGATCCCTAAGTCCACATTATCACTGAGCCCTACGGATCAGCTTCGACAAGGACCCCAAACACATTTCTGCTGCTTCTGTTTCCCAAACTCCCACCCGGGTTTGCATGATTTCGTACAAAGCTCACTGTGGCAAATTTTTACTGGTGCTGGTTTTTGCCTTAAACAAAAATACAGCCTCAAACTGATTACTTCCATTTTACTGTTGAGGAAACTAGGCACAGCACCGAAGTGGAGAGCATAATACAAACCGGAGCTACCAGCTGAGCTAAGGTGAGACCTTCAGGCCCCTGTGGTTTTACCCCCAAATGAGGAGCTGCTTAAGGTACTACAGGATGCCAGCTATGAGGTGGGAATGCAGTTTGGTGCAGCCACTGTGGAAAACAGCATGGAGATTCATCAAAAGACTAGGAATGGACTTACCATATGACCCAGGAATCCCACTCCTGGGCATATATCCAGAAGGAACCCTACTTCAAAATGACACCTGCACCCCAATGTTCATAGCAGCACTGTTTGCAATAGCCAAGACATGGAAACAGCCTAAATGTCCATCAACAGATGACTGGATAAAGAA
The DNA here is from genome assembly GCF_009834535.1 of Camelus ferus. Taxonomy (NCBI): domain Eukaryota; kingdom Metazoa; phylum Chordata; class Mammalia; order Artiodactyla; family Camelidae; genus Camelus; species Camelus ferus. The sequence continues at coordinate 16,653,053 of NC_045731.1, read as the reverse complement.
CAGGTGGTATATTTATACAGTGGAATACTACTCAGCCATAAAAACCAACAACATAACGCCATTTGCAGCAACATGGATGTCCCTGGAGAATGTCATTCTAAGTGAAGTAAGCCAGAAAGAGAAAGAAAAATACCATATGAGATCACTCATATGTGGACTCTAAAAAAAAAGAAAAAAGAAAAAAAAAAGAAAGGAAGAAAAGAAAAAGACAAATGAACATAAATACAAAACAGAAAACAGACTCACAGACATAGAACACGAACTTGCGGTTGCCAGAGGGGGAGGGGGGCTGGAAGGGACAGACTGGGAGTTAGAAATCTGTAGACACTGACAGGCATATGTAGAATAGATACACAAGATTATACTGTACAGCACGGGGAAATGTATACAAGATCTTGTGTTAGCTCACAGCGAAAAAGTATGCGACAATGAATATATGTATGTTCCTGTATAACTGAAAAATTGTGTTCTACACTGGAAACTGACACAACATTGTAAACTGACTATACCTCAATAAAATAAAATTTAAAAAAAATGATGCCAGCAGTGAAGTATGTCCAGATATGTCCTCTCCCAAAATCATCTGGCCCTGTGTAGCCCCTTTACCAATGTGTTTCAATTTAACTGCCATTTCCTGGAGCCACCTGCTCTTCACAGGGACTTGCCCTAGACACTGTAAGCAACCTTGCTGCAAGTTATACCCAAGCCTCACTGAGGCGTATTCTGAAATACCAAGCTGGGGTCCAGACCGGACCAACTGAATCAGAATTTCTAGGCGTGGGGCCCCCGTTTTTTGTTTTTTTTTTTTTAACCTCTGCAGGTAACTAAAATGTGCAGTCAGGATAGAGAACCACTTCAGTAGGAAATGCAGAGACAAAGCCTGGGTCCTGACAGGTGAGGAGCTTGCAAAATAGTAAGGCTCTCGGTTTAGTAATGGATGATCGCCGAAAGTTATCAGGAAGAGGAAGATATTAAAAATCTCTCTCTTGACCAAAGCATGTCAAGATGATGCCAAACTAACAAATACCCCTAGACTTAGCCTTGAGTGAGAGAGGGCATCACCACACTGCGAAGAGCAGGAAATCCGGTTCCGCCCCAAGAAAATGCGAACGATTGAAACCAGAATCCTTGTCCCTTCTCTGATGGCACTGTTATTTACAAGAAGCCTTCAGACATCAAGCAGTTATGAATTCCAGAAATAGTAAATGATCTCCAGGAGTGTCGGAGCAAGGCAGTCATGTAAATCGAAAAATGAAAGACAAAAGAAATTGCCTCATGGCCTGATGAGAGGCTAATAGATGCACAGACAGAGACATCGGTGTGTCACCACTAATGATGTCACTTTAGGAAAATCAGAAGGCTGAGAATTGTTTTTTTAATGTTCTGCCCTACAGTCATTTCATATTCATTCATCTTAACAAAAGTAAGCTGGAAAAAAATGTGTACTTGTTTAAAATATTAGTCAGGAAAGGTAAGACAATTTCTCTTTCTTTCTTTGCTTCTTTGTTTCTTCCTTCTTTCCTTCCCACCTTCCTTCCTTCCTTCCCACCTTCCTTCCTTCTTTTTTTTAAACCATGTTCTCACTTTTGCCATTGCATTCCCTGGCAAAGTAATGGGATGTCTGTTAAGGCCCATGGATAGTCATTAACCAGGTGGCATTTAAGTTTATTCATCTCACAACAGCCCGATGAAATGGAACTAGTCATTCGATAGTATTAGCTACTAACACCTGCTACTCGACACCAAGGTTGAAGAACGCAGCACCACTCATTTATAGTCCAACCTTTTACCAACATTTTACAAGGCCTAATGGATGCCTTTAATAACCAAATAAATCAGTGTTGACAGTTGTGCCCCCTCTGCATTCTAGTTTCCAGATGTAGGTAATGAAATTAACATGCTCAGTCCTTCTCTTCCTTTCCAGAATGGGGTGCTTTACCTGTACAGAGGACTATAAGAGGATGTTGGAAGCACCGGTACAAAAAATTTTAATAATACTAAAAGGCTCAGGGAGCTTAAGCTGTACATGCCCCATCCAGCCTCCGGTGTGCTCATCACCTCCCCTACCTTTCTTAAAATGTTACATGCCCAAAGGGGATGAAATAATGAGGAACAGATATCAATTAAGCAAGTCTTTATTCTATTACAAAGTGGAGGCTTATCTCTCATTGAGTCATTTCCTCACAGGCCCAGTCAGAAGAGTAGAAGTCGAAATCCTCTTTGCTCAACCACTTTATCTTGCTTGAGGTAATAGAGTGGAAATCAAAATATTTCTCTAGCCAGTTTCTGCTGCCCAACACAACATTACCTCTGATTAATGATAGGTTTTAAATCAAAACGTGTTCACCAGTTAAGCCGTAAACATAGCTGAGTGTAAATTTTGCTTTTGTTTTGTTCCCTTTATTTTCCATAAGGAGATTGTCACGCCCAGGCTGACACCTCCTTTACTTTTTTCATCTTGGCTAACAAGTTTAAATAAGCATGGGCAGAATTTCATTCAATAAATCGTTCATACAAAACAGTCTCTTTCTAACAAAGAGGAAGTTACTGTAAAATGGAGAATTTTTAATTATTTAAAAAATGAGGCACTAGAACTATGAAGCATGCCTAGTAAAACTGTTAATAGTTGTGCTTTAAGAAAATGCAAGTTAAATGGGCAGAAGACCTAAACAAGCAATTCTCCAATGAAGACATACGAATGACCAATAGGCACATGAAAAAATGCTCAATATCACTAATTATAAGAGAAATGCAACTCAAAACTACAATGAGGTATCACCTCACACCAGTCAGAATGGCCATCATTCAAAAATCCACAAATGATAAATGCTGGAGAGGGTGTGGAGAAAAGGGAACCCTCCTACAGTGTTGGTGGGAATGCGGTTTGGTGCAGCCATTGTGGCAAACAGTACGGAGATTCCTCAAAAGACTAAAATTAGACTTACCATAGGACCCAGCAATCTCACTCCTGGGCATATATCCAGAGGGAACCCTAACTCAAAAAGACACCTGCACCCCAATGTTCACAGCAGCACTATTTACAATAGCCAAGACATAGAAGCAGCCTGAATGTCCACTGACAGATGACTGGATAAAGATACCATTGTGGTATATTTATACGATGGAATACTACTCAGCCTTCAAAACTGATAAAATAATGTGATTTGCAGCAACATGGATGGCCCTGGAGAATGTCATTCAAAGTGAATTAAGCCAGAAAGAGAAAGAAAAATACCATGTGATATCACTCATATGTGGAATCTAAAAAAAAAAGACAAATGAACTTATATATAAAACAGAAACAGACTCACAGACATATGATGCAGACTTGTGGTTGTCAGAGGGGAGGGGAGTGGGAAGGGATAAACTGGGAATTTGAGATTTGCCGATACTGGCAGGTATATATAAAATAGATAAACAAGTTTATACTGTATAGCACAGGGAAATATATTCAATATCTTGTAGTAGCCTATGGTGAAAAAGAATATGAAAATGAATATATTCATTCAAGTGTGACTGAAGAATTGTGCTGTGCACCAGAAAGTGACACAACATAAGCTGACTATACCTCAATTAAAAAAAAAAAGAAAATGCAAGTTATAGCTTTGTCCCTGAGCTTGTGTTGGCACCTCTTGGCAGCACTGTCCACTGTTGGTCACCTTCTGCTTCACAAAGTCTTCTCCCTTCACTTCTGCATTTCCCCATCTCCCAGAATCTCTTTTATCTTTGTGGTCATTCCTCCTTTGTGACCTTCCTTAAATGGCTTTGTTTCGTAATAATGCATCTGTTAATGTCACTAAAATCCTTTGGGAGTTGCCCACCTTCTACAGGATAAAGTCTAGACTCCTTTGCATGGGATGCAAAGCCCTTCGGGATCGGCCCCACCTAACTTCCCCACCCAACTTCCCCACCCATCCTGTAACAACCTGTCATGCTTCAGCTGTATCAGCCTCCTTCCTGTTTCCTAAACCTGTCATGTTATTTCACACTTCTGTATCTTTGTACAGAATGTTCTCAACTCCACCCCCATCCTCCCCTGAGGAATTCTAATTCATCTTTAAAGAGTCAGGGGGAAAAGGTGAGCAATTCTGGAAAGGTTTCCCTGAGCCTAATTAGAGGAAACACTCCCTTCTGGGTCCCTGGCATCTGTGACATGTCTTTATCGTGAACTCTGCAACGTGCTGCCTCACCTGTGAGGGCAGTAGATGCTTGTTCTCCAGAGTTTGGCTCAGTGCCTTGTACCCAGTAGGTGATTAGGGTGCAAGAACCATCACACTTATTTCTCTAAACTGAATTTAATTTGCCCAGAGCTCTTTACTCCCTCCATAGGGAAATTTAACCTCAGTCCTTATTGGGGCGTGCCCCCTCCCCAAGGTCAAGGGTATGTTCCTGGTGAAGTCAGAGCATGCAAAGAGGGCCCTCCAAACTCTGTCTGCACTGGTCCCCACATCCAGGCTTATTTTCCAGTCCTGTGTGGACCCAGGAGGCGGGTTCTTCTGAGGCCTGGGACTTGGGATTTTTCCACAGGGGTTCTCAAGGCCACAGTCCTTAATGCTTAGCTGTTTCTACTCTACCCCACCCCTCCTCCTGCCCCTCAGCAGCCCTCACTGGGAGTGCTGTGGGAAAGGAAGCCCCGGGCAGTCACACTTCATGAGCACCCTCAATAACCTTGTTTTTCTTTCTTTTTCAGGGACCTCCTTAGCCTGCAGTCAGGATGTGCACCCTCAGAAACCCGAAGCCCCCACTCCAGCGCCAGCACAGGGCACACGGTTCCCCTCAGTGAGCACAGGTGGCCGAAACAAAGCCAAGAGTAAGGGTGTCGTCTTCTCCTGGAAAGTCCGTTTTCACCCCTGCAGCCAAAAGGCCCCCAAAGACAAGGGCACACAAGAGTTTTCCTACCTTCTTGGTGCAGAGGAGAGACGAGCGCTGACAACAAAGAGAGAAAGACACAAGAGAGCTTCTCAATAAGTTATCTTGCCGTGCAGTACTCAGTGAATTCGTTCAACTGCTTAATTAAGAGCAGAAGTGCCCCTGAGAAAATACATGAATGAGATTTCTCTCCGGAAGAAAAGCACCCGTACTCAGCAGCCTCCTCCCTTCAGCTTAAGCCTCCTCCTTCTTTCCGTGGGGACGGAGACCCTAAGATGCCTGGGGCCCTCCCAGCTGTGGTGCAGGAATGCCACTCACAGGGCCGAATTTAGGTTGAACTGCCGGCCTGGGTTGCTCACACGGGCACTTGCAGCGGCTGTGCTGACCTGCTTTCTCTCACGGGTGCTTTTAATCTCTTTAAATCTCTCCCAGCCAGTGAGAGAACTGAAAGCCCGGCTGAGAGGCAGTGGAAGACAGACGCTGCGGGTCACAGGCGAGAGGGGGTTAAAGCCTACGGGGGGGGGGGGGGAGCAGGCACGTGCATAATCCTTCCAGGAAAGCACGCGTTACTGGGGAGGAGAGAGCTGCCAATGTAACTTTGTTCCGAGAATAAATAGCACATTTTCCCTCCGTGTTTGCTTTTCTCTCTTTGATCCTCTTGAAGCCCTCTGGAAATGCCCAGCCAGGATTCTTTCCCTCCCTTCTGAGGCTGAAGAGAAGGAGCCCAAGAACTCTCTTGAGATTCCTCAAACGGAGGCATAAATAGGGAACCCCAGGCCATGATGGAGCCACGGGGCCTGTGGAAACCTAGGACCCAGACATTTTCTCAGTGAAGTTTAATCACCACAAATATGCCATGGTGTTTCCAAACATGTCGTCACGGTGCCCAGAAGCTGTCTAAAAGGGAGTAATCATAGACAGGGTCTATAACCAAAGCCACTGAGAGTCATGGGGGTTTAAAAACAAAAGGAGAAAAGTGGTGCTCGGGTGGGTTAATGTTTAGCTTTTATCCTAGGCAGTGGTGAAAGTCTGCACGCAGAGAGGCTGCCCAAATCATGCCCTCACCGTGGGGAGTTTATGATTAAAATGCTCTAGAAACCGCGGTCCCTAGTTAAGCAGTTCCCCCTCTTTTTTCACCCAGATAGCTTCATTTCAAGGGAGTTGTAGGTAGGATGGTACCAATGAAAGATGAGGGCCTTGGCCTCAGACAGACCTGCATTCAGTTCTGGCTTTTCCACGTACTGGTTGTGAGATAAAGCAAGTTAAGTGTTTGGTTTCCTTGTCTGTCAGACGGGAGTAACTCCACTTCTACAACGAGCATCAAAATACACGAAATGCGACGTGTAAACCCAGCGACGTGCTTGGCTCTGAATGTTCAATAAATGCCAATCCCCTTCCTTTTTTAGAGGGAGTATAAAGTTTACTCGTACATTTTAAAAATGACCAATTAGTTACAGAGAATATAGTAAAATTAGTCAAAAGTAATGTCATGTGATTTGTTTTTAAAGTGGCTGTGCCGTACAGGAAAAGCCACGGCTGTAGTAACCACATGGGAGACTCACACAAGAGCACCTAGACATATTCCTCAAAGAAACGTGCAAATTTTCATTTTTTCTTTTTCCATTTTTAATTTCTGAATTTTAGCTCTATTTTAAGTCCTTTCGGTAGGTGATATTAACATCTGAAGTTAAAGTTACAGGCCTGTCGCCATCTTCTTTGAATATTTCATCTTTCTATTCCTATGAATATAATCATCTTTCAGTTGCATGATTCCTTCAGCCTGATTCACATTTCATACCCCAACGAATGCATTGTTGATAGAGACTGCATATTGATTCCGCTATTAATCTCTTCATATCACTGTCAGGTCCTTCAAGGCTACGCTTCTGCTCACACATGAAGTTAACAGCCAGCCATGTGTTCCCTCTGCTTCCCTTGTGAGTAGTTCTTATTTTATGGGTAGCTAGGGTGCCCGTTTAGGACGTTAGACGACTACTGCATAGATAAAACCAGTCATGGAAATGTAATGTAACCGCTGCCTCTTCACAGTGTAGTATTCAAGTCAGAAGATACTTCCTCAGCAACGGTTAATGCCGAAAGCCCAGCCATATACGCCCCACTCGACGGGAAAGCACATACAAAATGAGGTTCAGGTCTGGAAAGTGTCAAGTAACAGGTGCGTGTACATTCCGCCCTCCACATCCACAGTTCCACGTCTGTCAGTCCAACCAGCTGCAGATCAAAAATATTTTTCCAGAGCATTCTAAAAAGGAAAACTTGAATTTGCTACACACTCCAGCAACTAATTATATAGCATTTCCATTGTATTAGGTATTAAAAGTAATCAAGTGATGATTTAAAGTACACGGGAGGATTTGCAGTGGTCATTTGCAAATACTATGCCATTTTATATAAGGCACTTGAGCATCTGAACATATTGGAACCTTCAAGGGGTCCTGGAACCAATCCCCTATGGATACCAACAAATAACTGTGTTGTCATAAAACTGCACGGAGGCACTGATCAATGGCCAATCGTGACAGTCAGTTCTAGGATCCTCCAAAGGGTAGAGGTATCCAAAGGAAAACTTCATGGAGATGGGCAGGCTAGCTCTGGACAGAAAGATAAGGAAAAACCAGGCATATCTTGGAAAAGCTAACAGATTTACCTTGCTTCATAGAATCCCCTTGGGTGATATTTGGAATGGAAATTGGGGAATGTGGTGGCTTAAATGTGATGGCAAATTCTTTGTCACTATCTCTATCTAGAGGCAGACTTCACTCCTAATTTTGAGTCTGGGCTGGTTCTGTGACTGATTGACAAATAGAACATAGCAGAAATAATGCCATGCCAGTTTGGGGCCTAACCTTTAGGAGAAACAGTAGTTTTCACTCCCTGCTTTTGCTTCTGAGATACTGCCTCTTCGGATTCAGCCACCATGCTATGAGAAGCCCAAGCCACGTGGAGAAGCCATGTGTAGGCTCGTTGATCAAAGCCCCAGCCGAGCTCCCACCTAACAGACAACATTAAGACCACCATGTGAGTGAGTCAGCTTGCATACTGCAACCCAGTAAAGCCCCCAGATGACTCCAGTCAATACCACAGGGAGCAGAAGATCTACTCGACTGAGCTCCGTCAACCCACAGAATTGCAAGAGACAATAAAATAGTCTTGCTGTGAGGTACAAACTTTGGAAGTGGTATGTTACACAACAGGTAATTGAAACAGGGAGGGTCTTGTGGGAGCCCTTGAATGCCAAATACCAAAGTCCACCCTTTATCATTATCCCCCTCCTCCTCATCACCATCGTCATCACAGAAACCATTAGTAAATGGCCACCATGTGCCAGACAATACGTTGTGAATTTTTAATATACTTTTAAAATTTAAGTTGCTTATAAACTTCTGTGGTACATACTATTATTCATACTTAATTGTCAAGAAAACCAAAATGTATAAATCTTTAGAAATTCACTCAAGTTGATACAGCCAGGAAACAGTAGAGATGGGGTTTGACAAGTCACATTCCGACAGCTCTCAAACCCGCCATCTTCTATCTGAAAGAAGAATAAGCAATGGACATGCTGATAATCTTGGGAGATGAAAACAACTCTTCCGGCTGGGAACTGGCAACCAGTTGGAAAAACACAAGCTGCCTGGACTTGTCAAATAATTCCAGGCAAGAAAAAAGGCAATGGATCTAACTCACATTGTTTGGTGACTACATAGGTACACAAGACAAATTGAGAAAAAGAAGAGTAAGAAGCTTTTTTAATAAGCATTTAGTCAGGAAAATGGAAGCCACTTGTATTACTTATCTGTTTCTGCATAATTATTCCCCCCCAAAAATAAAACTTAGCTCATAATAACTATAATCATCTATTATCTGTCACAATTTCTGTCGGCCAGGAATTTGGAAGTGGCTCCACTGGGAAAGACCATCTTGCTGTCTCTCAGCTTGAAACTGGAGGGTCCATGGTCCATTCAAAGCAGCTCACTTACATGGCTGCCAGGGTTAGGGTTAGGGTTAGGGTTAGGACCCAGGTCCTCATTAAGTAGGCCTCTCCAGAGGGCTGTTTGAGTGTCCTCATGAGCTGACAACTGGCTTCCCCCAGAGCATGGCTTCCAAAGGCCAAGACACAAGCCACAATACCGTATTTGACCCACCTCAGAAGTCACACACCATCTCTTCCACCTGATTCTGTGGGTTACACAAAGCCATTCCTGATTCAGTCTAGGAGGAGAGCTCACAAAGACTTGAATACCAGGAGAAAGCAATCTTTGGGGGCGATCTTGGAGGCTGGCTACCACATTCTTCTACTCCAAATACTAAAGGCGTTAAATCAAGACATTCGAGCCTTTCACCTCTGTTTGCAGGACTGGGGAGCAGAAGTCAAGGAGGTTATTTGTGAGGGTCTCAGCCTGCATCACCATCACCATGGTTCTGAAGAGCTCACCTGGGTGCTGCTTCAAATATCAGAACACTTTGAGAAATTCCTACCATGCATTTTAGCCAGCAATTGTGAAGTGAGAAATTCTCTAGAGGCTACTTCTGGCTATCTTAGTGCCTACTGTACCCAAGACGTTCATTCAGAAGGTACCCTGAACCCTCCTACACTATTGATGGGGATGCAGTTTGGTGCAACCATTGTGGAAAACAGTATAGAGAGTCCTCAAAAGACTAAAATTAGACTTACCATATGACCCAGCAATCCCATTCCTGGGCATATATCCAGAGGGAACCCTAACTCAAAAAGACACCTGCACCCCAATGTTCATAGCAGCACTATTTACAATAGCCAAGACATAGAAACAGCCTAAATGTTCATTGACAGATGACTGGATAAAGATACTATTGTGGTATATTTATACAATGGAATACTACTCAGCCTTCAAAACTGATAAAATAGTGCCATTTGCAGCAATGTGGGTGGCCCTGGAGAATGTCATTCTAAGTGAATTAAGCCAGAAAGAGAAAGAAAAATACCATGTGATATCACTCATATGTGGAATAATAATAATAAAAAAAAAGACAGATGAACTTATACATAAAACAGAAACAGGCTCACAGACAGAATACAGATTTGTGGTTCCCAGTGGGGAGGGGCGTGGGAAGGGATAAACTGGGAGTTCGAGATTTGCAGATACTGACTGGTATATATAAAATAGATAAACAAGTTTATACTGTATAGCACAGGGACAGATATTCAAGATCTTGTAGTAACTCATGGCGGAAAAGAATATGAAAATGAATATATGTATATTCACGTATGACTGAAGAATTGTGCTGTGCACCAGAAATTAACACAACATTGTAAACTGACTAAAACTCAATAGAAAAAAAAAAAAAGAGTGCCCTGAAGCTGCTGAGAACCTCACACCTGCTTCCAGAGTGTGACCCCTCCCATTCCTCTGCTTTCCAACCTCAAATAAAAATCTCTCATTGCCTGATGCTGCCCTGGAATCATGGAGAGAAGGGAATTCTGGGAAAAGCCATTCCTGTAGTCTCCTTGCTAACGCAGGGAGTTTTTGGAAGCAGGCGATAATGCTGAGCTGACCACGGATAATGCAGCCTAGACTTTGGGGAGTTTTTAGTCAGTGAAACATGCATAGTAGTATTTCATGCATTTTACCATGAACTTCTCCCATCTGCTTCAAAAATAGTAAAAAAAAAAAAAAAAAAAAAAAAAAGTTTAATTTTTTTTTAAAGTAAGATAAAGCATGCTTACAAACAAGGTAAACATTTCCATGAATGCGATAGTAATGAACAGGGGCTGAAGCCATAAATCTATGGATCCAGGAATGGCAGAGAGGGTTAGAGTCCTACTCCTATAAAAATGTTACGGACTGAATGCTTGTGTCGCCCATATTCACGTGTCGAAGCCCCAGTCACCAAGGTGATTGTATGAGGACGTAAAATCTCTGGAGGTGATGAGGTTCAGTAGGGCCAGGAGGGTGGAGTCCTCATAATGGGATTAGCGTCCCCACAAGAAGAGAAAGAAAGATCAGAACTTACTGCCGAGAGGACACAAAGGGTCAAGATGTAGACAAGATAATTCTGAAACAAAGAATCTACCCCACAAGCTATATAGGCTCACTGAAAAGTAAGACAGCAAGTGAAGTCCTAAGATAATAACAGCCCAGAGATGGACAAACAGACCAATGGGATAGAATAAGAGCCCGGGAATGAACCCAAGTGTACGTGCGCCTTTGGTAAAAGTAGATGAGGCCTCATTAATCGCTGGGGTGAAGGCAGACTGCCTACTGAGTGGAGCTGAGACAACCTGACTTCCGTATGCAAATTCCAAAGCTGGAAAATACCACTGAATATCCACCTAACACCATTCAAAAAACGAATCCCAGGCTGACTGAAAAATAACAGTATCTCTATGACACTGGAAAGGGAAGGAGCTCTTCTTCTCCCCAGTTTTACTGTGTAGAATTATTACAGTCCTTCTGCACACACACGTTATATTGCATGTAAATACACAGAGACAGTACACTGCACATTTTTTTGTTTTCATATATGTACTAATCATTGTTTCTAAGAACAGATTAGATCTTTAGCTTTTTAAACTTGCATACTTATCAAAGGAATAAAGCCAACCACAAAATAAGGAACAACAGAATGTGGTAATCCAATCATAAAGGACAGTCACATGTGCTCACACATATTCAAGAAATCAACATAATAATTAGTTCATTTGTGTCCTTATTATTACTGCTATTATTTTTTAGATTCTTCATATAAATAATGTCATATGGCATTTTTCTTGGAAAGGGAAGGAACTCTTAAAACGATATAAAAAGCAGAAATCATAAAGGCTTAATTAATTTGACTAAATCAAAACTAAAGTTTCAGTACAATAGAGGCCACTTTTTTGAGAGGACAATTGTCCCCTCCTTATATTCACAGAAAAAGAATATAAATCGATGATTCACAGATGAAATTCTGGTAAGAGGAGACTGAAATATATAACAACAGTCCACTTCCATCTAACATTTCTCTGCAGTACACAAGCTGGAAATCTGGCACATTCCTCTTGACTGGGATAAAGGAAAACAAGAATTGTCAGACACTGCAGGTGGGAGTACAGTCTGAGTCAGCCACTTTGGAGACGTGTTTCATAATCATTGTTGACAATCCAGACGTTCCAATGGTAGGTTAACACCTCGAGTGAAATCCTGCACCTATGCTCTGGAAGAGAGCTCTGTTTGTGATCGCAGAATGTTGGAAACATCTCAAATGTCCATTAGAAGGAAAACAGATAAGTATTGATGTATACATATGATAAAATACTATAGCACAATTCAAATGACAATTATGTTTTTTATATATCAACAAAAATAATTTTTAACAATGTAATGTTGAGTGAGGAAAGTTCTGTAACACTATGTACCCTATGATATCATTTATACACAGTTTATAAGAAAATTATGTATTATTTGTGTATGTCTGTATATGCTTACATTACAAATTCATGGAAGCCCCTGTTTCTGGAGAGGAAAGGAGGTGAATGAAATTGAGGAGGTAAGCAAAGGAGAGTTCAATTTTATTGTAATGTTTTATTTCTTTAAAAAGAAACTAAAGTAAATATGATAAAATATTGGCACTTATTTATTTTTGTTATTGGGTACATTCATGTTTATTCTCTGTAATTCTTTTGTATTTTTTCTCTGATTAAAAAGTCAAAGTGTTAACGGCACTTTTAGAATTTGTCTGGCAGGCTTTCTGACCTGTACCAGAAAACCCCCCACGCAGGTAATTTCCAACAGTTGAGTCATTCTGGTTCGGGTGACACGGTCTCCACCTGTAAAGCTGGTTGAGTGCTGGAGGTCTAACCTGGCTCCTGATAGTTGAGAGTGGGGAGGTTGGGACTGCATGGGAGGCTTCCAGCTTCAGGCTGATCCAGCTTCCCCTGCACCCCAAGCCGCCACCGTGAGCACTAAACAAGCCAAGCTGGTCCTGGCCAAGGTGACACAGGCATTCTTGGCCCAGGAGAACACCATACACATGGATGACGCTCAGGACAATGGGTGCAACTGAGACAGGCTGGGATCTGAGACCCGGAACCCTGTGCTGCAATGCTTGCACCTGGTCAAATGTATCCTTGAGCAACAGATACAAAGAAACCGTAAGGGACTAAAAGTAAGTGCATGCATGCACAGTTGGGGCAAATTATGAACAAGATAGAAAAAAATCAAAATCCCAACTGCCTCTTCTGAAGTGTTCGGTGCAAAAACAGCGTGCTGTACTGCGCATGATCCCTGGACACAGCATCACCAAGGGCGCGGGAAAACTACCTGAGCCACCCCTTCAGCTGGACTCCCGGATCCGCCCCTCCTCTTACTCCCTCTAAGGCGCCAGTCTGCCCCACGTCAGGGAGTGAACAAGGGAACCGGTTACTTGTTCTCACTCCCTGGTGCTGCAGCGGGAGTCCTGGTAGAGCCTTGCCTGGGTTTCTCATCTGGCTTCTTACCAATTTCTATTGATTAAGGAGTCTAAGAACCCTGGTGAGTAACACAACAACATGGGCAAGATGCTACAATTCAAGCTGCCCATGGCCATGCAGATTCAGCAGGAAGTTATCAAAGCCTCTGACTTCAACCGCGATGGAGAAGGTATCCTTAAGATTGCCCACTTGGTCAAATCTTAAAAAGCATAGGATCCTGAGATGGCCATCCTGTCTAGGAAGCCGAAGGTTCTGTTCCTGTCACCCATGACCCTGCCACCCCACAGGGCTGCTCTGAGTGGCTGTGTGGTCGCCTCCTGAGGGTTGGCCCTCTGGTGACACTGCCAGAGAAGGGAAGAACTTGGTGTTCTGTAGGATAATAAATGTGCCTGTGACTTAAAAAAAAAAAGTCAAAAAGTTATTTCCTTTTCTATCAGAACATATAAATCCATCAAAATGTTTCCTGTGTTTTAAGATGTACTGAGTCAAAGAAATAACACCAACCCTGAGGCTAGGTTACCTACAAGCCCCAGAGCTTCTTCAAAAAAACAGCCACAATGAAGCTGGTGACGCAGAGTCGGTCAGAGGCCTCTAGATCCTGTAAGAGCCAAGCCTGAATGCTACCAACCTGTCCACTTCAGCTACCTTTGAAGAGTCTTGTCCCCAGATCCTAACTACCTCACATGTTCACCATGGCCACGTCAACCAGTGGCAAGACCTAGGAAACTCTGATCAGGGACGCATACAGGAGAGAGCCAAGTGGTTCATAAAATTTGTAGCCATGCTAATTCTGAGATCAGAGCATACAGTCACCTGATCGAATTCGCTCAGAACCAGAATCAGTGAGGAGGGTTGTTTTTTTTTTCCCCTCTAGCAAATGCTCAGCCCCAAGGGTTTGTTTTTTTTTAACCTAATCTGGATGGTTCCCAAACTCTTTCTTTACTATATTCTAACCCTAATTGTACTGGCAGTTGTAATCTGGTTCTAATTAAGCAAAGTTAATTCTCAAGGTGCAGATCTGTTCCAGGCTAGCTTACTGAAGGAACACAGAGGATACGATGGAGGAAGTAGTCAGTAATTCCCCAGAAATCAGAATAATGTAGAGACTGATGAAGTAAGATCCAAAATTTCAAACAAAAGTTAAAGTGGACCTCAAGAGTTATACAGATCAGATGGGCTCTAGAAAATATTTGTGTCTATCAAGACAAAAACATAAAAATATACATGAGGGAGGAGGGTATAACTCGGTGTAGAGTGTATGCTTAGCATGAATGAGGCCCTGGGTTCAATCCCCAGTACCTCCATTGATGATGATGATGATGATGATGATGATGATGATGATGATGATAATAATAATAATAATAATAATAATAATAATTTAAATATCCCCCCAAAATTGGATAAAATTTTAAATTAAAAAAAAGTTTATAAAAATACAAAAAAAATGAATGAGAAGTAATGTTCACATGAATTTCAGAATCAGGCAGGCCTTGAAGGCTAGCTCCACCCTCTATGAGAAATATAAAGCTGAAAATTTACTGAATTTCCCTGACTCTGTTTCCTTTTCCGTAAAATGAGGAATTAGTACCTACTTTACAGGATTTTTTGTGAAGATTAAAGTGGTAATGAATGTAAAAAGAACCAGATCAGATAAGGAACCAGATTATAGGAGGAAAACTCAAGGACTCATAATGACCAGATTGAAGAAAAAAAAAGTGTGGGAAACATTATCATTATATTCACATATTTAAAGGAGGAAAACTATGACTCAGGAATCCCACTCACAGCAAGTTTGTCTTTTACGACTCAGAGTAAAAGGAAGATGTTGTCAGCTAAGCAAAGATCCAGAAAGCACACAACTCAGCTCAATAATAGAGGAGTTGTTGAATTATGGTGCATCTTTGTTGTTAAATGTCTTGAAACCATTACAAATGTTTATGAAGTTTGTATTAACAAATGAAAATGTTTAGATTGTAATATGAAGTTTAAAAGCTGGATATAAAATCTGAGTTGTAGCCCTAACTGCTGTGCAATTTAAGTAAATAGAAAAGAAAATTGGGAAAAGAAACCTCTCAAAACTAATACACACTTTCTCTGGATATTGGATTCTTTTTCTCTATTTTCTAGCTTTTTAAATATACATCTATATATTTATATATATATATATATAATACTTTTGTAATAAAAAATTTATAAAAAGATTTGAGCTAGTTCCATTATGTATAACAGTTTAGAGGTTAACCTCTCTCCCCTCTCCTCCAGGCTTTGCTTCACTATAGAATGTTAAAGGACGGAGAATGAAAGTCTGAAAATTGCACAGCATAAAATAACTTATAAGGATTTTTTTTGAGAACATGAACTATGGTTTAATCCATTAGAGCTGCAGGAAAAAAAAAAACTATCTATGTGCTTCTAAGCAGTCACAAATGGCTTAGAGGCAGGACAGCTCCAGACAGAAAAGTGTGCCACGGATACCCCAGCTGGCGAGGAGGGCCCCTTACATAAAGCAGGAAACAAAGCTAGAGTGAAGAGGAATCAGAATCTGTCACAGACCCTGGGAATTACATTTCCTGGAAATTACCCCCCCAAAAATTACATCTTAATGTACACAAATATTCTTAAAATAAATATGGCAATAGTCCAAGCTGAAAAAGCATGTAGTTAAAGATGACATTTATCCAGAACAAAGATTTAAGTCTCACTACCAAAAATGCTTCATGCAACCATCAAATAGAGAGCACAGAAAATCCAAGTTGGGGAGCGTAAATGCCATCGGCAAAACACCAAACGCAACATATACAGGGATGCGTTCTGTCACGGAGAGCGAGTTCCTCACGGAACGCCAGTGAAAACAGCCTCACGCACAAAGATGAAGGAGAGCGTCATCCCTTTGACATGGGGGGAGAAGCGGTCTGGCCAAGCGTTACCAGCACGTGTGACCGTCTTGCACAGCCATCCTTGGATATTTAGAAATCCTGCAACTGCTGCAGAGGCTAGCAGTAAGTCAGTGACCCTCCAAAGGCGTCCCATCCAGCGGGGCATTTCATCTTCCCAATGATGGGCCACCTATGTGTGTGAGCTGTTCCTAAGTTTCACTCGTAGTCCTTTTGCTGTCTGTTGCTAGCCCAAAATTTGGGCTTTTTAGCTCTAATACCAGGGCAAATCAAGATACATTTTGATAAATGTTGCTTCCATAAAATGTTTATAGGCCTGTTACTGGTCTCAGTTCAATTTTGTCCCTGCTAATATAAAACCAGCACCGACAGGCCAAGCTGCTATCAAGCCTGTGGAATGCATTCACAGTTCAGTCTAGCGTGCGCGTCTGCCTCCAGGACTGCAGGCCGACGGCTTCTCCCCAGTGGGCGCAGCACAGTCAGGCTGTTAGAGCTAATTTTCAGCAGTTCTCAGTGTCCTGAAATCTCCATTCCAAGAGCAGCTACAGAGACTTAAAGAATGATTTGTATGCATTAAAAAAAATCTAGGAATAATATTGTAAATTCATTTCCATCAAATAGTTATAATTTCCACATATCTGCATTCCTACTGAACTCAGGGAAGTTTGATAATGGAGAATATGTCCAGTGTGAATCAGAATACTTTGACTTCCCTCCATAAATGAGAGGTGCTCTTGACTTTCTCCCTTTGAAGTTTCAAGGTTAATGTGTTCAAATGTCTTGTCATTTCATCAAGGATTTAAAATTCTCCCAACTGTCCAGAAACCAATAAATATGTTCTCTTAGGGGGTAACATTCTTTTCCTAAAACTTTGGATCTGAGAACAAAGTCCAGTAAACCTCCTCTGACTCCATTAAATAACATAAACTTTATCTGCTCCAACTTACTTAAGTATCTCTCAAAGTATAGTCCTGAAGAAAATTCAGCCTTGCTCAGTTTCTCTTTTTTATCATGTAACTGATATGAACATTCACAGGAGAAAATTTCCTAATAGGAGGTGAATGGATGCTGGAGTCACCCACCTCTGTTAACATAAATGTAGATGACAGTTCTGTTTTTCATTATAATGGCCTATCTGGGACACGTGAACTGAATTATTCCAAGGTATTGTGTATATTAATAAGGAGGGCAAAATGCAGTGGGTGTCACCCCAGGATCAAGTAACACATTGACTGAAACTCACTGAGATACAGAGTTCACATTTTTGATTCTTGCTCATTCTTATAGGTCCCTGTGCTGTCATGGAAAGCGTGGGTCCCCGAAACTGAGGAAGAGAGAAAGGAGAAATTAAGGACTGTTTGCCAACGCCCACAGTCAATGAGCGGGATTCTCCCTGTCCATCTGCAGCCAGGCTTAGTCAAGGCGAAGTTCGCCAGGCAACCTTTCCTTTCAACCCGAATGCTTAGGATACTCCACTCTGGAAAACAAGACGTACGCTCAGTGGATCATAAATCAGGAGAAAAAATTGCTAAAATATGGGATACAGGTAAGACTGGACTGAAGAAGAAAACCACAACCAAAATGCACACAGGCAGCTGTAAAAGGCGAAGCACAGACCAGGCACAGCCTACGAGGAGGGGAGAGAAGGAGGGTCCAGGACTCACTAGCAGGGCTGGTGTCCAAGGGTTCACAGTAAGAGTCACCAACTGTGTGGAATCCTTCCTCTCCTTCCACCTTCCCATCTTCCCACCCATTCGTCTTACCTGGACTGGTCTACTTAGATCAGGCAGCAGACAGCAGAGCAGAGCTGTCTGCACTCAGAGATGAGCAACGAGCATGAGGGCTTGGAGGAAAAACAGACTTGCCATGCGCAGCTCACAACCCCTTGCAAGTATGAGGAGATCTCCTGCCTGAGTCTTTCAAAGTAACACACCTGGCAGCAACTTATTTCTTCCTAGGCTCACTTAATCCACTCTAGAATACAGAGCAGCATGAAATGCGCCTGCTCCTACCTCTCTCCTACCCCATTCGGACTTGCCAACAATAATGTGTGCATAGCAGTTAACAAGGCAAAAGAAATACAGAAAGTTGCTCACAGTTACAAATCATTAAACCTCTGAGGAAAACTAACACCATTAAGAGACACCAAACTCAAAGAATAGAAGAACTCTCCTACACTCTTGGTGGGAGTGTAGATTGGTGAGCCACTATGGAGGACAGTGTGGAGGTTCCTTAAAAAACTGAAAATTGACTTACCATATGATCCAACAATCCCACTCCTGGGAATATATCCAGAGAAAAATAAAATTCAAAAAGACACATGCACCCCAATGTTCATAGCAGCACCATTTACAATAGCCAAGACCTGGAAACAACCCAAATTTCCACCCACAGATGACTCAGTAAAGAGGATGTGGTGCATATATACAATGGAACACTACTCAGCCATAAAAAAAGAATAAAATAATGTCATTTGCAGCAACCGTGGATGGACCTGAAGATTGTCATTCTAAGTGAAGTGGGCCAGAAAGAGAAAGAAAAATGCCATATGACATCATTTATATTAGGAATCTAAAGTAATCGTAATCATAATCATAATCATAATCATAAGGACACAAATGAACTACTTTTTACTTACAACTAAGATGATTGTTTTCTTGAATATGTGTAAGCACATTTGTCCTTTATGATTAGATTACCACATTCTGTTGATTCTTATTTTGCAGTTGGCTTTATTCCTTTGAAAACCATGTAAATTTAAAAAGCTAAAGCTAATCAGTTCTTAGAAACATTGATCAGTACGTATACGTAAACTAAAAAAAAAAGTGCAGTATATTGTATATATGTATTTACATGCAACATAATGTGTATGTGCAAACTGTAATAATTCTACCCAATAAAACTGGAAAAGAAAAAAAGAATAGAAGTAATGAGGCAAGCAGAAAAACAGCCACAAATTTAAAAGGGACATGCTTAGAGACAATAATTGCAATGAATATGGCAAAGGCAGAGTATGCAGAATAAAGAACTCTAATAAATCAGTCAGGAAAAGATAATCCAGTAGGAAAATGAGAAAAGATTTCAAAGAAGTAGTTTATAGAAATAAAAATATAAAAATGGTTTAATCTCATTATTAATTGGAGAAATGCAAATTAAAATGAAATAGCACTTTTGCCTTCTAGGTAAGTGCTTCTTAATACAAAATCATGGCAAGAATAGGGGGAAATAATTGCTCTTATGTAATAATCTAGCCACTTGGAGGGAAACTGAGGAGAATATATTAAATGAGAGTTCCAAAACAAAATGAGGTACATGCACACAACAGAATATTATTCAGCCTTAAAAAGGAAGGAAATTCTGACAAATGCTACAGCACGGATGAACACAGAAGACATTGTGACAAGTGAGATAAGCCAATAAAAAAAGGACAAGTATTGCATGATTCTACCCAAATGAGGCACTTAAAGTATTCAAATTCAGAGACAGAAAGTAGAATGATGGTGCCCTGCGGATTAGAATAGAGGCAAATGGACTTAATGTTTAATGGGTACAGAGTTTCAGTTCTGCAAGATGAAAAAATTTCCATGGGTGGATTGTGGTGATGGTTGCACAGTATGTGAATGTACTTAATGCTACTGAACTGTACATTTAAAAATGGCTAAAACTGTAAATTTTGTATTATATATATTTTACCACATTTTCAAAAAAATAATATTTTAATACAATAAAATGAAAGCTTTGACAAAGGCATTCAATTTTTCTGTATCAACTCTAGGGCAATATTCACATCTGTGCACAAAATTACATATTTAAGATATTTGTGGTCACACTATTTGTAATGCAAAACCCAAGAAGTAACTATGATGTCTTTAAATAGGGAAATTATTAAATGTACTATGGCACATCCACATTATAGGAAAAAATTAAACATAAAATAGTGAGATTTTACAAAACAACAGAAGAGAATACTATGAACAGGCCAACAAGTTGGACACTGTAGAAGAAACGGACAAGTTTCTAGAAACATACAGTCCACCAATACTGAATCAAGAAGTACAGACTTTGAACAGACTGATCCCTGGAAGTGATACAGAACTGTAATTAAAAGAAAACAACAACAACAACAAATACCTCCCTGCAAACAGAAGTCCAGGGAGGATGGCCTCACGGGAATTCTACTAAACATACAAAGAAGAACTTGTACTGATCCCTCTCAAATTTTTTCAGAAGATTAAAGGGGAAGGAACACTCCCAAACTCATTCTTTAAAGCCGCTATCACCCTGATACGAAAACCAGACAAAGACACCGCCAAAAAAGAAAATTACAGGCCAATATCTTTGATAAATACAAATGCAAAAATCCTCAACAAAATACTAGCAAATCATATCCAACAACACATAAAAATATCATACGGTATGATCAAGTTTGACTTGTCCCAGTGTCACAAGGACGGTTCAACATATGCAAATCAACAAAAGAAAGGACAAAAATCATACGATCATCTCAACAGATGCAGGAAAAGAATTTAATAAACATGCATTCATGATGAAAACGCTTACCAAGTCAGGTATAGAGGGAACACTTCTCAGCATAGTAACAGCTGTTTGTGACAAACCCACAGCCAGCATAACACTCAGCAGTGACGCTGAAAGCCTTCCCACTAGAATCTGGAACAAGACAAGGATGCCCGCTCATATTGCTTCTGTCGACCCAGTACTGGAAGTCCTAGAGGAAGAAATAGAAGAGACCCAGATTGGAAGGGAGGACATAGAGCTGTCACTACACGCAGACCACATGATGCTATGTACAGAAAGCCCTGAAGACTCCACACGGAGCTGACGAACAAGCTCAGCGAGGTAGCAGGCGCAGGATTCACATAGCAAACAGCGTGTTGCATCTCTTTACCGTAACAAGGAATTAGCAGAAGAGAAAAATTTAAAAGAAATCCCTTTAAAAATTGCATCAAAAAAAAAATTTAGAAATAAACCTGACAAAGAGGTGAAAGACACACACCAACAACTATAAACCACTGACAAGAGAAATGAATTACGAGCCAAAGACATGGAATCACATTCCTTGCTCTATGATTGGAGGAATTAACGTTGTTAAAATGACCATACTAGCCAAAGCAATCCACAGATTTAATGTGATCTCTATCACACTACCCGCACATTTTTCACAGAACTAGAATAAATAATCTTAAAATTTAAGTGGAATCACAAAAGTCTGAGAATTGCCAAAGCAATACTGAGGGGAAAGAATAAAGCTGGAGGTATAACCCTCCCAGACTTCAAACAACACTATAAAGATACAGTAATCTAAACAGCATGGTATTGGTGCATGCGCGTGCGCGCACACACACATATGAATCAATGGAACTCAATATGGAACCCAGAAACAAACCCACACACCTACGGTCAACTAATCTTTGACAAATGAGGTACAAATATACAATGGAGAAAAGACAGTCTCTTCAGCAAGTGGTGTTGGGAAAGCTGGACAGCTGCATGTAGACCAGTGAAGTTAGAACACTCCCTCACATCATACACAAAAATAAACTCAAAATGGATTAAAGAATTAAACATAAGGCAGGACACCATAATCTCCTAGAAGAAAACACAGACAAAATATTCTCTGACATAAATCATAGCAATGTTCTCCTAGGTCAGTCTACCAAGGCAATAGAAATAAAAGCAAAGATAAACAAATGAGACCTAATTAAACTTATCAGCTTTTGCACAGCAAAGGAAACCATAAACAAAACAAAAACACAGTCTATGGAATGGCAGAAAATATTTGCAAACTACGCAACAGACAATGGCTGAATTTCCATTGTATGAACTCATACAACTCAATAACTAACAAGCAAGCAAACAAACAAACAAACAAAACTACCCAATCAAAAAATGGGCAGAAAACCTAAACAGACATTTCTCCAGTGAAGACATATGGATGGCCAAGAGGTCCATGAAAAGATGCTCAATTTATCAGAGAAATGCAAATCAAAACCACAATGAGGTGTCACCACACACTAGTCAGAATGGCCATCATTAAAAAGTCCACAAACACTAAATGCTGAAGAGGGTGTGGAGGAAAGGGAGCCCTCCAGCACTGTTGGTGGGAACGTAGTTTGCTGCAGCCACTGTGGAAAACAGCATGGAAAGTCCTTAAAAAACTAAAAATAGAGTTATTATATGATCCAGCAATCCCACTCCTGGGCATATATCCAGAGGAAACTCCAATTCAAAAAGGTACATGCACCTCAATATTCATAGCAGCACTATTTACAATAGTCAAAACACGGAAGAAATCTAAATGTCTGTCAACAGATGACTGGATAAAGATGTGGTATGTATACAATGGGATACTACCTCGCCATAAAAAATGAAATAATGCCATTTGCAGCAACATGGATGGACCTAGAGATTATCATTCTAAGTGAAGTACGTCAGACAAAGATATCTTACGATATCACTTATAGGTGGAATCTTAAAAAAAATGGCACAAATGAACTTATTTACGAAACAGAAATAGACTTGCAGATGTAGAAAACAAACTTGCGGTAACTGGGGAGAAAGGGGGAAGGGATGGATAGATTGGGAGTTTTGGATTTGCAAATACTAACCGCTATACATAAAATATATATAAACAACTAGGTCCTACTATTTAGGGAAACTACTCTCAGGGAACTGCATTCAATATCTTGTAATAACCTATAATAAAATGTGAATAGAATATGGAAAGGAATATATGTGTATGACTGAATCACTATGCTGTGCCTCAGAAATTAACACAACGTTGTAAATCAACTATACTTCCATTTTAAAAATTTTCCAAAACTAGTGGCTGAAGATAGCAACAAGCATTTAATTTTCTCATAAACCCGTATTTGGGGCAGGGCTCTGCAGAGGCGGCTGTTCTTGTTCCATGAATTTTCGGCAGGAGACACTTGACTGGAGCGAGAGGCTCTGCTTCCAAGTTAGCCAAAAAACGCTGACTGTCACCAGAAACTGTTGGCCAGAGACCTCAGTTCTCGTCCATGTGTGTCTCGAAGGGGTCGCCTGGGCTTCCTCACAGCATGGCAGCTGTGTTCTCAGAGTCCATGTCCACAGAGCAGGAACTGGAAGCTGCTAGTCTCTTGAAGCCTGAATCCAGAAGCTGGCACAGTGTCTCTTCGGCAGCTTTCTGTTAGCTAAGCAGCCACAGAACCTGTGCAGACTCATGGGGAGGAGTAGCTGTTAATGAATTTGTGGCCATCTTTAATCTGCTCTGCATGTTGGGCCCTAGGCTTCTCCCCAGTGAAATCAAAGGGTCAGACTGGATTACCTTTGAGGGCTCTGCCAGTCCCCAGAGGCAGTCAGTGGTTGTGATGCAGGATTTGCTGGTTGACGAAGCGGCTGTCTGTGGGTCCACGGCCCTAGCTCAGCCCAACAGACACGTGGCACTCTTGGGGCAGTGCTGACGCTGGCTGCTAGGTTCCTCGGCGTTTCCTGTTAAACCTGCTTCTGTCTTTCTCCCCAGAGCCCAAGCTGTATCCTAATTCCTAAAACCTGACAGCAGCTGCCCTGAGGGCCTCCCAACTGTCCACATCATTCTTGTCAAATCTCTTGGGCAGCAGTTCATAAGCTAAAACTTGCAATGAGTGGACAAGAAATTTCAACAAGAGACTGACAAAACCCCTGCGTACCAAGGCTTCAGTGAGTGGACTCTAGTTCCAGATAGCCTGGGTTCAATCCCCACTAACACCACATTCTAGCTGTGAGAACTTGGGTAAAGCGACTTCATAATTTCAAATCTGATTCTTCTGTTTTCAAATGGTGATACAAAAAGCACCTGCCTTGGGTCTCTTTGACTAATCACCAAAAAGCAAACAAGTCAGCCAACTTTATTTGTGAAACAAGGAAATAAAGGCTTACTCCTCTTAAAAAAAACCAAACAAACCAAAAAAGCACCTGCCCTATAAAATGTTGCAAGTGTTGCCTGAGATAATGCATATAAAGCACTTGGCACAGAGCCTGACCCATAGCAGGCGCTTGATAAATATCAGTCATTGTTTTTGTTGACAAAATGCAATAGTTACTCCGGCCATTGTTTACCATTTTCCAGAGCCAGAGAAAATGAATCTTGCTGGGACAGGCAGTCTGAGGCTCAGAACTGCCAATCTGCAGTGGGCCTGGCCACTGACAAGTGGCCTCCCCACCAGAGAGAAGAGAAGACTCCTACAGGCTCCTCGCTCTGCTCGCCCAGCACCCGGAGGGGAGCCCCACGCTAGCTGGACATCGCTGGCCAGCCATTTCCTGGTCCCAGTGCAGACAGTCATCTTACCTGCACCCTAGGCTGCCCAGAGCCTGAAGACACCTACTGAGTATCTACTCTGAGCCTGGCAGATGCTGACTATTGCAGGGAACAAACCAGCCAAGGACTCTGCCTTAAAGGAAAGCATGTCCTACCATATTTGAAGGGCTTTCAGAAGCCCTTGGCTGAGTCATTCTGCCCAAGCCTGAAACTTTCTCTGAGAACTGAAAGCTGCTTTGCAGACTCTCTTAGAGGCACTGGGGCTGGAGGGGGGTTGTGATTAAAAGGGAAGTCCTATGTATACACTGTCAACACTTTCATGGACATATGGGAATATTCTGGTGATGAAGTGAAGTATAATTTCTCAGCATTATTATAAACCTGTCAGCTCATTTCTGAAGAAATGCAGAACACGAACAAGCTGGCTTCATTTTTTTATCAAAGCTGCACCATAGTGCTGAGTTTAGGGAAGCAACAGCCCCAACACCACCTTGTACTGTCCCTGCTGACTCCTTCAGGAGGCGGCTGCAGGGCTCCAGTGCTTCCTGAACAAGGGAGAAAAGCTGTGTCAAACAGCAGGGAGAGACTCAGATGTGAAAGAACCGGGCAGCAGGAAACACAGTCTGGCGCTCCAGCAGGCGGCAGTCAGCAAAGCACGGACCAAGGCTTGCTCTGTCACAGCCAGACCCACAGAGTCCCTTACAGACGCCCACACTCTGGCCCTTCCTTCTCAGTCACCTCTTGTATGGGATCCTCTGGCCCTTACAGCTCCACAGCCTTGAACTTCCCCACGGTTTCTCTGTCTTGGGCCACTTTGCTGTGATCACTCCGTGCTGTCTCTTTGCTGGTAGACTCTAATTAAATACACGCAGCTGAGGCCTCTCCCCTGAGCCCTCGGTCTAGAAGCCTCCTGGACACCTCCGCCAAAGACCCCATCACCCTTTAAACTCAGTGCAATGGGGTGAACTGTGTCTTCAATAAATAAATAAATAAATAAATAAATAAATAAATAAATAAATAAATAAATAAATAAATAAATAAAGTGTTGAAGACTAACTCCCATACCTGTGTATGTGACCTTATTTGGAAATAGGTCTTTGCAGATACAATTGGGTGAAGATGCCAGTAGGGTGGGCCCTAATCAGATATGATTAGCGTCCTTATAAGAAGTGGAAAATGTCACATGGAGACAGAGACACACATGAGCAGGGAGAAGTTCATGTCATGGCAGAGGCAGAGACGGGAGCTACAAGCCCAGGAACACCGAGGCTTGAGAGCAACCCCCAGGAAGCTAGGAAGGGGAAAGGGTTCTCCTCTACAGTTTTCAGAGGGAGCATGCCCTGCTGCCATCTTGATTGGCCTTCCAGCCTCCAGAACTTTGAGAGAATAAATTTCTGTTTCAAGCCATGCAAGTTTGTGGAAGTCAGCAGTCCTAGGAAATGAGCACTGTCAGCGTGGCCCCAAGTGGGTTTGTTTTCTAACTTTCTCAGACCTGCTGCTCCTCTGATATTTCTTGTGATAAGTGAAACAAGTCGCCAAGTCAGAAGTCTGAGGGGTCACTTTGACTTTTGACAACTGCAGCCCATCACGCACCTGGGTCACGTCAGCTTGGCCTCCGTAGTACCTCACCAGTCCCTCCTCATTGGAAGCCTGGACTCTGCTCTGGTTCAGCCCAGATTGCTTCTCCAGTAGAACGTTATGGAAGGTTTTTGTTGCACTTCTGGCCAGTCTCCCATTATCTGATATCATTTCCTGCCCCCAACTCTAACCCGAACTTCACACTTTGTCACTGTGACCTAAAATCTCTCATATCACACCCCTGCTTCAAATTTTCCTCTGTGGTTCCCCATGTAAACTCTAAACTCATGGCATGGCCGAGCAGGGACCTTCTTCCGTGATCGGATCCCAGTGTAACTGCCTCATGTGTGACCTTCATAGACCCCTTTCCCCAGCTTGAACTTTATAGTCAGGCAACTCTAAATCCCTTGAGGCTCTCAGGCGTGCCATGCTCTTTCCTGCCTCCGCACCCTTGCAGGGGGTGGTCCTCGTGCTGGAGACGTCGTTTCATGCTCTTATTTTCCTGGTAAATGTCTATTCATCCTTTAAATCTCTGATTGAATGTTTCCTCATTTGTGAAATCTCCCAGACTTTCTCCAGGAAGTTTTGAGTAGCTTATAACAACAGTCATCTTCTATCACAGCTGAGCTGTTTACATGTCTGTCTCTCTGCCATGCAATTTTGAGGGCACAGACTACGTTTTCTTCTTTGTGTCTCCAATGCTTGCCATGAATTCATTTTGCTCATCTTTCTTTTATTTATTCAACAAGTATTTGTTGTATTTAGCACCTACAGTGAGCTAGACAAGACACTGAGGACACCGTAACTAAAGCTACTCCTTCCTCTTGGTACTTAATATCCAGTGGGAATAAAACTTGAAGATGGGTAGTTTCAGCGATACCACCGGGGGAAGAGGCACAGGGAGCCGTCGGAATAGTTAGGCGGGCACTTCGCCCAGTCTCAGGGATTCCCACGGGCAGCGAGATCCAGCTGTGTGGGGAGGGCAGTGTGCTGCCAAGAGTGCTCCTGGAGCTGCACAGCTGGGGAACAGAGGAGAGTGAGCAGAATAAGAAGAGAAAAAGGCTGGTGCTATATGCAGACACCAGATGCCAGGGGTCTTGTGGGTCCATGAAAGAGCGTGTGCTTTATCCTGAGGGCCCAGTGAGTCACAGAAATGTCGTAAGCACTTTGTCCTCTTTTCCCTTGAAAGTTTCCTTTATGCAATTGCTTTTAATTTAAAAAGCAAAATCATGATTCTTGCAAAAAAGCAAAACAGCCTAAAGTATAGGAACGATGAGTTAAAAACCGCTCTCCCTTGTTCCTATTCCCCGAGGCACTCTAGGCTGCTAAGCCGTGCTTCTCCAAGCTGTCACAAGCACACACAGACGCAGAGCAGCATGGGGACTGGGCTTCGTGTGCTTCTTCAACTCCTTGCAAAAAACGTTTGTTACAAAAAGCGTTGGGACACGACTCGCTTTTGCACTTAGTATATTAACACCTCTCCAGGTGAGTATGCTGACAGACGGATCTAACTCACTCACCCTTTGTGGCAGTCACATAACACCCCCAGCGTGGAGGCAGCACGTTTATTCTGCCATTTTATCATTGGTGGATAATGGTGCGTTGCCCAGTATTTTGCCACAGCAAACAATGCTTCCATAAACACCCTTGTCTACTGGTGCTTTTATATCTACTGGGATGATGGCTTAAAACGGGGCTGCTGAGTCAAGGGGCACATTTTGAACTTTATAAACATCGTCAGGTTATTTTTCCCTGGAGGTCTCCGCAGTTCACACTTCCACCACAAGATGTAAAAGTGCTCATTTCTGTGCTCGCTTCAGCAGCGCTTATACTAGAAGTGCTCATTTCCCTGCATTCTCTGTAGCATGCAGAATGTTGCTGGTCTTTCTAATTTTTGCCAATCTGATGAATAAATAATTAAATTTGACTTTTCTCTGACTAATCCTTCTCAACCCCATTTAAAACTCCATCTCCTTTTCTGTGACTTGCTTGTTTATATTTTTTTCCTATATTCCGATTGCCTTTTGCCATTTCACTACCAATTTGTGTGAGCTTTGGGTAAATTAGGGTCAATAACTTTTCACGTGGGTTGCAGATGCTTGTCTGGGTCTATAGTTTGTCCTTTGACTTCATTTTTCTTTTTTTCCTTAAAATTTGAAACAGAAAAAGGGGGAAGGGGCTCAGTGGTAGATCATGTGCTTAGCATGCATGAGGTCCTGGGTTCAATTCCCCAGTACCTCCATTAAAAAAATAAATAAATAAACCTAATGACCTCTCCCTAAAATTAAAAAAAAAAAAACCTAAAAAAATTTTTGAAAAAATATGTAAGAACATGTGTCCTTTTCTTTTTCCATTATTAAAAACATCTTTGTTTTTATTATAGATAATTACTAAAAAATACTACAATCTCTAAAAATTTGGAAATTTGGAAAATGAACTTTCCACGAATTTTTTCCAAATCCTCACTGTATGTGTTTATCGGTTTGCTTGCAGTGAGCTCTGGAACCCAAGCCTCTCTGGACTTATTGTTGGATACAGTATGAGATGGCATCTACCTCACCATCTTTCCCCCAGATTGAGAGCCAGTTAAGTCAACACCATTTCTTGAATCAGTCGTAATTTTCCCACTGCCTTGAAATCTCACCTTTATCAGATTTAAAGTATGTAAACATACTGTGTTATTTCCCAAAACCTAGCCTATTCCACTGTGCCAAAACATATTTTTTGATGACAATAACTTTAAGTTTTAATATTTGGTAAGGCAAATGTCCCCCATTTTTTTTTTTCAAAATTAGCTGTCAAACTCTACAAGTACCCTATTACAATGCCCCACTATAATTATGATGTTTAATTAAATGCATCTGTGTTTCAAAGAGGATGCGATTAAGGGAATCTCCGTGAACCCTGGCTGGCTGCACCCACACACACCAAGTCATTCACACAGACTTAGTCGCCCCAGGTGCCCTTGTGAGCAGTCTTATGCCCCAGTTTCTGCCCGCAGGACTGCCCAGAAGTCCCCCAGAACTCTGGGCCCCGATCCCTGTTCTCCCCTTTCCCTCCTGTCCCAGGGGTTGCATCACGCACATCCTAGGGGCAGCCTGCCCGCTGCTCTCCTCCGGTACCTCCGTCAACGCTGAAGAGCTGCCTGCTTGGGGGCATTCTTCCCTTTCGGGTTTCTGCAGTTTCTGAGCACAGACGTGCAGAGGACCCAGCAGGGCTGCCCTTCACTCCTGCAGCTGCCCTCGGGGCTTCCACGCCGTGGCCGCTTCCTCATACGCACTGCTGAGAGCAGGAAAAAGGGTAAAGTCAGTAACGTCGCGTTGTGGGCAGAGCTGTGCTCCCCCGCACCCCAGATTCCTACAGTGAATTCTAACTCCCAGTATCCTAGAACGTGGCCTTATTTGGAAATAAAGTCATTGCAGATATAATTAGTTAAGTCGTCAGAGTGGGCCCTCCTCCAGTGTGATTTGTATCCTTATTAAAAGGAAAAGCTTAGACACACACACACACACACACACACACACACACACACACACACACACACACACACACACTCCGAGTGCCGCGCGAAGATGAAGGCAAGACTGAGGTGATGCTTCCAAAGGCCAAGGGCCGTCAGAGATCGTGCGCGACCACCAGCAGCCGCGGGAGGGGCCTCGGAGGGGATCCACCCTGCTCACACTCCGACCTCGGGCCTCCAGCCTCCAGATCTGTGAGAAGACAACCCTCTGCTGTGTCAGCCGCCTGGACTGTGGTGCTGTGTTACCGCTGTGCTCGCGAACTAATACACCGATAACCCAACGCGGATGAAGGCCAGCTGCCTCCCCACCTGAGCCCCTCTCTGATGCTTGCTGGGGCACGCCGGGAGTCAGATGACACTGTGGTTCTTGCCCTCAGTGACAGTGGCCCAGGAGCCCTGGCTCTCACTTAGGCTGGAAGCACCTCAGACTCCCTGTCGCCCCCCAGCCTGGACCCCACGCAGAAGCAGGCTGGGAGCCTTGACCTCACGGCGGGGAGCGGAGCTCAGGAGGAGGAGTGCTGTGTCCAAGCTTCCGAGGTCCAGCAGGAGACAAGGAGCTACGACCATTCTGCGAACGACCCAAGCGTACCACACTGAGCCTTCTGTGCTCATCCTGCAGTGCCTCCCCGCCGTCCGCTGGCCTCTCTGCGCAAGAACCCTCACTCTCTGAAACATGTGAAGATGACCTGTGATTACTCACTGGGGCTGTGTCCAGTCATGGCTTCTGCCATCCCAGTACCTAACCCAGTGCCTGCCTCCCAGTAAGTTCTCAGTCTTCATTTACTGAATGGATAGAAGGCTGGATAGATAGAAGACTGATGGATGGAAGATTGGTGGATGGATGGATGGATGGGTAGGCAAATGAATCAGGAGATTCTCTGGGTTAGACTTTTTGTGGCACACAGCTCAGCAAAGCCCCTGTGACGTCACCACCCGAGCAGCTGCCAGGCACTGGGTCAGCTGCTGAGTCACTGAAGATTCCTGTCCTTGCCACGGACCCCACGTTCTTTCTCACTGTCTCTGGGCTGAAAGTTTCCCTGGGGTGCCAATCCCAAAGCAAGGCTTCCAATGTCCCTTTCATTAGTGTTCCTTCCTGGTGGCTTTTTTACAGCAGCTTCACACAAAGGAGGTTGAAATAGCCCCTGGCAAGTCTCCCTAGAATTTATAACCAGTCCCCCCTTCCACCCCCCCAAAAAAATCTACCAAAAACTTTAGACAAAACTCAGAGAAGAAACTCTGTATTTAAAAATGAATCACTTTCCCTGATGCTTTAACAGCTTCTTCTTAGAAAGGATAAGCTCCTCTTGAAACTGCTGTCCCAGGGCTGGTATGTGAAGAAACAAAACCAAACAAAACCAAACCCCGAGGCTATGTGTCATTGTACTCCAGAAACTTCCACAGACTGGAACTACGCTGAGGAAGGCCACTGCCAGAGTTGGGGAGAGGCTGCAAAAGACACTGAGGGTCTGAAGACTGGAAGTGGCAAGAAAAGTGCCCTGAGCTAAGTCCAATTTGGCTGTTAAAGAGAACCACCACTCATTAACTGGCCCTAAAACCTGCCAGGTGAAAAAGAAAAAGAAATGAGCTCATTAAACGCAGAAATAAGGGAGGCCCGGAGGCTTAACCAAGAAAATTCCCAACATGTGGAAAAACAGGGGGGTGTCGGGCACGATTAGACTCATGGTCAGGAGTCGCGGCTGGCTCCCAGATGGGGGGGCTGAGCTACCCGAACCGCTGTGTCGGGCTCAGCTTGGTCCAGCTCTGCAAACAGGCAGCCAGAGAGGCAAGTGCTGCTCAGAGTGTGGCTGGCCAGGATGGCCGGTGTGGCTTACCAGTTCAGGCGGCCCAGGGCTTGGTCAAACTGGTGGAGTAGTCAGTTGGGAAATACGGGGAGAAGTTTCAGGAGCATGACGAGTTCTTGGGAGAATTATGACTTCAATCCCAGCTGCTATGACTGCCTGTGACAAATGCAGCCTCTGGCTGGGCTTAAGAAATGCTGTTCGTCAGACTTCGGTTCCTCCCTGATCCATCACCTGCTGCCTGAGGACCGATCATCCACACGCAGGCCCCTCACTAGTCAGTGCGCCTTCTAGCTCGGCTTGCTGGCACTTGCTTCGGTCACCCTCTGCAGGTTGCTGGTTCCTGGTTCCTGGCCCCAGCTTCACCTCCTAGCCCTGGCCACCTTTGGTCTGGAGATTCTGCAGACCCCCTTTATGTCTCCCTGTTTTTGAATGGTTGGGGCTCTGAGCACCCCAGGTATCTACTTCTGTCTTGGGTAAAAGAGCATGTGTTGAGCCCTAAGCCTACTATGCCTTGAATATGCGTGCTGACTAGTGCCTGCACAAGGAAAATGGGGACACGGGTGACAGAGGTCCACCTGTGTGCTGGGGGACCCACCAGGGAGAGAAAGTCTTCTTCTGCAGAGGAGACAGTCAGATTTTCTCCAGGTGGAACAAGGTGGGGGCTAAAGTTTACTCCAGGCAGAGGAGCTGTGGGAGCAAAGACACAGAAATGTGACAAGAGGACGCCAGCTTAACAAGAAGCCCATTCACTACTAAGGAAAACAAATGGTCACATGTGTTCTGTGCCCTTTGCTTCCACTACCCTTTCTGCCAGGGACTGCAGATCAGAATAATTTTCATGGTTGACTCACAGGCAAAGCTATTGTTTGTCTGAATGTGAAATCTCATAAGGAACCCTGAAATATGGCAAGATCAATTCCCAGTTACCTTTTCCTTGCCATCCACCTTCCAAGATAAACACCTTTCTTGAGAAGCAACATAGGATTACATGAAGAGAATGATTTGTAGAGTCCTAAGAACTGAATCTGAATCCCAACTCCATTAATAACTAGCTGTGTGACACTGAACCGGTTACTTAACTTCTCTGAGCTACACTTTCCTCATCTGTAAAATGGGGGTAATAGGTATCCACCAGATAGAATGATCATGAACACTGGAAAAACATATGCAAACTGTCCCCCAAAATGCTTCTCATACAGCCCATGTTCAAAGACGGCAGCTGTCGCTGTGCAGTTTGCAGGATGTGTTGTCTCACCCTCTCACCAGGGAACCCTTCTCCTCCCCTCAGTGCCTGGCTCCTAGTCAGGAAAGGTGAGGCCCAGCTTAGTCAGTAGTGTGACATCCAGCACTCCATGACTTCCATCCCTGCAGCACAAACACTGGGTTCACCGCTCCACATCTCCATGGAGACTGCCTTTTGTTCTTGAAGCTTTAAAAACTAATTGCCATGCATGAGCAAGCCCTTGGAATCTAAAAATCACTTCCTTAAGTCAGAGGGGTCAGACTGTGGCCCTGTTTTCAAATGCACTCTCAGAAGTCTGCTCTGAAGGTCAGGGCCATGGACTGTTCCAGATCGTAAAGCACGTGAAACACACTTTTACTTTGAGGCAGGGTGACTTATCGGAGGAACGCCTACAGAAGATTAAAAGATTATATTTTATAGTCCCTTTCTTGAGTAAGAAAAGCAACAGCTTCTTCTTGGCCTGTAGATTCTGACAGAAAACCAAATGGCCTCCACAGACTGCTAACCTGAGGGAGCGGGAAGGGGAAGGGATGAGCAGGGCGTCCTGCAATTCCGTAGGGAGTTCTTGAAGGTTCTTCTCCCCCTCCCCCGAATTCTAGATGATTGGCAAGTAGCCCCGTTGTCCAGGAAGGGGAGGTGATAGCAGGACACTTTGTGTTTTCGGTTGAAAAACAAAGGCTTGCTGGGATCCCGGCCACCTGTCCTGCCCTGGGGATGCTGGGACCAGCCAGCACCTGGACAGGGGCTGTGAAAGAAAACTGGAAGCAGAACTCAGCCGAGCTGCAACCTCTGGAGTCCAAGTGAGGAGTCCCCCCTGGCTGAGGTTATCTTTAAGGCAATGGGGTCATCCTCCTTCAGAGACTCTGAGCCACTATCAGGGTACACGCGCCAAAGCCGCACTGTGGAAGGTTGCGGGACCTTCAGCAGCGCCACCGTGTGGCGGCGTCGGACAGTGGCAGCAGTGGACACAAGCTTCCAGGGCTCCCTCCCTTATACACGAGGACCTTCTCAGATCATCTCAAATAGGTGAGAGAGGCGACTTCAAAGAGATGCTGACTTTTGGCTAAATAAATGGGGGTTACTTACCAGGCATTGGAAAAGTGAGAGATATATGCCCACATTTGCACCCCTAGTTTGTGAAGCAATCTTGACCACTTCTATACTCTGTTGAATTTAGTCCCAGCCAAGGAGCCTCCCTTAAAAACTGATAACTTGAAGACAATCCAAATTGAATGCAATAGGAACTGCTTAACTGTCCGGTGAAGCTGGACAGTTCCTGGGGGTGTTGCCAGGTTCCTGACTCAAAGAACAGGTGTTGTGTGAGAAAATGAGTGAGTGAATTGAGAATCTCTGGATTTACACCTCAGCATACTAGAGCTTCCTGTTACAGATTTGTTAGATGAGACTTTTCCTGCCTCAGTTTCAACTGAGGCCTGGGAGTGGCTGAGTGTGGGCCCCTCACGCTGTGCAGAATTCACAAATGAAATTTCCAGCCCCAAATCAAAACTACAATGAGGTATCACCTCACACCAGTCAAAATGACCATCATTCAAAAGTCCACAAATGACAAATGCTGGAGAGGGTGTGGAGAAAAGGGAACCCTCCTACACTGTTGGTAGAAATGCAGTTTGGTGTAGCCATTATAGAAAACGATATGGAGATTCCTCAAAAGATTAAAAATAGACTTACCATAGGACCCAGCAATCTCACTCCTGGGCATATATCCAGAAGGAGCCCTAATTCAAAAAGAAACCTGCACCCCAATGTTCATAGCAGCACTATTTACAATTGCCAAGACATGGAAACAGCCTAAATGTCCTTCAACAGATAACTGGAGAAAGAAGTTGTGGTATATTTATACAATGGAATACTACTCAGCCATTAAAAAGGATAAAATAATACCATTTGCAGCAACATGGATGTCCTTGGAGAATGTCATTCTAAGTGAAGTAAGCTAGAAAGAGAAAGAAAAATACCAAATGAGATCACTCATATGTGGAATCTAAAAAAAAAAAAAAAAGACGAAGAAGAAGACAAATGAACTTATGTATAAAACAGAAACAGACTCACAGACATAGAATACAAACTTGTTATTGCCAGCAGGGAGAGGGGTGGGAAGGGGCAGACTGGGAGTTTGAGATTTGTAGATACTGACAGGTATATATAGAATAGATAAACAAGATTATACTGTAGAGCACAGGGAAATTGGTATACAAGGTCTTGTAGTAGCTCACGGTGCAAAAGAATATGAAAATGAATATATGTATGTTCATGTATAACTGGAAAATTGTGCTTTATGCCAAAAATTGACTCAGCGTTGTAAACTGACTATACCTCAATTTAAAAGAATATTTCTGCCCCTTACCTGAGAATACAGAAGAGCTGTAAGTATCTAAAGAGGAGAGAAGGGGGAAGAGTTTCAAAAAGATTTTTTTGGAAGATGCTGTTGCCAAGCCCCTACTCCCTTGTGAGGAGTGTCCAGGGCAGCCTCTATCCCTCAAGCTTAATGGAGCTTTGCAGGGGGGGCGACTGGGGAGGATGAGGCTTCCACGGTTGCAGTAGATCTTGCACTGTGTTCCTGAAGTCTGGATGGATAGAAAATATTGAGACAGCTAAGGGACCCCAGCAGTAAGATTCAATGCAGAATGGGCCATGAGCAAACCAGGGGCTTGAGGGAACGGCATCCAGAGTGACAGACTACATTGCCTACATCAGAGGGGCTGTGATCAGAGGGGCTGGCGGGGGTCTCTGAAACCCAAAAACTTTACCCCAGGCGAAAGGTGGATATCTGCTTCAGATATCCTCTCACTGAAGAAGCTCTGTCAGACACAGGTCCCGTGACAGGAGACCATGTCCTTGTCCCCTCACTACCTGTGCCCAGTCCAATGGTCAACCTTCTTTAGCCAGTTGGGGAAACATGAGCTGAGAAAGCAAGAAGCCGACCATCTGGGGCTCTGAGACAGCAGGTTTTCACCTCCCTTCTGCTCCAGCTAGGAAGAAGGAACAAGATGGGATGCTAATTTTGGCTCTGAGTTTCTATTATTACACAAGCTAAGCTTTCAACCTGTTTGAGCGAGATGAGCATTTACCCGGCGCACTCTCTTTGCCACGCTTTGCTGGGGCTTTGGAAGACAGAGGAAGACAGCGACCTAGAGCCCTCCTCTCAAGGGCTGCCTGTCACTGGAGAAAAGTCTAGTGTCCCCACTAGGACATTTAGTCAGAGCAGGAAGTGGTCCAGGGAAGGACGGCCACTGCAGACTGAGCGCCCTTGAGTTCAGAGATAAATGAATCCAGTACTGCCATCATGAATCTAACATTCAAATCCAAACAACACGAATGTGTTTCTTCTACATAGTCTATCAGGGAAGACAAACACAGAAACAGATAACAGCAATGAGGGCCAAACGGCATAATACAAGTCTGGAAGAATGCTCTAGAAACAAAGAGAGCTAATTTTTTTTTTTTTTTGAGTTGTTGGATAGAGTTTCATGGAGCAAGTAAGATTTGATCTGAGTCTTGAAGGATGGTCAGGAAAGCCTTGGAAGAGAAGCAAGTGAAAAGAGGGATTCACATCACGTAAGAAAGCCATACTCTGTAACAGAATCTCCACAATGCCCAGGACCAGTCATACTCGGTTATTTATTTCTAGTCCCTCGCGTGCTTGGCATCCGATAGGTGCTCACTAAGTGTCTGTTTTGGTTCACACGGTAATTCCTCCAGGACTTACTCAGGCCTGACCCTATCTGCCTCTAAATTATGTAAATTTGAGTTCTTCTGTCCTATTTTTTTTTCCTTTTTCACCACTTTTCACTTCTATCAGGGTCACTTTATTAAAAAAAATTCATGAAGCTAAATTTTGTTGAGGACATACTGCGAGTAATGTTTGAGATCAAGACCCCAAATTGATTCCTGTTGTTCTATCTGCCAGGTTTGGTTCTTAAAAAATTGTTTTCATGAGCCCCACCAGTCAAATCCACACTGCATAACTGTTAGTCTTTCACTTTGAATCCCTTTGTCTGATCTTCCATGTCTACTCTCAGACCAAATACCAGGAGCCTAAGGCCTAGAGAGGCCAGACAGAGCTGTCTGTTTCACACCTCCTTTCCCTGAACTCATCCTGGACCCACTTCCTCTTCCTCCACTGAATCCGAGAGGGGACACGAGAATCTGTCCCTTTACACTAATACCCACAATGGTCTGTTTCCTTATGCGAAACTGTGTGAAATCCAATACCTGCTCCAAGATTCTTGCACATTATTCGTGGCCTCTCTGGCTCTGTGTCCTAGCCTTCAAGAATTCTTGATATCTGGTGTTTACTTCCTACGATAAATTGCTTTCTGTTCACTGCCCCCTCTTCCAAGATTTGTCACTCACCCCAACTTCAAGCCAATCCGCAAGGCCTTTCCCAAAGGTTTAGAGTGACTGAGGGGGTTTGCATCACCATATTTCCAGACATTCTCCTCCTCCTCCCCAGTTTCCTAGGTCGGCCATGGCTCTCCCTTCAGGCATGCCTTAGGAATCAATGACTTGCTTTATTATGCAGATAACTTTAGAGTTCCCCTCCTTTGTTCCCCTACCCTCTGGGCCTTTCTCTTTGTCTTCAGTTCATTCAAACAAATGGAAATGTTCACAATGGGTTTCTCCATTTCAGCAATGCACTAAAGATATGATGCAGGTGGGGAGTGGTCTAACCTGGGAGCAAACAATAAGGGAGTAAGTACCCTGTTGGTAAAGAATTTAAAGACAATAGTAATATCAGAGCAGGCAGACAGCTAGATAAGAGCAGAGAAAGGCGGACACAGGCCAAGTGGCAGGAATTAGGTGAAAAAGGAGAGGGATGGCCAAATGCAGGAAACCACACATCATGTAAACAATGGGGGTCCTTGGGCAGACAGAGAAAAGCAGGAATCTCAGGACTGACAGGAGATCACACATTTTGGGGTGACTAGTGTCCTGGAGGCAGACAAAGAAAGGTGGGAAAAGGCAGGAATCTCCAGTGTCCAAATGTAACCTTTTGCTCATTATGCCCTCATTACAATAAAATGAGCCTTGCAGGTCAGAAGTACCCATCGTGTACTGATGCCATGACACTTCCGATCCAGACTAAATAAGGACAAAAGTCCCTTCTCCTCTTGGGAAGGTGGAGCTGGGATGGAAATCAGGGAATACGACCCCAAACCCTTCCTCCCTGATTAAAATTCCACCCATTCTTTTCTATACCCTGCAAACAAAAAATACTGCAAGCCATACCAGTAAACAGAGAATGCTGAAGCCATCAAGTCATCAGATGCTGCCGCCACCCCCCTCCACCCCACAGTGAGATTAAGGTGCAGACAAGCAGGCAGCCCAGCCTCTGCAGCCACTCACCATGGTGCCCCCTGAGGGAACTCAGAACAACAAAGGACAGGACACTGGCCCTAGACAGCTGGGTGCTTGTCAAAGGAATGGTTTCAATGAGCCCAAACGTTTGCACCCTCCCATACATAGAAAAGTGCTAAATTCTTTAACTTGAGATGCCTGGTTTTCTGTAACAGTAATCTTTAATATTCTGACTCCCTGGTCTTTGCTGTGAAGCTCCCATATATCCTGGCTCCTCCCCTGCCTTGTTGGAGCAGTCCCTCAGAGCCATCTGAGAGTCTGTCATCTGGGCTTAAAGGGGTTTGAATCCTCAGAAATGTCCACTGAATGACACATAACCCTCAACTTTTAGGCTGTGCATTTATTTCAGTTGACATGTAACCAACTTGCCAAAGAAACTCAGCACAGCTCCTCACCTGAGTCTGCCTGCTCTGCCCCTGAAAACGTACTATCTCTTCCTTAATAAATCCTCACTTCACTTTCTTAAACTTGGTGTCTCTCATCTCTGGATTCTTTCTGTGATGAGACGAGAACCTAATTTCCAGCAAAAATAAAATCATCTAGAAGTTGGTCTTTCTATTATCACCATGCTTCAATAATCCTACATGTCAATAATAAAATACTCCTTTTGTCAGGGGGTTGGGCAGGTCGGTGGGGGCAGTAGAAGAATTTACCAAAGACAAAGGGTGAAAGTATTAGGTATGCTGTCTAACAGCAGGTCACACAGATGAGAGGTTCCTGTGAGAGCTCTGAGGGTCGGTTGCTGAGACCTTTTTCAGGGAGGGTTACATCAGGTACCGAGGAGTCACAAGGTGCATGACCAGCTTGTGCACAAGTCTGATTGGTTGATGTTGAAATAATAGGGAAGGGATGGGGCCATGAAAGGGTAAAGCTACATGACTTCTTGGGGGCAGCTGGTTCTGGAGGTCAGGCTTCCAGGCATTGTATAGATGATCATTATCTCAGTAAGGCAGGCATGTATCAGGAAAAGCATATTTTTTGTTGTCTATGAGGGGCAGCAGCCAGGCACGTGAGGGACCTTGGAAGAGAGGGGCCTTGGAGCAGGAGTCTGCCAGACCCACGCTCCTTGCTGGGCCTGCTCCCCTGTTGTACTTACTGCCACGCTGCCTTCACCTTGGTAGGCGCTGCTCCATTTAGGAACGCAAAACGGGCAGACGCCTGGAAACGCCCATTTTTCTCATCATCTCTGCCAGGGAGATTTCCTTTTTTTCAAGCATAGGGAACTTTCTCCTTGACATTCTTTCTTCCCTTGGTTTCTATTCTCCTGTTTTTCCTCCATTGTCTCCACTTACACATCCTTAGTCTTGTGAAATAAAATTCATATTTATGACAAGACAAGAAAAAATTAAACATAAGAGAATTCTTCTCTGCCCTTTAACCTCCTCTTTCCCCCACTGTGCACTGTGTGTCTGCTCTGTGCAGCTACCAAACGTCTCTCACAGGCAGGAATTCCTGCTTAGCCATGAAGAGCAACACTTTCCTAGCGCCAACAAGACAACTCGTTAAGAGACAACATTCCTTCTTGATCTTGTAAGGGGTCACATGACCACCAGGAAGATGCTTAGATCTGGATTTTATAAACTGGGGGTCAATAATACATCATTTGATGTACAGTCCTCTGATTCAAAAAACTTATATAACTGTGCCTTGATTGCTAACTGGCAGAACAGTTCTCAGAGCTTTCTGAGATGTTCTTCTTGGGTTATGAGCCTCAAATTTGGCTTGAATACAACTTTCTGTTTCTTTCTTAGATCAACTGATTAATTTTTTTGTTGACAGTCTCTTTCCAAAATTCTCCCCCAACCCTGTGATAAACTTGTTCTTTGAACCAAGCAAGAAGCAGGCATGGTTAGTTGCACAAGCCTTGCCATGAAAAAAGATCTGAGGGAAAAATGAAAAAAAAAAAAAACAAAAAAAGCCACCCCCCCCCCAAAAAAAACATTATGTTTCAAAGAGGGTTACAATGCAGGGATAGAATTGTGCCCTAAATGGAGACTTGAGGCCAGCAAGAAAGACAGAGTTAGGGGAAGGAAAGCCTGGCCATTTAAGATGTGAGTGAAGCTGGCTTTCCCGAGGCCTGTTGTGGAAACACCTCACTTAAGATTCTTGTGTGGGATTTCAGGAATATGACAAAAAGATATACCCAAGTGTTCTGTGGCAGAATTATGTTACACCATAGCACAGCAAAAGGTTTGAATTCTTTCGATGATAGAGTGGGTTTCCAGGTTTTAAAGGCAAAGGAGCAAGGGGATCTCCAGCACCATGGACAGGGGCAGAGCACAGGGCCCAGTCCCCACACCTGGGAATGTAACAGGTGTTGCTGGCACTCAGGAGGAAACAGACAGAGGAAGTGCAGCCTCCTATATCACGTGCACTTACAAGTGCAGGGAAAGACTGAGCACCCACACGCAGGCACTAGCAAGGAAGTGACTCATTGCCTCTCGAACCTAGAGGTGGGAATCTCCGATCTTTCCTTCTCCCTGTGACATTTATCATTTGGCGAAACAGAGGTAATGACCACTCTGGCCCAATACGTGGTGAGCATCTGAGGTCCTCCCAGGAGTGAGCCCTCAGTACTCACTTTATTACCCTCCAATTCCACTGCAGGAAGTTGAATTCCATGCAGTAGCTGGTCAAAGTCACATCTCCCTGCCACCCCCCAGCCCCCACCCTCCTTCTCCACCATACCTCCTCATTCATCAGAGTCAGGACCAACAGCATTGGCTCACGTGCAGCATATGGCATCACCCAGTGCGTTGCTCCCGGCAGGTAGGGGGCTTTAGTCAGCTACACAGTCCCTGAGGTCCAGAGAGACTGCTGGGCTGCACAAGGGAAACAGCCCATCTCTCTGGTTGTCCTACCAAAGGAAAGAAGACGACAAGAATAGATGGAAACCACATATAATGGGGGCTTCTTATTTAGATGTTGGGAGACTACTTCTAAAACTTTGGGGATGAGAAGTCCTCCTTAAGAAGACACAAACTCCAGAAACTATAAAGGAAAAGAGTGATATATTGGACTACTATTTTTTAGCATGTATGACAAAAAAATTATCACAAAACCAAATCAAAACACACATGTGACAGTATATCTAACATTCACAAGGAGCCTTCAAATTGATTTAAAAACAGACTAACAGAAAAATGGATAAAGGCTGCATTTGATACAATGCAATTGATACAGGAAGAAATACAAATAACTGATTAACCTACAAAAAGAAACTCAATCTCACCAGTAGGAAAATGTGAATTAATACACAAATAAAATACCATTTTAACACATGACACTGGCAAAAAATTTTAATTTAAAAAAAAGTTAAAAAAATTAGCAAGCGGAACGGGCAAAGGGGAAGGAAACAAGAACACCTACACGTCACCGATGGTGGGTGAATTCTACAACACTTTGAAAAGTATTCTGACAATTTCTAATAAAATCAGGGACCTACATACCTGATGGCCTAGAAGTCTCACCTCGAGGGTCTGTGACAGACGCCAAACAGGCAGCATTTGGCGCCTGCTCTCCATCTGGCTCTGCAGGGGTTATGCTATCAGCCCCTGTGGCCACTGACTTCCGAAACCCCCTGAAGGGAGTTCGGGGCTGAGATCAGGACTGAGGCACTCTGTGCTCTGGGAAAAACTCCAGAACAGGACTTCACATGGTTAAATATTTTCAGGAGAAATTTTATGAACCCAATTCCTTGCATCATTGTATACCTAGAAAAGCACTACAACCATTAATGGAGACAATTGCTCCTTGTGACTGGCAGCAACCCTCTACTGAGCTGTGTTCTTGACTACTGCACCCCTTCACCAAAATCATATATACACTCATCTGCCCCTGCCCCTTTGAAGGACTGGCTCCTGAGCTATATGGACCTCAGTAAGCCACAAATAAAACTGAACTCACAGCTCTCACATTGTGCTGGTGTTTTGTTTGTTTGTTTGTTGTTTTTCAGTTTAAACCTATCACTGATTTTAGCAGGAAAAAAAAGATAAAATTGTCAAAGGAAAATCTTCCATTTACACTGACCCAGAAAATGACAACCCTGAATGTCATATCTCTACCTAGCTGGTTGATTAAAGAACCGTGAAATTGGTCTCTGAGAAGGCAGACCCTAACAGACCTATGGAAGACCTCTCCTGGCCAGTGAACAATGTAACAGACATACGAACTCACGTAGGCTTCAATTAGTACAATCACTTAAAAACTCCCTGAATTATCCCCATCTGCAAGCTTCCCAGGGAATTTCTTCACTTGTGTGTACTCCTTGCCCAACAATTAAAAAAACCTTTTTTTTTTTTTTTATGTTCTGATGGTTTTTATTTTATCCTTTGACAGGATAAATGAAACAGGTGAGTTCTGGTTTGCAGTACTGAGTTCTGGTGTCAGTAGGATGGGTCCTGGGTAGAGGCCTCGAGGTGCGTATTTCATGCTGGGTTTGTTACCGGAGAGTAGGTTTTTGTCTTGTGTAGGAAAGAATTTGAGTGAACCATCGCAAAGTGAAAGTAAGTTTATTTAGAGAGGTACGCATTCCATAGGCAGAACGCAGTCCTTCTCGGGACAGTGGCCCTGGGGTGCGGGGGTGCTTCGTTTTTATGGCTGGGTAATTTCTTATGCTAACAAATGGGAGGACTATTCCAACTGTTTTGGGGAAGGGGTGGGGATTCCCAGGAAATGGGCCCCCACCCACTTTTTGGCCTTTTATGGCCATGGTGCCTGTGAGTGTGTCATTTAGCATGCCACTGCATTTCAATGGGCCTATAATGAGGCTCAAGGTCTACTGAAAGTTAAATCTCCCCCATCCTGGGCCTGGTTTATTTTAGCCAGTTTATGCTGTATCCTCAGTGGCTATGATATTCTTTTACTGGTTGTGCTGGGCCCCCTTCCCTCCTGTCTCAGGTTGGGGTGTCTGGGAAGCAGAAGTAGGCTGAGAGGCCATCAGCAAAGAAGTGTTCCTTGAAGCCACAGATGAAGAACAGGATCCCAGCTGAGTGGAATGTGTTGCCTAAGAAGACAAGGCTGATGGGAGCCCTGAGGGATTCTCTAAAAGATGGTAAAGCAGAAAGTGTGAGTGAACATGTGGTCCCTTAATTGAGGGTTCTGTGTTCATTCTGCACTTGCCCTCAACCTCCAATGCCCAGTGCCTCTTGCTGCTGATAGTTTCAAACTGAGTGCGTTTCCTTCCACACTTGTAATTCTTTTTCTAGACCTTATTCAGGAAACAAGGGGGCCATGTGGCCATCTCACGGTGGAAGAAGCACAAAGGCTCTCCCCGTAAATTAGGATCACTATTGTCAACTGAAATAAATGCACAGCCTAACAGTTGAGAGTTATGTTTTATTTGGTGGGAGGACTCAAGCCAGGATGACAGCCTCTCAGGTCGCTCTCAGGGACTGCTCCGAAGAGTTGAGGGAGGGGGGCTAGGATATATAGGAGCTTTACAACAAAGATCGGGTAGTTGGAACAATAAAAGATGACTTGTTATCTAAAGAAAACCAGGCGTCTCAAGTTAAAGAATTTAGCGCTTTTCTATGTATGGGAGAAAGCAAACATTTGGGCTCATTGAATCCATTCCTTTGACAAGCACCGAGCTGACTAGGGCCAGTGTCCCATCCTTTCTTGTTCTGAGTCCCCTCAGAGGGCACCATTGTGACTGCAGAGGCTGGGCTGCGGGCTGGTCTCCACTGTGGGGGGTGGTGGCAGTGTCTGAGGACTTGATGGCTTCAGCACTCTTTGTTTACTGATACGGTTTGCAGTATTTTCATTCACACTATGCAGCGTTGATAAG
Organism: Camelus ferus; assembly: GCF_009834535.1. Lineage (NCBI taxonomy): Eukaryota > Metazoa > Chordata > Mammalia > Artiodactyla > Camelidae > Camelus > Camelus ferus. The sequence goes on along the minus strand of NC_045731.1, from coordinate 16,609,232 downwards.
AAAACAAAACTTTTCTGTTTCAGGGAGCAGTCTCTAGCCTCAGATTCATATAAAAGAAACATAACTTCATCTAGATTTACTTCAATTTCTGTTTGAAACCCCACTTCCATAGGAAGAGTGGAAATTTAATTCCAGTATATTTTGGTTTATCCCAGCCCCACCTCACAGCTCTCTGCCTCCTTTCTGCCACTGTCGAGCCCCCACAGAGATATCACTGCATGTTCACTGGCCCTGGGTCCCCTAAGATCTCTCTGGAGTCTTAACACCCTTTGCTCTCCCCACTCACCCAAGAACTTTTTCCAGATAACATCATGCATAGGCCCTCTCTTTGAGACCCATCCAGTGCTCTGAGCCTCAGACTTGGGAACCACCACTGGGAGGCTAAAGATGATGCAGGAAAACGGATGTGGGACGTGAGGAGGGCCGTGTCCCAGGTCTTGGTTAAGCCCCTGGGATGTGCCCCACCAAGTGTGGGTCCTTAGCGTTGCACAGGAAAGAATTCAAGTGTGAGGCACAGTTTGTTGCCGGTGGATCCAACCGGTGCTCCAGGTTCTTGTCCCGTCACAGAAAGAATTCAGAGACAAGATGTAGAGGTTAAAAAAAGTAAAGTGAGGATTTACTAAAGGATGGATAGTACACTTTCAAGGGAAGAGCAGGCAGGCTCAGGTGAGCAGCTGCCCTGAGTTTCTTTGGCAAGGTAGTTACATAGGGTGTAAAATGAATGGGTGGAATATTCATTGAAGAGGGAAGGGCTTGAGGTCGTATTTCCTGATTATCATCCCAACTCCACCTTCCCAAAGGGAGGAGGGATTTTTGTCCTTATTTAATCTGAATCAGAAGTGTCATGGCGTCGGTGCATTATGGGTACTTCTGACCTGCAAGGCTAATTTTATTGAAATGAGGGCATAAAGAGCAAAAGAGCATTTGGACTCTGGAAATTCCTGCCTTTTCTGACCTTTCTGTGTTGGTCTCCAGGCCAAACGGTGTGGCCTCTTTTTAGCCCAAAGATTCCTGCTTTTCTTTCTCTGCCCAGGGACCCCTAGTGCACATGCATGTTTCCTGCATTTGGCTTGTGCCCCTCCTTTCTGCCTAATTCTGCCATTTGGCATGCATCCCCCTTTCTCTGCTCATATCTAGCTATCTGCTGCTCTAACATTGTGAAGTCAATCAACTAATGCTTGGATTTGTTAACCTTCGTCCCAATTCTATGCTGAATTTTCCAGTTCATGGCCCTTCACGAATGTGCATACACCACACACTCCTTCCATGAATATGCATGTACCTTTAGCTTAAAACTTCCTTAAATTTGATGTTCAGGGAGACACTGCTTTGGGAAAGATCCCCTGCATTCTCCTCACTTGCTGCAAGTAATATGTCCTTCCTTCCCCCAATCTTTGGCTTGGTTTTGTCTTCTGGAGTGAACCCAGGTTTCCGAGTAACATTATTCCTACCCCCAGCTGCCCAGCCCAAACTCCAGTTTAGCTGCTCAAAGGAGTAACGCTTTCTGTCGTCTCCGGTCAGGAGCTATTTTCTTTCTTGCATGTAACACAGTGAGGAGCATGTAAATACGGAGAGAAACGGTGAGCAAAAGACAACCCCCGAGCCCTCCAGAGCTACCATGCAACGGCAGAGAAGACACTAATCCAGTGATTACACAAGGAATCCAAAACAAAGTTAAAAAGTAAAGTTGCAAATGACATCAGAGCTGGGAATGGAATGTACCTAGTAAAGATAAGAGCCTATAGCATGGATTTTGATGTAGTGAAGTTTTGCCTGAGAAATTGAAGACAGAGTTAATTCAAAGAGGGAGGAAAGCTTTCTCGGCTGACAGGACACGCTCGTGGAGGGGTATAAATTGGCACATTGCGGGAAGTAAAGAAATAGAGTGCACTTTCCCTAAAAAATCCAGGCTTTTGTGGGGATCAGCGTGAGGAGGGTGGTTATGGAAGGACTTACCTAGTTTGTCCCTTAGCAGCCGCCATCCGGCCAGCCGTGGCCGCGACCTCGCCGCACTGATTACTGGGAGTTGTAGTCTCGCGGAGGGAGCAGGCATGGCGGCCTCCATGGCGAGGGTCGGCCGGCCTGCAGCAGGCTTGGGCGGAAGCTTTCGAGCCGCCAGGGCCCTGCTCCCTGCGCCATCGTCTGTCGCTTGCGGTAGGTGCAGCGGGCATCGCGAGCTCGCCCGCCCGCCGAATGAACCCAGGATCAGGGTAGGGGGGAGACGAGGCTGGAAGTCAGGGGGCGACCTCGGGGGAGGCCTCTCGTGGGACCGCGAGTCCGGTGCGGGGAGATGGCGAGGTCTGGCCGGAGCTCTGGGCAGGCGCGAGCCGGCTTGACCTCTGTGTCCGCTCCCGCAGGGGCCCTCGCGGGGCCGGGCTGCCGGCGAGTCACCGGACCTTCGCATCCCGGCGCCTTCCAGCCGCCGCCGAAACCGGTCATTGTGGACAAGCGCCGCGCCCAGCGTTCGGAGAGCAGGTGAGGCCCGCGCCCGGGCCCGAGGCCTGCCTTTGGGGTCTGTGAGCTGTGGCTCCTGCAGTCGCTTTAGACCTGCAGAGCGGGTCTGCAGCTCCCGTGGCAGGAGCTTGTGTGCAGGAATCCGAGAAGGGCGCCCAGCCCGGTTGGTTTCCTTCTTTTCTTCCACCCAAGCCGGCGTGGACGTTCCCTGCAGTCTTACTAGGTTAGAACGTCAAGTAGGGATCCTCCAGGTTGGAAGCTCTGTGTCAATTTTTCTCTGAAGTACATCGTATTTTACTTTATTTAGGAACGCATCGTTCCTCCCTGGTTGGAAACGGATTGCCCGCAACAGTCTTAGTTCCGCAGCTCACTGTGTTTTACTGTCCCTCGCAAAAGCGATGCAGTGGTAAAAAAAAATTTCCACTAATTTGTGTCTGAAACTTGCTCTTCAAGACAGTGTGCTTAAAAACCTTGTTTACTTAAGGACGGTGGTAATTTTGAGGTACATGTAAATTTAGGTGATCTAGGATTTGCAGAAGGTGTTTCTGTAGAACTGTATAACAACCTTATTAAAAAGCGAATTTTAGGAGGGGAAGGTTGGTGTGACTTTTAGGCTTTTTGAAAGGGTTCTGCGTCGTCGATTGGATTATCTCTGTGTTTAACATTTAAAATATCCTGTGATTCTAAGTTGAAATAAACTTGAAGTTAAGAAACCTTGAGATTCTGAGTAAGATTTCTCTGTAGAGATTTTTGTTTTGTTTTTGTTTTTGAAAGTGGAAAAGACGTATGTCTCTTAAATGGCAGCACTTAATATAATACAATTAAATGGGAATTACTAATTTGGTAAACAGTTTTTAAAAGTTTATTATAAAGTTTGAGGTCTTAGTAAAGTTTCTAAACTAAACTTTCTACGCTATAAACCTTTCCTCCTAGATGGTATACAAGTTAAAGAAAGTAATATGGAACAAGGAGACATATGTATGGACAAGGAGACGTGAACAAAAATGAACACAAAAGTAATGTTTGTAATCAGAACTTAGAGCAGTCCAGATGCCCTTCAGTAGGTGAATAGGCACGTGCATTCACATAATGGGCAGTTACACGGCAGTGAAACATGAATGAACTAGAGTTAACAGAGATTAACTTCACAAATACGATGTGTGAGAAAAGCAACCTGCAGAAGAATTGATACAGTGTGATAGCATTTTTATATTGCCCAGACATAACATACATGTGTAAAATATAAAATAGTTTACAAGGGAAATTCTGCACTTTCACAGAGCAATCAAACCTCGCTCTCCCAATAGCTGTGCAAACTGACATTATGTGTCTTCTGATACGACAGGATAATATCACATAATCACCTCTGTAATATTTTTATTAAAAGTGTTTAACCTTGGTCTAGGCATGTGGATGAATAAACGAAACGAGAATCCAGGGATGGTCTGTAAGATTATAGGCTTTGACTTTTCAGAGAAGTTGGTGATAATGAAAACAGGAATGTGGGGAATAGTACTAGTTTAAGAAACTAAAGAAGCTAACAGCCAGATACAGTGTGTGAAGTTTGACTGTAGCTCGGATCAGGCACCAAGTAGCTATAAAAGGAGCAATTAGGTATATTTAAATGTAAACTATATTAGCTCATACTGTTGAATTGATGCTGAAGTTCTTAGGTGTTACACAAGTGTTGTGATAAGTGTAAGAGAAAGTCCTTATTAGCAGTAGCCTCCTGAAGTACTGAGGGATGAAATGCCTTGCTGTCTGATGTTTTCAAATGTTTCAGGAAAAAAAAATTATATGTATAAATAAATAGGGAAAAATGTTGGCAGTTGATGAAACAATGTGTATTATATATATGGGTGGTCATTGTATTACTGTTTCAACTTTTTGGTAGGTTTGACACGTTTCAAAGTAGAAAATTGAGGAAAAGGAAGAAATTCGTAGGAATATTCGTCACCAAATTTAGTTAATTACCCCGTAGTATTAACTATGGGGGTAGGGAGGGGTGCATAGGGGCTTCAACTGTATTGATCATTTATTTCTTGAGGTGGCTGACAGGGACATGTATTTTCATTGTAACGTCATTTATCCTTTTCTGTAGATTAAATATTTCATGATGAGTTTAAAATCAGTTTGAGAACAGGAAGATTATTTTTAAAGTCAGTTTGCAGTTGGTGGTTTTTATGTTTCTGTCTTTTGCAACATAATTTATTATAACATGTACAACTCAAAGTGAGGCCTCTGGATATGGTCACAGGCTTTGGAATCTGACAGACATGCCTACATTTAAATCTTGACTCGTTAAGTTCATAGCTAATGAAATAATAGGTCTGCTATTTACCCTCTCTAAGCTTCGTTTTCTTCATCTTCACCTGGTTGTTGTAAGGATCAGTTTACACTATAGATGTTTAATAAAGCTTTTAACACAACTCTGGGTGAATACTTGGGAACTGTTAGCTACTCTTGAGCACCGACAATTCTAGAAATAAAATGGACTTTTCTTATATAGAGAAGGAAGAATAAAACATGTCAACATCCTAATCTTTTACTCTATTTGGTAAAGCAATGACTTTTCTTTTAATGATCTTTTAAGTTTGCTTTTTAATTTTTTAAAATTTATGTTTTTCACAGGTTCTTGAGTCCTGAATTCATTCCTCCAAGGGGAAGAACAAATCCTCTGAAATTTCAAATAGAAAGAAAAGATATGTTAGAAAGGAGAAAAATACTCCACATTCCAGAGTTCTATGTTGGTCGGTAACAGCTGGATGCTTTTATTACTAGTGGTTGGAGGGGTTTTCTTGGCATAGAGAAAATTGTTTTTCACCTGTCTGTGTTTTACCCGTATGAGGTACTTATTCCTAATAGTATGTTAAAATATTTAGGATGTTTTGAAGTTCCCTGGAAGTGCTGTTGTTTCCGCATCTCATGTAAAAGTTCACTTCTCTTTTGAATTTCTAGGGAGCATTCTTCGTGTCACTACTGCTGACCCATATGCCAGTGGAAAAACCAACCAGTTTCTGGGGATTTGCATCCAGAGATCAGGAACAGGACTTGGAGCTACTTTTACCCTTAGGAATACTATTGAAGGGCAGGGTGAGTTTCATTTCATTATTTTGATTTTCTGGAAAATGGTATCTCAGGATTCTTTTTTATTTTCTTTATCCTGGGATAAGAAAGTGGAACTTGAAAGTAAATGGGATCTCTGCGGGATGACATGGAGCCTGTGGCCTAGGAATGGTATGAGAATTGAGGTTGCTGAGTAAATAGAGTTGGTGCATTGCTTTTTCCTAGAAAAGGCTTCTTTTTGTTACAGGGACACCACCATTAGAAGTAGTCTTTCCAAATCATGGCAAAATCAAAGGAGGAGACATGACTGTAGAGCAGTGTGGGGACATTCATTTTAGGAGCAGTTAACCCATGAGAACATTAAGATAAACATAATGATGTCCTTGTAAGTTCATTTCTCCTAAAATGAATGGCCCCCATTTTGCTTTATATTACAGCAGTTATCACAATTATTAGTTATATAAGAATTGGAGGAATTTCAAAAAAAGGCAAAAATACGTTTGCTGTGCCTAATAAGACAGAGGAACAAGTGGTAAAACTCTGGAAAAAGTTACGAATCAAAAGGCAGGAACAGTAAATGTTTCGTGCTTAAAGTTGTGTCTTCGTGGTCTCTAACCGTGCAGTAGTGTGTTGAGAGAAACTGAACGTGACAGCAGTCGCTGCCTTCCCTGTCCTGTAGTGACCTGCGGTACTGTGCATGTAGGAACTCAGCAGGACTTGGCTGCGGATAGGAGCTTGTGCCTCCAGTCAGGCTGTATACTTAGAGTAATCTTGTAATAGAAAGTTGTACTTGAGCAAAGATGTGACAGACCTGAGTTTGATCTTTTTGTTTAAAATTGAGATAATTTCTACGTCCCAGGGTTGTGGTCAGTTGATTGTGATGTTGTGCATGAAGTCCTGGACACAGAATACTCAAAAGTATTAGCTCTGTGTTGCCACTTTCTACCGTTAACGTCTTGACTGTTCGTAACCTACTGGTACCTTCTCCATTGATACTTCCTACTTTGATGGTTCCTTCTAGTCCCTTGGCTTTAAATACCATCCGTGTGGTGTTAATTCCCAGATTCATATCTTGTGGACTGACCCTTGTTACGGATTTGCACATACAACTACCTATTTGACATCTTCATTTGGGCATCTAAAATAAGCATGAAACAAGTTCAGAACAACAGTTTATTTCCTTCAGTGTGTTCTCACAGTTTTTTCTATTTCCATCAGCTGTACCACTCCCCACCCATTTACTTAAACCCAAAACTTAGGAGCTATTTTAAAAAAAAAATATTTTATTATTATATTGTTTTAAAATTTATTTTTAATTTTAATTTTTTAAAATTTAATTTAATTTTTTTTTAATGGAGGTACTGGGGATTGAACCTAGGACCTCTTGCATGCGAGGCATGCACTCTACCACTGAGCTATACCCTCCCTCCAGGAACTATTTTTAATTATTCTTTTTCACACATTCCGGTCCATCAGCAGTCTCTAAAACTTTTATCCCAGTTCTGTCTGTTTTTCCATGTCCATTGCTACCAGTCTTGTGCATGCCACCATCATCTGCCTACAGCTCTGTGCAGTATCTCTCATGTACTTTCCTGTCCCACCAGGTTACTGTGCTCCAGCCAAATGGGCATTTTTCTGGTTTCTTTGCATTTGCTGTTCTTCCTGCCTGGAGCATTCCTGGCCCTTCATAGAACCAGGTTAAATGTCATCTTTTCAGAGAGGCTTTCACTGACTATACGCTTTAGTTGCCCTCGCCCCAGTCCCAGTGTCATCACCCTGGATTGTCTTCATTGTATGACATTACCTTGGTGGTGGCTTGTTTATTTGTTTATCATCCACTAGAATGTAAACTTTATGAGAGGAGAAGAATTTTACCTATTTTGATTTTGCTGTAGGCACAGCTCCTAAATCAGTGCCTATAACAATAGATTGTACAGTGAATGCTGGCTTAAATCCTGGTATTAACACAGGGGTCAATGTTGATCATGTGTTTTACTATTTATATATTTTTTTGGGGATTAGTCCAGGAATACACTCAGAATACACTCTTCCCCTTAAATGTTCGATGATACAGATGATATATATTAACCTATTACACATAGCATCTTGGAAACACTCAAAGCTATTTCTAGCTTGCTTCATGTAAGAAGGAGGGCTTCAGAGTGTTAACAAAGCAGGGCCATCTTAAGAGGACTTCTATACCAAAGTTAGAACTTAAAAATGTACTTTCTCTTTCTGCATCATTAATTCTGTTGCTCTTAATGTAGAGGAGATAAAGCTTTATTTAAGTAATTAGGAAATGAACAAGAACATGACAGTGAAGAATTTATTTAAACTTCCAGCTAAGTTAATACTGTCAAAATTAAGGAGATACATGGCTCACCCTACTTATAGAAGACGTTTTTCTTTAGACTTTATCATTCTCATTCTAATTCAGGTTTTCTCATTTTTTTAATCTATATGGATTTTAGTTTATTTCTATTTCTTTCTGTAATCTTCATTTTAAAGATTATATATTTATATCGTATTTCCTACATGCAAAAAACCTGAGCTAATTCCTTCATGAAATAGCTTTTATCGTAGTAAGAGGCATATGCAGGAATCTGAATTTAGATTGTAAGAATATGTTATATTCTTCTCTTCTTAGGTGTTGAGATTTGCTTTGAACTTTATAATCCTCGAATCCAGGAGATCCAAGTGGTCAAATTAGAGAGACGGCTGGATGACAGCTTGCTGTACTTGCGAGATGCCCTTCCTGAGTACAGCACTTTTGATATGAATATGAAACCAGTAGCACAAGAACCTAGCCAAGAAGTCCCTGTTAATCAGGTATGAAGTTGTACATTTGAACTGGAAGTTCAAGAATAAAATCAGAAATACGTATCTTAATGACAGCTTTTAGAGGAATTTTTGCTTGCAGCTGTCAGCCTAATGTATTCCCTGCCTTGTGTTTTCCGTAGCTGAAAGTGAAAATGAAGCCTAAGCCCTGGTCCAAACGCTGGGAACGTCCAAAATTTAATATTAAGGGGATAAGATTTGACCTTTGTTTAACTGAAGAGCAAATGAAAGAAGCCCAGGAGTGGAGTCAGCCGTGGCTTGAGTTTGATATGATGAGGGAATATGACACTTCAAAAATTGAAGCTGCAATATGGAATGAAGTTGAAGCATCGAAAAATTCCTGATCTGAGAATGAATTGGGTTACTTGCGGAGGATATACTGACTCTCCAAGGATTTATGTAGAAACTAATTTTATATAAAAGGACCCAGTCATTAAATCAACTAAGATTCATTATTTTATGGGTATTATTAAAATAAATAAAATTAGCACACCGGTTTATTACTTTAAAAAGAAAAATACACATGCCAAGCAGTCTGAAGTCCATTCTCTTAATGGAGGCAAAGCCACAGTCCAACTGTTACCCTGATGCTCTTCCCTGAGCTTGGAAAGTGGATGGGATCACTTTTTAAATCTGTGAAAGAAATCATAAATACAAAAATTGTATGATTTAAGGAGTAATGGTAAGATAACCTTTCGTGTACCCACCATCAGGTTGAGAAGTAAAACATTTAGTCTAAGTAAAACATTATCTAAGCAAGTTAAGAAATAGAACGTTTACTGGGATGCAGGAAGACCTGATGTGTCTGCAGTTGCACCCCTCCCCTGCCCAGAGGTGGGCGCTCTCCTGACTCCTGTTAATCATTCCCTTGCATTTCTTTTAGGTTACTACATACACATAGATTCTTCAACAATATAATTATCTTGAGAAATCTGTTGGCAGGTATAAAAGGACAACATTGTCCTTATTACATGAAGGCTTCCAGGAGAGCATAACAAAGTCTGGGTTATAGTCTGGCTTCAGCTTCCATGGGAGTTTACAAAAACCACTTTTGAGGAAGTTCATGGCTAATGTTATAAGTGGGTCCTGCTAAATAAGAAAGCTCACCAGAGGGCCTATGGCAGGCTGTGGTGTGAACTGGATGACTGATGTCTGGCAAAAATGTGGTCAGAGGGAACAGACGGCTCTGCATTTTCTGGTTCTCAGTCCATGGTGAGCTAATCTTCAGCTCGAAGGAGTAGGTCAAATCAGTACCTCCGTATGGTGACAGGAGTGTCTTTGCTGATCTATAGCTGAGATGGAATGGGAAACTGGTACGTAACCGCATGTGGTAAAGACCAGCCTGTAGACAGTTCAGACCAGGCTCCCCTGGGCCTGCTGTTCCTCAGGTTTAAAAGAGTACAGCAAGTGGCAGCATGGATGTTGAGGAGGGGAGCCATTAACCTGTCTGTATCTTGAATCCTCCTGCTCAGATCTATGCTCTTGTGCCTAGTTTTTTGAGATTTTCATTTACTTCCCTCCTGTGCGGATCCGTTTTTTGGATTCTTCGTTTTCCACTGTATTGGCTTTATTGTTTTCCATTTTAATGAAACACATCCTCTGGTAGCTTCTAGAGGAAGTATGTAGGAAGATTTTTGATCTTGCATGTCTGTCATATTTGATATTTTATAAAATTCTCGGTGGGAAATAATTTTCCTTCAGAATTTTGAAGGTGTTGCTCCATTGTCTTGTTTCCAGTTGTGCTGAGAAATCCAAAACCATTTTGACTTCTGTTCTGTGAATGTGGTGAGCCTTGGTATGGCTTTTATTCATGATGTGAGGTATCTAATGAGTCCTTTCTGCACGGCAGCCCGAATCTTTCAGGTCCGGGAAACTTTCAGACTTCGCTGATGATCTCCTCTCCTCAGCTTCTCTCTTTCTGGATCTGGTGTTTTGATTTTGGATCTCCAAGACTGGATCTCTAGCTTCCTACCCTCCCTCCATCTGTTTTTCAGTGATTTGATTCAGTCTTCCAACTCTGCTGTATTTTTAAATCTCAAGATCCCTTTTTGATTTCTGGAAGTTCTTTTTCTCATGTGGAGCTCTGTCTTACTTTATATTTCTGTCTGTGGATTTGTTCTGTTACCACTGAGGATATTCATTGTAGTGTTCGTATTCTTTCTTTTGAAATTGTTTTTCTGCAAAGTCTTTTAACTCCAAATTTCTTCTCTGTGTATTTCTTTCTTTTTCTCTTTTAGGCTTTTCCGGGACACCTGGCAGTCCTTGGCTGTCTACTTATGGTGGACAGATAGTGGACTAAAAAGCTAATTAGAAGCCTTGGCCTTGTGGTAGGTGTTGTCTTCAGGACTGTCCAGGTGGGCTTTTTGGGAGTCCCCTCCTCCACATGGATATCTTATCTTCCTGGAGGCTAAGGGTCTTGTATGCCCGTGTTCTGGGTGCTGCATTGGAGAAGAAGAATGGGATTTCTGGCACTCTACATTTTTATGGCCATCGTATCCATCCCCTCCCACACACACACTTTTGACTTAGTATGCAGTGCACACAGTCCAGAAAACTGTTTTAACTTTCTAGAAAATAAACCTCTGGACTTAGCTAGTGTGAGGGAGGGCCAGGCAAGCCATGGTGGGGAGTTAAAAGTAAGGGATCAGGGATATAACCTCCAAATAGTTTTCATCGGCTTCTCATTATCTTAGCCACTGTCCTTCACCCCAGATTGCCAAGGTACTGGATTTGCTGACTGGCAATTCTGAGGGGTGAACTGGGTTGCCTTTTCGCCTTTTCCCACTGCTGGCTTGATTTACCTTCTTGAGTCTGTCGGCCCATCCATGTGCTCTTCCAGTTTGCAGAGTTTAGTTCTGTTGTTTCTTGTCCTGATCTCTCCAGTGGTTTTCTATCTCAGCCGTATGTTTCTCAACATTTTGTAACTCCTTGCATCTTGTCCTGTGATGTCCTTCCTTGTGGGTTTGTCTTTTTCCCTGCAGTACATTTTAGTGGTCATCTGCGGAAGTCGTCTGACAAGTCAGCCTATTTCGCCTACTTACTTTTCCTAGTAATAGCTCTCTTTTGAGAAACCTTGGGGTTTTCAACATTCAGTGCTTCCTTGGTCTTGTCACTGACTTTTAGGTCATGCGGGAGACAAAAAGTAAGAGTTACAAGACAACATCGCAGTAGTAGCTGTTGTATTTTCCCATCTATTTACCTTTACTCTGGAGGTCTTTATTTCATCGCAAGTTAGATGTAGATTCAAGTTACTACCCAGAGCCCTTCACTTCTGCCTGAAGCACTCCTTGCAGCATCTCTTGTAGGACAAGTCTAATTGCCATGAACTGCTTCAGGTTTTGTTTATCTGGGGATGTCTGTGTTCTCCCTCATTTTCACACTTGATCTTAGCCAAAAGGCCGAGAAGCGAATCTCCCTCATTTTTAAAGGACAGTTTTGCCAGATGTAGAATTCTTGGTTGACAGTATTTTTCTTTCAGCAAGTTAAAATATTTCATTCCATTGCCTTCTGGGTGGACTCCATAGTGTCTGATGAGAATTAGCTGTTAATTTTATTGAGAATCTTTTGATCGTGAGGAATTACTTCTCCCTTGCTGCTTTCAGGATTCTCTCTGCCCTTGTCTTTTGCCAGTTTGATTGTAATGTTTTGGTGTTGGCCTCTGTTTATTCTACTTGGAGTTCATTGAGATTCTTGGATTTGTAGTTTCATGTTTTTCATCAAATTTTGGGTATATTTGGCCATTCTTTCTTCAAATGTTCCTTCTGCCCCTTTATATCTTTCTTCTGGGACATAATGCACATGTTGGTCTATTTGATGGTGTCCCGTCAGTTTTGTAGGCTGTGTTCACTTTTCTTCATTCTTTTTTCTTTCTGCTTCATAATCATGATCATTGTAATTGTCCTGGTTTCAAGTTTGCTGATCTTTTTTCTGCCTGCTCAAACTGGCTGTTGAACTCCTGTAGTGATTTTTTTAAATGTCAGTTATTGTGCTTTTCAACCTCAGAATTTGGTTCCTTTTTATAATTTGTCTTTTTTTTTACATTCTCATTTTGTTCATACATCTCTTTGGAAATTTCCTTTAGTTCTTTGTCCATGTTTTCCTTTAGTTTCTTGAGCATATTTAAGGCAGTTTAACATCTTTGTCTACTAATTCTGATGTCTCTGCAGTGATGGTTCCTATTTATTAATTCATTCCTTTGGATGGCTATACACTTCTGTGTCTTTGAATGTCTTGTGATTATTTTTGTTGAAAACTGGACATTTATATATTCTAAGCTGATTCTGGAAATCATATTTGCCCTCCTTCCCTAAGGTTTGTTTTTATTTTGATTATTGGACTGTAGTAGTCCATTTGCTTAATGATGTTTTCAAATTCTTTTTGCGAAGAATATAGTCTTTGTGCGTGATCACTGAAGTCTGTTCCTTAGCTTAACTTTAGTGTTTTGACAGATAACTTTGAAAGTCAAGAGCTAAAGAACACACACCTCTCCCCAGTTTTTTCAGATTGTTACTTTTCTAGGGTACTCCCTCAGTATTGATCCATGCTTGCGCTAAGCCTAACAGCTAGCCTCAGTTGAAAGCTTAGGGTCTTCTAGGTCTTTTCCAAGCACGCTCCCTGTCCTGTGTGTGGCTAAGACATGTGTGGCTAAATTTCCTTATATATGCTTTTGAATATCCTAATTGCCCAAAGTAACTCCCTATCGCAGCTTTTTCTCCCAGTCCTTAGATAGTCTATTGTGTATCTCAGCTGTTGTCTTTTGACCCAGGCATTTGTGGATTGTTGGTTTGCCTTACACCATTTTTGAGCAATGCCTTCTGCTTTTCTGGCCCAAGTTTCAAGTTAGGCAAAACAAAGGTGAGTGTTTTGCTTTGGTCCTTCAGGCACCCCCAAAGAGGCTAGAATAGAATTAACAATAATTTGTGAATGAGGTCTGCTCTGCTCCATCCAGAGACAAGGACCAAGGTCCAACACTGAGAATGAAGCTACCATTTTCAAGACAGCTGCCACATCAAGGAAGGATGGTGGAAGGGCAAGTAAAGGTGCCACAAAGCTTTCTTACCGATTTTTTTTTTTTCTGGCTTTATTGAAATATAACTGAGCACTGTGTAAGTTTAAGGTGTATAGCTCAATGATTTTACTTTCATATATAGTGAAATTACCACAGTGAGTTTAGTTCATATCATGTATTAGTCATCTCATATTCATACAAAAAATGAGAGCTCAGAATCTATCTTAACAACTTTAAAGTAGGCCATACAGCAGTGTCAACTATAGTCATCATGCTGTCCATTACCTCCCTAGTACTTTGTACCTGGAAAGCTGTACTTTTGAAAACCTTCATCCAGTTTCCCCACCTCCTGCTGTCTGCCTGTTGCAAGCACAAATCTGATCTTTGTTTGCTTGTTTTGTTTGTTTCAGTTTTACAAAGATCATAACAGTATTTTGTCTTTCTCTGACCTCTGATGCCCTTAAGCTGCATCCATGTTGCAAATGGCAGGATTTCCTTCTTTTTTTGGAAAGAATGGTGGAATAAATATTCCATTGTAAGATAAGATACCACAACTTCTTTATCCATTTTTCTGGCGATGGACACTTAGGTTGCTTCCATGTCGTGGCTGTTGTAAATAGTGCTGCTATGAACTTCGGGGTGTAGGTAATTCTTTGACATAGTGTTTTTGTTTCTTTGGATATATACCCAAGGAATGGAAGTACTGAATAATATGGTAGTTCTGTTTTTGATTTTTTTGAGAAATCTCCATGTTTTCCATAGTCACTGCACCAATTTACATTCCTACTAACACTACACAAGGATTTCCTTTTCTCCAGTCCTCCCCGGCATTTGTTACCTCATGTCTTTTTGATGATAATCATTCTAACAAATGTGAGGTGATATCTCATTGTGGTTTTGGTTTGCATTTCCCTAATGATGAATATTGAGCACCTTTTCATGCATCTGTTGGCCATTTGTATATGTTCTTTGGAAAAAAAAAGTCTATTCAGGTACTATGTTAAATTCAATTATTTGTTGTTTTGCTGTCGACTTGGATGAATTCTTTACGTATTTTGGACCCAACCCCTTATCAGATATGGGGGTTGCAAATACTTTTCCCGTTGTGTAGGCCGTCTTTGCATTATGTTGATTGTTCTGTAGAATTCTTTTAGTTTCTTGTCCCACTTATTTTTGATTCTGTTGCTTGAGCTTTATGTGTCGAATCCAAAAAATCTTTGCGAAGAACCATGGAAAGGAGCATTTTTCCTATGTTTTCTTCTAGGAGTTTTAAGATTTCCAGCCTTACATTTAAGTCTTTAATCCACTTCAAGTTATTTTTTTTGAGTGGTGAAAGACAGGGATCTAGTTTTATTCTTTTACATATGAATACCCAATTTTCCAGCACCATTTATTGAAGAGACTTTCTTTTCTCCATTGAGTATTGTTGGCTGCCTCATTAAATGTTGGTCGATGTATATGCCTGGGTTTATTTCTGGGTTTTCAAATCTGTTCCTTTAGTCTGTGTGTCTGTTTCTATTCCAGGACCATACTGTGTTGATTACTATTAGCTTTTAAATATAGCTTGAAATCAGAAAGTGTGATACCTCCTGCTACTCCTTTCTCCGGATTGTTCTGGCTATTCAGCATCTTTTGTGGTTCTGTATGTGTTTTAGGATTTTTTTTTTCTCCTGTAAAAAAATGCCTTTAGAGTCTTAATAGGGATTGCATTGAATTAATAAATGGCTTTGGGTAAGATGAGCATTTTAACAATATTAATTCTTCCAATCCATGAACATGGGATACCTTTCCACTTATTTATTTCTCCAGTTTCTTTCGTCGATGTCTTGTAGTTCTAAGTAAGAAATCCTTAAGTTTATTCTTAAGTATTTTTGTTTATTTTTGATACTATGGTAAATGGGATTTTTTTTCCAGCTAATAGTTGTGTTTTTGAATGTTACTTTCATATCCTGCAACTTTACTATATTTGTTGATTAGATCTAACAGTTTTTTTTTTTTTTTTTTTTTTTTGGTGGGGTAGGTTTACTTCTTTCTTTCGAATTCTGATGCCTTTTAGTTCTTTTTCTTGCCTGACTGCTCTGGCTTGGACTGCCAGTACTTTGTTGAATAGTAACGGTGAGAGTGGGCAACCTTGCCTTGTTCCTGATTTTGGAAAAGCTTTCAGTATTTTCCTGTTGATTGTGACGTTAGCTGTGGTCTTGTCCTATATGGTCTGTATTATTTTGAGGTTTGGTTCTTCTACACTTAGTTTGCTAAGAGTTTATATTATCAATAAATGTTGAATTTTGTCAAATGCTGCTTCTGTGTCTTTAATAGAATTAAAAAAAAAAAAAACCATCTGATGTGCTGTATCACAGCTGTTCCTTTGTGGATGACGAGCCATCCCTGCAGGGGTAAATCCCAGTTGATCATGGTGAATGATCCTTCTAATTTGCTGCTTAATTTGGTTTGCTAGTATTTTTCTGAGAATATTTGCATCCTATTCATCAGGGATATTGGCTTGTAGTTTTCTTGTTGTGTCCTTTTCTAACTTTGGTATCAAGTTAATGCTGGTCTCATAAAATAAAATTTGAGAGTATTTCCTCCTCTTCAATTTTTGGGAAAAGTTTGAGAAGGATTAGTATTAATTCTCCTTTATCCCTGGTAAAATTTACTAGTGAAGCCATCTTGTCCTGAGCTTTTCTTCTTTGGGATTTTTGATTATTAATTCAATCTCCTTACTAGTACTTAGTCTGTTCAGATTTTCAATTTCTTCCTGTTTCAGTCTTGTTGGGTTGCATGTTTCCATTTCTAGGTTATCCAGTTTGGTGGCATATAGTTGTTCATAGTAGGTTCTTATGCTCCTTTGTATTTCTGTGGTATCAATTTTAAATGTCTCCTCTTTTGTTTATAATTTTATTGTTTGAGTCCTTTCTCATATTTCCTTGGTTGGTCTAGCTAAATGTCAGTTTTGTTTATCTTTCAAAGAACCAACTCTTTTGGTAATCTTTTGTATTGTTTTTCTGTTCTCTATTGCATTTATTTCTGCTCTGATCTTCATTATTTCCTTCCTTCTGGTAATTTTGGGCTCAGTTTGTTCTTTCTTGTCTAATGCCTTGAGATGTAGAGTTAGGTTGTTTGAGATCTTGCTTGTTTCTCAATGTAGGTGTTTTTGCTATGAACTTCCCTCTTACAATTTTTGTTGCATTCCATGAATTTTGGTGTATTGTGTTTTCATTTTCATTTGTCTCAAGATAATTGTTTATTTCCGCTTTCTTTGACCCATTGGTTGTTCAGAAGACTGTTTAATTTCCCTGTATTCACAAGTTGTTCAGTTTCCTCCTGTTGTTGATTTCTAGTTTCATATCATTGTGGTCAGAGAAGGTACCTGGTTTGACTTCCATCTTCTTGAATTTGCTTAGACTTGTGGTCTACCATACGGTCTGTCCTAGAGAACATGCTGTTTTGGATAGAATGTTCTGTATGTCTGTTTGGTTCATTTGGTCTCTAGTTTCAAGTTCACTCTTTCCTCTTTGATTCTTTGTCTGGATGATTTATCTATTACTGATCATGCATTAAATTTCCCATTATTGTATTGCTGTTTATTTCTCCTTTTAGCTCTGTTACTTTTTTATATATTTAGGTGCTCCAGTGTTGGGTGTTCTATCTTGATGGATTGATCCCTTTATCATTATATAATGATCTATGTCTCTTACCATTTTTAGTTTAAAGTCTATTTGGTCTAATATAACTACTGCTTTTGTTAATGTTGTTACTAATTGCTTGAAATATCTTTTTCCATCCCATCATCCTCAGTCTATGTGTGTCTTTAAGACTAAAGTGAGTCTCTTGTAGGCAGCATATTGATGCCTGTTTATCCTTTTATACATTCAGTATCTTTTGACTGAAGAATTAATTTATTGATGTTTAGAGTAATTATCAATAGGCAGGGACTTACAGTGGCCTTTTTGTTGTTTATGTTCTGGCTATTTTTTTTCCCCCTTGTTTGATGTCTTTTGGTGTCAGTATGTTTTGACTTTATCTTGTTCTTCTGTGTAATTACTACAGGTTTTCTCTCTCATAGTTATGAGGCTTACATAAGGCTTAAAATTGTAACACCCTGTTTTAAACTGATAACGACGTTGATAGCATCACTACTGTTTACACTGTGACTTCTCCCCTCACATTTTAGGTTGCTGATGTTATAGTTTATATGTATTTTTATATCGTGCATCCAACAGGTTACTGTAGTTGCAGTTATTTTCACTGTATGTATTTTGACTTTTGCACTAGAGCTATGATTTACATACCACCATACCATATTACAGAATCTAACCGACTGTCGTTATCAGTGAGTTTTAAACTACCTTCTTACATTTTTATTATGTTAATTTGTGTTCTTTTACCTTCATTCAAAGAAACCCCTTTACAATGTCTTGTAAGGCAGGTTAATGATGATGAACTCCTTAAGCATTTTGTTTGTTTGGGAAAAGTTATCTCCTTCATTTCTGAAGGATGGCTTTTCCAAGTACGGAATTCCTGGGTGACAGTTATTTCATTTGATTCTTCTAATACATTATCTCATTTTTCCCTGGCTTGATAATGTTTCTGTGAGAAATCCACCAATAGTATTACAGGGTTCCTTTGTATACTGTTTTTTTTTTTTTTTTTTTTTTTTTTGCTACTTTCAAAATTCTTTGTTTTGACTCTTGACGATTTAATTATCATTTCACTCAGTGGTGTTGTCCTTGGGACCTTATGGATCAGAATGTCCATTTCTCTCCCAAGGTTATGAAAGTTTTCAGCCATTATTGCTTTAGACATACTTTGTCCCTTTCTCTTCTCCTTGGGGAACTCCTATAATGCAGATATTGTTTCTTTTGATTGTGTCCATAAGTACCATAGATATTTTTTTTCCACTGTTTTCTTTTTGCTTGTCTGATTAGGTATTGTTGATTTCTTCTGCACGGTTGAGTTTGCTTGTGACGCTCTCTATCAAGTTCTTCAGTCATTGTATTTTTCAGTTCCAGGTTTGTTTGTTTGTTTTTTCCTTTTAGTTTTGTTTTTGGATGGTTTCTATTTTTGTTCAATTTGTTTTTTCATGCATTGTTTTCCTAATTTCCTTTAGTTGTGTGTTCTTGTAGCTCACTAAATTTCTTTAAGAGGATTATTCTGATTTCTTTTCCTGACAATTTATAGCTCTCCATTTCTTTAGGGTCAGTTACTAAGAACTTTATTAGTTTCCTTTGGTGCTGTCATGCTTATTGATTATTTGTGATCCTCTGTTCCTTACATTTTATCGGTGCATTTAGTTAGCAGTCTCCTCTTCCAGACTTCATAGGTTTGCCTTGGCAGTCAGCTCATTTTGGCTTTTGGACCTGTCAACTGGTAATATCTTAGGGCATGTGTGTCTTGCTATCAGGGTCTATTTTGGGGCGAGACCACAGCCTGAGATCTGAGATTTGGGGAATGTCACTGGCTGAGAACAAGTGAAAGGACTTCTGGCTTGGTTCCCTGCCCACACGAGGCCGTACAGGTTCTCCAGTTGGGGCTACTATATGGTCAGGACTGGGTATTATATTCAGCAGTTAGCTTACCTGACCTGGTAGGTCCGAGGTCCTATACGGCTTATTGTTTGGGGACCTGAATCGGGTAAGACGGTACACTGAATTCCTTGGCTAGATGGGGCCACTACTTCTGCAGACAGGGAAATGATGACCTGGATCTGTGTTCAAGTGCCACTGTAAGCAGAGCTGCTGGATGGGCTGTGCAGCTGCCCAAGTGCTCTGCTTATGTTCACTGGCTGGGTGGACAAAGCTACAAATTAATTTTCTTGTCAGGCAGAGTGGAAGAATCAGATCCAAGGTTGGTAAGGATCTTCATGGTCTAGACTCAGGCCAATCCCTGCCCCAAGTTCCCTGGCCATATGAGGTCACTGGCTTTGCAGATGATCAGCTGTGCCTGCCAGAGTCTGTTGGATTGTTGCTGGGCCAGTTTTCCAGTTGTTTTAGCCAGGATTTCTGGTTGGGAGGGACTCGGAGCTACACTCAGCAGCGGGCAAAGCTATGAATTACCTCCTTGCCTGGGCAGGAAAAGGGAACCAACTCCAAGTCTAGAAAAGCTATGTTTGTGGTCTTGACTCAAGCCAACTCTCACCCCAAGTTCCCTGGCTGACTGGTGTCACTGGCTTTGCTCTGTGGATGACCAGCTCTGCCTACTGCTCTGTCTGCTCGAGCATTGCTTGGTTATACAGCTTTCCAAGTGTCCCAACCATGCTTTTCCTGCAAGGTGAGACCAGAGTGGAACTCCCAAGAAGTGACCAATGCTGAGGGAGCTGGATGTCCACCTTGGGCTCTTTTTTCTCACTGTAGTAACTGTAGGCTCAGTGGCTCCAGTGGTTGACAATGTCCCCTGAAAATTTAAAATGTACCCCACCTTCCCACACACAAAAAGTCCCACAATGCCTCTGAGTTCACAGTGGTGCCCCAGGGTATCTCAGATTAGGTTGGGAACTGTGGGTCTATAGGCATTTAATTCTAGCATGCAACCATACAAGAAAATACTCAGAATAGTCAACCCTAATGCTCTTTTGACATTTTGTAAGACGCCTGTAAAATCTGTGTTAAAAAAAAACCAGTAACTGGACTAACTCCATGAAATCTGAGTACTTAAGAGAATATTATCAGCGTAAATGTATTTGCCATAAAGAATCTTCCTGGGACATTTCTGGTTAGTGGATCATACTGAAATATCCAGGGCAGTGATTCTAAGGCACTGTTCTTGATGGGAACTTGTTGGGTTTGGGCAGAAAAGGGCTGAGAACTACTGGTCTAATGGACTGTGTGTGTTAAAAGCAAAGATGTCTGGGATATCCCTATTAGTTTTCCTCTGTTAACATCCACCGATGACCTTCAAAAACAGTATCAAGAAGGGCAGTCAGTATGGTCTTCAGTGGTGATCAGCCCATTGGTAATACTATCAGAGACAGTTCACTATTCCAGACAATTGTCTGCCTTATAAGGTATTTTAAAAAGTTGATGCATAATTAATGTACAATACACAGATACTAGGTTTTGTTTCTAACAACTGAATATACCCATGTACCTACCCACTGTACAAATCAAGATAGAGCATTTCCATCACCACCAAAAGTTTTTTTTCATTCTTTGATCATTTTAGATGTCTGTTCTTGTATTTAATACACCCTGAATCATAAAGTATGTATTCTTTCCTAACTTTTCATTTAATGATGCTTTTGAAGTTTACTTATTGTACACATTAGTTTATTTCTAATGCTGTTTTCCATTGTATCAATCTACCAATTTATCCATTTTGATTATAGTTTTGGGCTATTATCAATAAGGCTCCTATCAACAGTCTCGTATAATCTTTTCTTGTGAATATATTTTTATTTTCTTGGGCAGATACCTAGGAGTGGTATTGCTGAGTTGTATGGTAAGTGAATGTTTTAGTAAGAAACTGATGAACAGTTTCCCAAAGTGGTTTCATTTTACACTTCCCTCAGCAACCTAGGGATGTTCGAATGGCTTCATATTCTAGGCAGCATTTGTTGATGTTAGTCTTTTTCAGTCATTCTAGTGGATGTGAAATGGTATCATTATGGTTTTAATTTGTACTTCCCAGCGGACTGATGATACAGAATACCAAAAAATCTTTACCTATTCCAAGACCAAAGATAGTGTTTTTTTCCCTACAAGCTTTCGTTTCTGGGTTTCACATTTAGATCTGTGATTCACGTGGGTATATTAAATAAGGGTCAAGGTCATTTTATTTCATATATGTAGTTGTTCTACCAATACTGTTTTACTCTCCTTTTCCCACTGTATTAACTTGGCACCGTGGTCAAAAATTGAGCATATATGTGTAGGTCTGTAACAACTCTTGATTCTGTTCCGTTGATGTATTAATTTATTCTTATCCTAATACCACAGTCTTGCTTACTGTAGCTTTATAGTAAGTCTTGAAATCAGATAGAGCAAGTCTTCCAACTTGGTCTTATGTTTCAAGATTAGCTTGGCTATTTTAAGGTCTCTGTACTTTCATATAAATTTTAATTTTAATATATTTTAATCAGCCAGTTTTTTTTTTTTTAAAGCCTGACAGAATTTTGATAGGGGTTGGATAACTATCAGTCAGTATAGGAGGAAGATACCTTGAACAAAAATTGAGTTTTCCAATTCACGAGCATGATACATGTATACTTTAATTTAAGTTTCTAATTTTTTTCTCAGCAATTTTTGTATTCCTCAGTGCAGAGGTCTTGGGTGTCTTTCTATACATTTGTTCTTAGGTGTTTGATGTTTTTCGTTGCTACTGAAGAGTTATTGTTTTTAAAATTCAAGTTTCCAGTTAGATCACCAGCATACCCCTGGGCTCTGATTTTTGTAAGATCTTGCTAAACTTCACTTATTCTGGTTGAAATTTTTTTCTTTTGTAGAATACATAAGGTTTTTTTATGCAAACAATCTTATCATTTGTGAATAATGACTCTTACCTCTTGAGTGAGTTTTAATCTTCATGCCTTCATTGGTGAGGGCAGACATCTTTGCTTTAATACTTCACCATTATTTATGATGTTAATTAAGTGTGGGTGTTCTTTTGCAGGTGATCTTTATGAGGAATTTATATTCCTGTTTTTATACTGTAAGAAGGAATCACTGGGATGATCATATGGTTTTCTTCTTTTACTCCATTCATGGTTTATTTTTAATGTTAAACCAACCTTGCCTTTCTGGAATAAACCCTATTTGATCATGATGTATTACTATCCTTTTATATATCACTGGGTTCAGTTTGTTTTAAGGACTTTATTTCTATATTCATGAGGAATATTGGTCTGCTATTTTCTTCTGTTGTAGTATCTTTTTCAGGTTTCATATCATACATGGTATTTCTTAAGAATCATCTATATAAATATTTTGTTCACAGGCCTAAGAAATCCAAAACGACTCAGTTTTTCTTAGGTATGTTTTCATGGCCATTGAAATGTTCCTAATAGCCATATGAAAAAAGTTAAAAAAAAAATCATCTGTCTGATTCTGTAAAAATTTTACATTCTTTTAAGTAAACAAAAAGCTGAAAAAACCCCAGGAAAGAACTGAGATGTGAGATGAGTTGCTAACTCAAAGGGGTGTTTTTGCTAGTTGCGTTTCTCTTCTTCATTCCATCCATTTCACAGAAATAGGAAAACGGGGGAATAAAAAATAATTCTGCACTGAGGATTAGGCAAGCTTAAAAAATGTTTTTGAATATCCTCAATTATAGTATATGATGGATAAATATCTTGAGATTCAAACTCCAAGCATGATGAAATTTAGTTGAAAACTAGTGGGCATTTTTATCAATTTGTAGTTTTAAAAGCGGTTCTAATATTTTCCATTCTACAAAAAGCAAGAGAAATCTCTCTGCCAAAGTTAAAAATGTAAAGGACCATGTAACACACCTTTAATTAGAAATGCAGAAGTCAGGGAAATTTCAAATGTATACTTTAATAGTAAAAAAAAATTACAAATTTTATACACAATAAAGCATCTGCCGTTTATATAAAAAGCTGTATGTGTATACACACACATATATACTTTTTTTAAGAAGAGAAAAGATCTGAAAGGGTAACAAAATGAAAATAGCAGTTACTTCTGGGAACAATAATTGTTTAAGAATGTTAAAACCTTTTTAGCAATGGCTTGAATCTTCTGTATGAGAATTTATTCTGTGTAATTTGTGTAACTAAAGTAAACTTTAAAAAACCGTTCATACCAGTGAATTATGAGTCTTCACTGCAGTAGAAATCACACGCCAGTCTGTTAAAATATATTACATGCAGCTTCAAAACTAGCGGTGATAAGGTTAGAGGCCACATGCTCAAATTCTACAATATAATCAATTTTCCTGATTATTTTCTGGACAATTTACATAATGTCCATTTAGGGTTGCGCTCAAGTTACTTAAACAGATTCAAGAAAAATTAGTAAACTCACTTTGAAAAATGTTTTGAAAAATGTTCTCAATTTCTATTGGATTCAATGACTCCCTCAGACTTTCTGAATTACTAAATCTTTTATCAGAAAATGAATCATATGGTCTGAATATTTAAAATACTTGTTTCCTATCTAAGCC
Source organism: Camelus ferus (assembly GCF_009834535.1). Lineage (NCBI taxonomy): Eukaryota > Metazoa > Chordata > Mammalia > Artiodactyla > Camelidae > Camelus > Camelus ferus. Next base: position 16,585,750 of record NC_045731.1, on the reverse strand, counting down.
TACGACCAATGACAAAAAAAAAATAACAAAAAAGAGTAATAACTATCTGTAACATCCAAACACTTAGTACACCAAAAACATACACAAATTTAAAGAAAACAGCAAATAGGGAAAACTGTAACATATCACAGGCAAAATATGATTATCCTTAAAATATACAGCTCTTATAAGTCCGTGAGAAAAATATAAATAGATATTTCAAAAAGAATTACAAATGGCCAAAAAACAAGTAGTCACTCTAGTAGTCCAAATAAATAATTAAGATTTTTGCCACCTATTAATTAAGTGCAAATGAGTTAACAAAACGGTAATACCTATTACGGCTGGAGACTCACTGGCCTCTCTTACCCTTGTGCTGGTGCAATGCAATGGTGCAGGTTTCAGAACAATCTGACAAGCATTAGTCATCACAAGTCTCAGAATGCCTTAATTAGTAAATACTTAGTAATTCATTCCAACTAAGATTTTCATTTTAACTTACTCGTAAATAGACACAGTTAAAATGAAGAGAATTAATAATGTTTTTATGGTTCAGGACAGAAAATTCACCAAAACCAAAATAGCTATAAACAAGCTTTCTTCAACTCCTTTCTTAAAGCTGGAAAAGTCACCAGAAGAATCAGGCAAAAATATATTAAACTCTTAATGTTCCTGTGTGCTCAATTCCTGCAAATACCACGAAGTAAGGAGGGGCAGGCTTCACGATACCAGAAGGTAGAAGGTGGAGGGAACGGAAGTTCAGAGTCCTGCTTTTTTGTTTTTACAAATCCTCCCCAGTCTGTTACTAGGAATAAAGAAGAGGCAACAGCTTTTTTACCTCCTCCAAGCAAAAGAGCCAAGTGTGACTATATTAACATCTTATTTCAGTACCTCATATAAAGTCTCCTCAAACTTCTTTAATTACTGATTTTAGATGGTCTAGGTTATGTTCTTCTATGAAGGATTCTGCTTGATTCAAAGCTTTTATTTTCACTAGAATAAGAATTATTTCTTTGACTTCATCCCTGAAACAAAACAAAACAAAACAAAACAAAAAGCATTTTCCCTCATAGAAATGCAATGTATAAGGGCACAGCGAATCATCAGTTGTTAATCTGAAACAGAAACTTCACCTTACACCAGTATCTAAAATAGCATAAACTGTTAAGATGCTACCTCTTCCACATACATAATCATGAAGTTCAAATACAGACCGTTAGTGGAGGTATTCCGGTAAATTTTAATGTGAATGACTGAAAAAGCAGAAAAGCGCACAGCAATCTGTCACAGAAATCTGAGTTGTGGTATGGTGCTACCAGCTCACATGGGCTATCACAGTGGGAGTATTTATCCCACAGATAGCATCAAAAGCTACAAATCTGAGGTTTTAAGGTTTTTTTCTTTTGGAGAGGTGGTTTACCAGAACACCACTGTGCTTAAGTCCCTAAACATCTAGCGCTATGAATGAGATACCCAAAACGAAGATCTAGCTACTGCTGGGTGAACGCCAGGCTGCAGATCTGTACTAAACAAGTGTTGAGATTTTGAAATGGCCTGGAAAAATAAAGAGACATTAAAAACGTACCTATTAAGAGGCTTTCGAAAATGAATATATGTATATTCATGTATGACTGAAGCTTTGGGCTGTACAGCAGAAACCAACACACTGTAAACTGACTGTAACTCAATGAAAAAATAAAGAGGCTTTCGATTTACAGTTTTAATTCTAAACTGCCCTGTGATACGGTGTTCTGGAAGTGCTTATTCTGGAAGAGATTTACATTTAAAAATACGAACTAATGCATGAGGTAGTCTAAAATATTGAGTGATTTCACAGGTCACACATAAAAATATCTAACTCTACCGTGATAGTCTCAAAAGATTTTTGCCAGTCTTTTTTATTTTTTTATTTTTTAATTGAAGTATAGTCAGTTTACAATGTTGTATCAATTTCTGGTGTACAGCATACATATACATACACATATTTGTTTTCATATTCTTTTTCATTATAGGCTTCTATAAGATACTGAATATAGTTCCCTGTGCTGTACAGTATAAACTTGTTTATCTACCTTAGTAGTTAGTATCTGCAAATCAACAGATTTTTCAGAAGTAAAAATCTTTCTAAAAATTGTTGGGAATACACTAGAACCCTAAACTGTGCTTATGAAGGTACAAATAAAATATGTGTTACCTGATTGCACTTCTAGATAATTTCTGTGCCAGCTGCAGTAAAAACTGGATGAAGTTTTCTAGCTGGGGAATAGATGCTCTCATGGTAGAATTTTTGAACCATTCTTCTGGTAAATATGCTGCTATCTGATAATCAAAACACAAGGTTGGTTTTTAATAATGACAGTTATTATCTAAAGACTTTTGCTAACATAATATCATTTAATCTTCAGCACTCATGCAGGCTGTGTATTATTCTTCTGTTTCATAGTTCAAGGTTAAATAAACAGAATTTCCCTCCTTTCAGGGTATTATATTTAAAAAAATATTTTGATACCCAGAGCTTAAAACAGACTACTTTTTATAAACACGTCCCAGTACTTGTAATACTTTTTATACTCTAATTCCTGAGCAATTAAATCGTATAAAACAAAGTAAACACCAGAAATGTGTAGGCACAAAACACTTTTAGTCAGCATACCTACACATCTACATTTGACCCTTGAACGACGCAGGGGGTTAGGGGAGGAACCCACGTGCAGTCGAAAACTTGTGTATTAACTCTACAGTCAGCCCCCTGTATTTGCAGTTCTGTTTCCACAGATTCAACCAGCCGTGGACCGTGCAGTACTGTAGTATGTGTTTATTGAAAAAAAGTCCTCATGTAAGTGGACCCATGTAGTTCAAACCTGTGTTGTTCAAGAGTCAACTGTAAAAAAATAGGTACATTTAGTATTATTTTACAACAGGAAACTGGGTAATCTCATGTATAATCCACAAGAACAAATTAGTTAAGAAATCAAGAAGTTGATTCTAAGATTCACTGAATAAAAAAATTCATTATGGTTTTGATTTCCTTCTAATTTAAAACACTTGTTTAAATATTGACAGCAGCATAAAGGGCCAATGTATGTGTACTCATTTTTTTCTTTTGGGGAAAAAAAAAACCCAACACAACACTTACAATCATGCTAAAGGTAATACATGATTTGGGGAAAAGTTCTGGTAAAAAACAGAAAAATTTTAACAAAATAGAAAAGAAAAACTTCCTCATAGCAGAAGAAAGAATTTTAAAGAAAGGAGAGAGAATGGGAGGAATGAAAAGTCTGAGATCATACTGTTCAAAGAAATTCTTGGATAAACAGGTTATGCTATAGTTGATCAGTACTTCTAGAAAGTAGAAAGTTGCACCACATATATATTACAAAACATGTCAAATCAAAGTTCTGGAATGCACTCTCTCTAAAATAAATCTGATTGGTCAACACTAAAAACAGACTTCAGGAAAAAGATTTGTCCTTTTTCTTAATCACCTTTTTCAATTATCCAGAAAAAAAATACAGACACACTGATTGCCTAAGGCAGAAAGACCTATAAGCTTTGTCATGCAAACTGTATCTTTTTAAAGTTTCAAAACCAGCCTTCACTGGCTTGGCATTCAATGTCATTTGCACTTGCTTCCCCCTTGTTTTGTCACAAGTCTCAATAAAATTCTGAAAAAACTACCTAGCTTTGCTGTGAATGACCCTGGGACTTAGAGCCGCACCGTCTTCGCCTGGTTTTCTAGCCACAAGCTGTGGACAGAATGTCATATATCCTCTTCCTTACTTCCCCACAGTAGAGCCTCGTGGTCAACAGGGGCTGAACTGAACCCGAAACACACGTAGGACGGATGATGATTTAATTTTTTGGTAGATAATGTAGTTTAAAACTACATGGTATGAAAACCATAGCTAGAAAAATGACAGTCGTCTAGGAACTGCCATCTAACGTATCTATATTTTAAAAATTTATATTACAATGTAAGTATTTTCCCACATTCTTAAAAACTTTTCCACATGACTTTCATCTTATGCATAGATGATGTTTTTAGATATTTAGGTTGTTCCCAACTGTCTATTATAAATGATGCTGTAATAATATTCTTTGTACTTAACATTCTTATGTCCATCTGGTTTTTTAACATAGGGTAATTTCCTAGAAGTAAACTTGCTAGGTAAAAGGGTATGAACTTTAAAGGTTTTGTATCAATCATGCCAAAATAGTCTCCAGAGTTGCATTCCTCCTTCCACAATGCAGAAACTGCTTCCCAGGATTGCTGCACCACACATTCTAGATGAACGGTGTGCCCAGGACGAGGGGCTGTGGTCTCCCTGTGCTTATGACAATACTGGGAATTGTAATAAATGTAACAGCAAAAAAATTGGCAGCACAACAGGTAAAATAATATCCTTAACTGTATTATTTGCAATTCTCAGATTCGTACTGGTAAGCTTCTCCACATGCTCAGACGTTATTTTTGCATTTTTTTTGGTGAATTGCCTGTTGCAGATCTTTTGGTCATTTTCAGTCAGAATATCCGAATTGTTCACTGATTTGTAAAGAGCTTTTTAAAAATGTGGGTATTAATCCTCATTATGCATTATAACTTTTTTCTTCATTTTTCAATTTCCTTTCTTTTTAAATTTTTACTATAGAAAATTTCAAACATAAGCAACAGCAGAAAGAGTAAGTGTAGTGAGACGAATGAACCTAACTTCCAGTTTTAATAATAATCAAATAGTCCTGATACCTTTCTGGTTAATGCTTTTCGGCTGACTAAAGTCTTATATTTTTGTCAAATCTATTACTTTTTCTCATCATTTCTTTTTTCTATTTGTTTTTAAGATCAGAAAGGACTCCCTTAACATCAGATATAGTCAGTTATCTTCTGAGTACAATACTTCGTAGTGTTTTTAAAAACATTTTATTTTTTGTTTTTTTGTTTTGTTTTGTTCATTTATTTACTTATTTATGTTAATGGAGGTACTGGGGATTGAACCCAGGACCTCTTCTTGCCTGCTAAGCACATGTTCTACTGCTGAACTATATCCTTCCTCCCTTCATAGTTTTTTTATGCTTAATTCTTTTTAAAAAAACTTTTTTTATACTTAATTCTTTGCTTCATCTGAAATTTATACTGGTATTTAGTGAGAGGTGAGGCTCTAACATTCATTTTGTAAATACTGGGTTGCTTCTGGGTTTCTTGTCTGGTAATGACTGTTTGTTATTATGTGGGTACCACAAACTTTTAATTACTTTGCCACAAAATTGATTTTAACAACTAAATTTTAAAAATGGTAAAATTAGAATCAGTTTCTACACAACTTACCTGGCTGCACTTTTTAACAACCTCTGGCCCAGGTGTGGCATTAAGAAGAGCTGTAACAAGGTAACGGTTCAGCAGCTTCCCTAGTCCTAGCTCCCGCAAAGTGCCTTCTGGGAGGAGTCCGTTCCAAAGAAGAACATTGTGGAAGAGCTAAAATAAAGTAAAATGTCAAGTGACCGTGTGCCTTTTCTCCAAAAGAAAGCTGCAACAGTCTCCGACAAACAGGAAAAGCTGGTCAAACTCTTCTGAACTCTCACTACAATTAGCGCTGTTGGAACTGTCAATTTTGGAATCAACAGAAAGCATTCTCAACCAACACATGATTCTTTCCAACCCCCATGGATTCGCTCATCCCATTTTCAGTTTTTAGGAACACCGCTCAAAATCCATTTCAAACAGCCTTGCTGGAGCCTGTCCAAACCAGTAACCTTCCTCCTCCATCCATGCTCTCCTGGAGTCGGGCGCCAGGACTCATACAGGACTGCGGCTACAGCCACGGTCACGGTTACCACTGTGCGCCCCGGAGAGACCAGTCAAACCCGAAAGCCCAGTGCTCTGGTACAGAAAACAAGATTAATAATAATGTTGAGGCTGGAGATGCCCTGGGTAAAATACTTCTAAGAAATTCTAATGAAATTAGTGTGGGTGGCATTCCCCTCCTCTAAATCCAGACCGCTCTGTGAACTTCACGGTTAGCTCCCGCCTTCTTTACAGTACTGCACGGATCGCCTCCGGTGCTAAACGACATCCAGCTGCGCTAACGTGCAGTGTTTTCACACCTCGTGCCACTGTCGTCGTGCTTCCTCTTCCTGACTCAACCGTAGGACAAACGCTGATTCACCCGATCGGAACTATTACTGCTGAGGTCGCCTGTGGCCTGCTAATTGTCAAATCCAGTAAACACTGTTAGTCTTTCCCCTAATTCTCTTCAGCAGCATTAACACTCTGTCTTCGTTCTTGAAAGTGCTTTGCTTCGTGTCTCTGATGCCACTCTCCTGTGACCATTCTTAGTTTCCCGATTCATCCTGAGGCTTCTCTGAAGACTCCACTTTCTCTGCCCGCCTCTTACGCCAGCATTTCCCAAGGGTATATCCTCAGCCTTCTTGTCATGCTTCACCCAGTCTCCCCAGAGGTTGTCATTCATGACCATGCCTCCAAATACTGCCCATTACGTGGCTGACTCCCCAGTCTCCAGCTAAGATTTGTCCCCCTGCAATTCACACTCAACTACCCAACTGGCTCCAAGACTTCTATTCCTGTATTTGTCTCATAGGTATCTTAGATTCACTATGTCCAAAACAGGTCTTATGTTTCCTCCCAAACCTTTACTTATTCCTTCAACGCCTCCAATGCCCTCAAAGAACGTCATCAGAAGTTGCCCCGCTGCCAAAGTCAGGAACTTGGCTAGCATCCTACGTTCTTCACACGTAATTAATTCGTCATCAGGTTCTTTCAATTCTTCGTCCTAAATACCTTTTGAATCCAGCTTCTCGTTATCATCCCTATTGCCACTGACCTAGCGATGACTTCATCCTTTATCATCTAGACCACGGGTCAGACAACTGAGACTTGTCAGTTAAATCCAGCTCACTGCCTGTTTCTTTAGAGCTGGTGAACTAAGAATGGTTTTTATACTTCTAAATGATTGGGGAAAAAAAGGGACATTTTGTGACATATGCAAAGTGTGACATTCATACTTCAGTGTCTGTAAGTTTTACTGAATCACAGACACGCTCATTTGTCTACACAGTTTTGCACTACCGCGGCAGAGTCGAACAGTCCAGCGTTTATATTGACCTGCCAAGCCTAGAATATTTACCATTTGGTCCTTTAAAGAAGAATTTTGCTGATCTCCACTCTACAGTAAACTTGACATAAAAGAACAAATTTTATTTTTAGTTTTGCAGTTTTCTGCTTACCTTTAGGCCTGACCAGAATTGTCTTTCTTGGAACTTTGAATGTGGTGATGCTCTGTTTTCTACAGCACTAATTTGAAGTAAAAGAAAGAGAAAGGAGTAAATGAAAATGACTGTTCATCTTTCAGAAACAGAGTTTAAAAAATAGTGGTTTTGTTTTTTTTGAGACCAACCAAACTAAACCTTAACAATATAAACGGAGGTGCTCTGACGGTATCTACTGAAATTACCAGTGCGCGCACACGCTGACTCAGCAGATCCCTGGGAAGGCTTTCTGTAGATACATCTGCACATGTGCAGAACAATACACCCATAAAATCATTCACAACACTGCTAGTGACGGTTTACCACTTACATGCTCATCAGTCAGCAGTACGTCTGTATGACGGCGTATTACGCAGCTTAAAGAAGAATGAGGGAACTACTTGTGTGGTGACATAAAACGATCTCAGAGACGAACTAAGTCAAAAAGCAAGGTGCACAACAATGCTTATGACTGTTCGCGATATACTTACTTTGCTATAAAAAGGAAGGGAAAAAGATTAATTCTAAATTTTATTTATAACTTTAATTCTAATTGGATAGAGGAGTTCTGAAAAGGTGAAAAGGTTTACTAACAGTATTACTGCAAGCATGTGTCTGTATAGAGGACGATGGGCAGAAACTGGGTGGATGGAGGTCAAGAATAGGAGGGAGTAAGATTTTCCATTTTAAATATAAATAAAAATTTAAAAACACACATTCATATGTGAACTGATTAGTTATCTAAAACATTACAAACCCTAATGGAGAATTTTTACATGCACACGTCTCTTCAGGATTCAGATTAACCAGAAAGCTTAGAAGTCCCTTTCTTTTCTCTGCACAAAGCTCTTCCGCCCTGTGAGTGCTCACTCTGTGTAGCTGCAGTTCAAGACCCATTTCTGCAACTGGTGCTTTCTCAGCCAGTGTACGAATTGCATCAAATACTGCTTGTTTTATCCCTTAAAGTAAATACAGAATTTGCAGATGCAGTTCTGGCCCCTCAGTGGTGTCCAGGCCTTAGGCTGTGCTTTCTGTGTCAAGCACTGTTCTGAGCATTCTCTTCATCTCCACAATGTCCTGTGACACAGGCATTACTTTAATGCCCCATCTTCTATACAAGGACAGCGATGCACAGACGGGCCCAAGGTCAAACATCTAGTAATGGTGAATCTGGGCTCCAGAATCTAACCACTCTGCTATGTCAACTGTCATGTTCTTAAGAATAATATTAAATCACAAAAACATCGCCCAAAACCTCTGTCAGTGTGCCATGGATCATACTTGGCATATAAAAGGTGACTGAAAAATATTTGTTGAAATCTCAATTAGCATCTTAATAGGTATCTGTATTTTGAAAACACTTAACATGCTTAGTTTCTTCTACTGCACTCTCATCTGTAATACATAATTAACCATTTCATACAACCTAGAAATCAGCCACCCTTACCTCTTTGGATACAGAGGAATAAAAACATCATCTTCTATTGACTTCTTCATTCTTGAACCAATGGATTTAAGTATATCCTATTTTAAAAAAAATTTAAAACCATCAGTGCTAGTCATAGGTAGAAATAATTTATCAAAAGAAGCAATTCTAACAGAACAGTGCAAGTCTGTACACACTCAGACTCAGGTGTTAACATAGCTGTCAGTTAGGTACAGGAGAACTTCATCCGCCCATGTTGCTACGTGCTGCAGCAGCTGGCGCCTTTTCACTGCAGCGCGGTGCTCTGTTGCATGATGGAACATGTGTTTAGATGGTCTCCAGTTTCGGGCCTGTTATGGATTATGTTACTATAAAAGTTCTTGCACAACAGGTCTATGCATGGACGTACCTCTCCAGTGGGCATGTGCAGAAATGGAGCTGCTGGAATACAGGCCATATCTGCATGTTCAGCTTTGTACAGACTGCCAGGCTGCCTTCTGAAATACTGGTGTCCCATTCCTGCTCCCACTAGCCATGTATGAGAAATCCTGTTTCCCTACAACCTTACAGAAACAGGGTGGTTTTTGTTAGTTTTGTTTTTAATGCTTGCAATGCTGGTGTGTATATAGTCACTTTTTATTCTGTTTTAATTTTGTTTTCCCTGTTGAGTAATGTAATGTGCATCCTCTCGTATTTGGACAGGCTCCTTTGCAAAGTACCTAACTAAGCTGCTTGTCTACACGTGTATTTTTTTTTTAATTTAAATTAAGTTCTGACTCTTACTGATTTGTAGAAGCCTTTTATATACTCTATGAGTCCTTCACTGTTTTGTCAATGTCCTTTGACACAGTATATTCACTTTGACAAATTCATTTTGTTGTTTGTATCTCAAAAATTGAAAATAACCAAAATACTGAATCATGGGGACTTTTAAGGATCTCGTGTTTTTATTTTATTTATTTTTTATTGATTGATTCTTTAACTATGCTTTACAATTTTCAAGTTTCATACACATGATAAAAATATGGACTGCTTCATAAATTTGCATGTCATCCCTTTGCAGGGGCCATGATAAACTTCACTGTATGTTCCAGTTTTACTATATGTGCTGCCAAAGCAAGCACTGTAAACAGACTTTAAAACAGTTTTAAAAAGGCACTGAAGAGCTTGAGCTGCTAGTTTTCTGCTGCCCTGTATTTCCATGGAGACAAGCTTGGGTGGCGTGGGCAGATGTTGGGGCCCTCGGGAGAACGAGGACAGGTGCTCACCATGGCAAGAGCAGCTTTACTCTTGTGTGTGTATGTTTGTGTATAGGGTTGTATAAGATTTTATTTGAAAAGGTTCTGTAGATAGAAAAGGAAGTTTGAAAATCACCAATCTATCTAAACATCCATCCGATGTCATTTTCACATTTCCACTAACCAGTCAACCAACCTATTATCTCCTGAGGCTGCCAGTAACTTTGGGCAGGTTCTGACTATTGAATTTCAGTTAACAATGAGAAACAAACTTCTCTGTCCTGTGCCTTGCATACCCAGGTCCGTATTTATTTCTTAGGATTGTGCAGAACACATGCAATCTCCTTCCATCGAGACTGACAGCTCACTTTCTGCATTTCTCTTTCCCGTCCCATCTTAGACACTCTCCATTCAATACGCTTAAACTAGAACTAAACGCAATGTACCTCGGGGAGTCTTACCTGTGAGGAAAGCACACGTAACACTCTTTCTCCAAAGAGCAGACACCTAGCAGGGTGAGCTCCCGTGAGTCTTTCTGCCCCGGAAGTGGTACCACTGACCCACACTGAGTTTACTGCTGATAATCAGCCCCTCGCTGTTTTCCCTAGCTGCTTCAAAGCTTTGCACTGGCATCTTTTATTTACGCAGCTGAATTTCTGAACACAAGGGCAGGACATACACATATTCCATTCACATTCTGTATTTTGAGAGTCAGTCCATTTTCTCAGTATTCGGAAATCCTTTTGAATTCTAATTCTATTATGCTATGGGTCTATGACAGAATTCCTAGCTTTCTGCCACTGAGAAATCTTATTAACACGTATTTTACACCTTCATCCAGTTCAGTAAAAACACTGAACAGGGCAAATCTGAGAAGCTATTTAACACCAGAGGTTTCCCCACAGGCAGCCGCAGCCCACAGTCAGTATCCTTTAGGCACCTGACCAGTTTCTCTGTACGTAACTGCACCTTATCTTTCCCCATTTGATCTGTAAGAAAATCAGTAACACCTTTAAACACATTACCTACTGTACCTGTACAGCTCCTTAAGTACTGGCAAAGGTAACTGAGATGCTGTGAAGAGTACCCTTTGATAAACAACTGTTTGTATCTGGGGACCCATCAAGGGAAGATCACAGCAGTCACTGCTTTCTCACTCTAGGTGTCCATAATCCATCCCAGTGGTAATCTAGTCTAGAACCTTAGCCAGAATCAAAGCTATTCTCCCCATGTTTAGCTTATAGGATCACTTGCTTTTCACTTTTAACTCAGGACTATGCTGTCTGGTTCTTCTGGAAACTTTCTCATTCTCTTCAGTTTCTTAAACATCACTGAGAAAAACAGATTGATCTCACTGGCAGACTGTGTTACTGACCTGGAATAGTACGTAGTACACTGATTCTCAACCAAGAGTAATTCTGCCATGCCTCAAAACATTCTACAATTCCTGGAGATATTTTTGGTTGTCAAGACTGGGAAGTGCCACTGACACCCAGTGGGTAGGCGGAGGCCAGGGAAGCTCAATGCACAGGACAGCCTCCCACAACAAAGAGCCACCTGCTCCAGACGCCAAGGGCGCAAAGCTGAAGAGCCCTGGTGTGGTTCCGGTCTCCTACTAACGCGGAGCCCATTGTCAGCATTCACAGCGGGAGAGCTTCCAGAAGAAACACTGCCAGAACAGAAACTTCAGGTGTGAATCCCTAACACTGCTGCCAAGCCTGCCCCTTCGTGCCCAGTGACCTTTCACAAGTGACTGGCCTCTAGGCCCCAGCTTCATCACCGTAAGATGCAATTAAAGTCAACACATTTTACAAGGTGGTGAGGATCATACGAGATAACGTGAGGTGTTTAAAAAATGGCAAAGCGCTATTTACGTTTAGGCTGTAAGTACATAATCCCATGTAGAGAGCAGATACAGGGCTATACAGCTGCTTCCCTGCAGCTCTTACCCACCGATCTCGGTTCTGTGCTTTGTAACAACACAGGACAAGTCTATTCCTCTTTCCAATATAAATTCTACCTCTATGCGTATCTTCTTTTAAGCTGAGTATCTCTAATTCTTGTATGATTTTCATATCCTGTTAGTGTTTTTATCCTGTTGGAGGCAAGTGGAGAATGCCCCTTCTCCATCAGTTGCTGTGTGTTCCAATCCTACTCTTCCCTTGAGGTCCCAGCGCAAACCTCCAACAAAAATTCTTTCACTGCAGAAAGTAACTTCTCTCTCCGGCCTCTCTCCTGAAGTTCCACGGCACTTTATCTGAGCCACTCATGGAGAGGCGATGAGGACGGGCTTGGGCTTTAACCGAGGTTCAAATCCCACTTCTAACTCAAGGTATTGCTGTGAACAAGTTTTCGAGACTCAGATTCTTCATCTGTCAGATGAGGAAGCTGTCACTCACTTTTCAAAGGACTGCTGGGACGACGTGGGAAGACACGGGAAGAAACCCTGACAGGGCGCTTAGCACACAGCGGGCACCAAGTAAGCGCTCCTTGTCATTCCCACTTACTTCCTATTTGAAATAGCAGTTATGTACGTCTTACTTCCTCTAAGACTGCAGGTTCTCGAATGCAGAATCATGCTGGTGTCCCTCCTAGTTCTTACAGCTTCCCTCCTGCGTGACAGCAACTCCAAGTGCTAAAATGTACTGGCGTCCAGAATATGAGTACGATACGACTCCTTGCCTACAATCACCTTGGTTATTCCACCCTGGGTACTCTCCAGTCAGTCTGTTTCCTTAAAGCTCAACATAAAACTGGCTGATTTATTTAACTGCCCGAGTATAAAATATTATCAACAAACAGAATGGTAAAAAAAAAAAGGGTAATACAGTAAAAGAAAGATTTAACAGATTCTCACCACAGCCTCTAAAAAGTTCCTTCCTCTTTATGTCTTATGTTCAGTGAAACTCAATTCTAAATTACGGTAAATGACCATCTATCTTACCGAACTCTGAATCCTCAATGAGATTACTGCTCTTAACTTTGTAGATTACAGATAACTAGTTAATATAATGAATGTCAGCCTAATTTTAAAATCATTGTTAAACGATGACACAATTCCATTAGACTTATGCCAAAAGAACAAAGGTGAATTTTTTTTTTTTTGCTTTTAGAAGGAATGATTTGCACTAATGTGTTTATGCCTGTTCATCCCTGCAGGGCCAACGCATACTTACAAACCTGAAAGAGAGCTGGCTGGGCCAAGAGAACACAAGTCAGACCACTGCACAGAAAGAAAGAAGTCAGTGAGAATGAAATAAGCTGGGTCTTACTGCACGTATGTGTATCCTCTTAGAATGATTCGCATTCCTGTGAGGATGTTCAGAAATATCAAGGTGTACTCTTTCCTCTTATTATTAAGTGGTCAATCCTAGTTCCTGCACATCAGAGAAAATATATTTTTCCCCAAACAATTTTCTGATAATTACTCCTTCTGCATCTTCTGTAAATAAAGATTTATAATAAATTATATTGATTTATAAATAAATCAAGAAATTCATAATTCTAGAAATTATTACCTGTTTGCCTTTACTAACTTCATTTTCACAAGTGGAATGTTCTTCGAGAATCGTTCTGCACTGTGTTATTAAACTTCTTGTCTGTGAGGTTGACAAGGGATCCCAAATGAATTCTACAAAGTCTGAAACAAAAATTTTAAGTGGTGCACAATTTATTTACTAGACTTTTTTGCTTGTCACATATAAACAATTGAGGCCTTTAGCAAACACTACTTCCTTCCTTATGTGGTTTAAAATCCAGGCCAGTGAGTACCATTACGTATTTGTATACAACCTCAATTTTCTTGTCCTCTTTTGGCTTTGTTGAATGGCTGGCTAAACTGCAACCCTGGTTAAATCACTTTGTCACAGCATCTGTGCCTGCAACCACGTGGCTAAAGCGTGGCTGGAAAGAAAGACACTCTGAACGGATCACCATCAAACGCCAGTGGGACCAGACTGCAGCCCAGCAGTCCTCGGGTTCCCTGGCCCACTCCCTTTCCTTCTGGCCTGGACGACTGTCTCCTCCTTCCTCTTCTCAGCTGATGGACTGCTCTTACCTTTTCTTCTCCCCACCCTTGCTCTCAGTCTCAGCTGATTAATTCCCAATTTGATGAGAAAAATGGGGTCGATGAGAAGAGAAGCTTCCCAAGCTTCTGGCACAGCACGTGCGCGGCCACCTGCCTCTGCGCCCACGCACGCTAACCTGTCGCCCCTTCCTACCGACAGAGCGCCCACGCTCCGTGTCCGGCCAGCCCTTTATTTCGACAAAAGGTCCCAATTCCTACAGCTTACTTGAAGACCCTGCTCCTGGAATTCCACCCTCCCGCTTCGGTATCGCCATCGTTTCTACTGGGTCTCTCCCTCCACTCTACAATTACTTCTCTTATATTAAAAACACTCTCTCTTGACCCTACTTTCCCCTCCACTGCTGCCCTATTTCCTTCCTTCATTTCACAACAAAAATCCTCAAAAAAACTGTTGAAACTTCCTCTCTCCAACTTCCCCCCTCTCCCTTTAACTCCTGAGTTCATTTCAGTTAGGCCTTACATACAACTTTTTACCTAAAATACTCCTATGAAGGCACAGACAACCCTCACGCTGCAAACCCTAATGGCTGACTCTAGCCCCTCTGATTTACCAGCAACCCCTGCAACATTCTCCTTCCTTGGCTTCCAGGACACTGGTCCTGGCTTCCTGCCTGCTCTCTGGGCCCCTCTGCTGGTTGCTTGTCGCCTCTTTGGCTCCCTAAATGCTGGAGTACCTCAGGACTCAGGTCATTAACCTTCTTTGTTTTTGTTTGTTTGTTTGTTTTGTTTTGTTTTGATATAAACAAGACTTTTATTAGTGAAGTAAAAAAAAAAAGCAGTGAAAGAGTACACTCCTGGGAACTGGCGAGGGCCAGTCCAAGAGAGGAAAACGGCCTATTTTCACATCTATGTTTTCAGCCTTAGCATTTCTAGTCAGTCTTGTGGCTTTGAAGGCCATCTGTGTGCTGACGCATTACAAATGTGCATCCCCTACCACACGTGTCCTGCAGACTCTCACTCCGCAGCTCAGCTGACAGCTGCAGCTGGATGACAGGCACCTCCAACCCAGCATGTGTCAAACTGAGCTCCCGATGCACCCCTACCCTAACTGGTTCCCCTCAGTCTTCCACCCCAGGGAACGGCAGCCCCGTCCTTCCCACTGCTCAGCCCGAAGCGACTTAGTCCTGGCTCCCTTCTCTCTCGTTGCGCAGGCAGCTCGTCAGCAAACCCTGCTCGTGCTGCCTCTGAACATACACACAATTCGCCCACTTCTCAGCACCTCCACTTTTGAAACTCACACATAAGCTACTGTTACCTGCTGCTCGGATTACTGCGAAAGGTTCCTAATGGGTCTGCCTACAGCTCATTCTCAACACAGCAACAGAGTGACTCTACTGAAATGTCAAGGCAGATCACGCAACTTTTCCCCAACTGCTTCTCTCTCCCACGGTCACTCACAGTGAAAGACAAGGTCCGAGTAAACGATCACAGGCCCACGTGGCACAGCCTCTGCTGACCTGAGGACCTCTTCTCACGCTCCCTCTTGCCCCTCTACTGAAGTTATGGGGCCTATGTGCTGGCTTTCAAACAGAGCAGCTTCTGCCTCAGGGCTTCTGCACTTCTGCTCCTGCTGCCCTGAATGCTATTCCCTTACACACTCATATGGCCCTCTTCTATGCTTCCTTTTGGAATCTGCTCATTTGCGAACTCATCAGGAAGGCCTTCCCTGGCCAACCGATTTCAAATTGCACTCCTCTTTCATAATCTGTATCCCCTTCCCTTACTTTATTTTTCTCCTTGGCCCTTATAACTAACACACTCTAGGCTTTATTTATTTATCTTTATCATCTGTCGTCTTCACAGAATGCCAGCTCCATGAGGGCAGGAATTATTTTATTCATTGCTGTATGTGCTGAAGTAACAATGGTGCTTGGTCCTTGTAAAATACAACTTAAATAATTTTTAGAACTTTAAATAGACTGAAAGAAACCCCACCCAAGCCAAATGTAAAATAACGATTTCTCAAGCATCTAGAAGGTTAGGCTTGTAATAATCTTAGAAATGTTTGGTCAGCTGAGGCCCACTGTGTGCTTAGCATTAACTACAGGAAACACAGCAATAAGTAAGACCAGGCAGCTGCCTCTGAACAATTCTGTCTAACGGCAAATACAAACACTCAGGTAAGCAATTACAACTCAGGGCATAGGTGCCCCCTAAGTATGAATTCAGAGTGCTACGGGAACCCAGAAAGGCACGTGTAACCCAGTTCCTAGAAGTGGTGTCCTGTTCTGAGTTCTGAAAGATAAAGAGGAGTTAGTTAGATAAAAGAGGTAGGGTTAGGAGATTTGTCAAGTGGGTGGAGCACAGAAGATGTAAAGGCCAAGGAGAATACAGCTTAAGTTCAGCAGAGGTGGAGATGAGGGAAGAAGGAATCCAGGTTGGCTGGAGAACTACTAAACAAGAGACAACATTATGAAGGGCCTAGAAAGCATGTTAAAGAGTTTATTTAGACTTGATCCTAAAGGCAGTTAAGAAAAATTCAAGTGTTTTAAATGAGGTATGACAGAATCAGACTCACATCTTAGACAGATCATCAAGGTTGCAGTACAGAAAATGGGTGAGAAAAAGGAAAAAGACAAGACTTGGCAATTGCTTACATAAGGGGGTAAGAAAGAGGGAGGAGTAGATGACTTGAAGGTTCTGGTCTGAACACATGGGCAGACGGAGGTGCCATTTTTTAGACAAGGAACGTAAGTGGAGTAGACGGCAGCAAGGATGCCAAGTGTGACTGCGCAAGCGGCGTGGGAGCTGCCTGTTAGACGGCCAGGCAGGCGCACTCAGAAGGCACTCTGATAAGAGGTCTGGTGCTCGCAGGAGGTCTGGACTAGTTCTCGCAGCTCTTCTGGATTTAAAACCAAGCAGAGCAGCACCGTCCAAAAGAACTTCCTGTGATGCTGGGGCAGACGTCTCACATCTGCACTATTTACTGTGACAGTCACGGGCGATGCACGGCTCTTGAAGAGCTACAATGTAGCTAGTGTGACTGAGCGCTAAATTTTAATTTTACGAATTTGGAACTTGTATTTTAACAGCCGCATGTACTTGGCGGCCACTGAGCCGCAACTAAAGGGGAGCGTGACAGCAGCCAGGGAGCTCGCGGAGTCTGACGGGCCCAGGGACGGGACTTAGGGCAACGCGCAGCATTAACGTCCCAAGATGCTACTTATTTGAGGGGCCGTTTAATTGTAAGTCAAGTGTTTCGAGTTTTCAGGCATTAACAGTGCTTGGTAGTTGAAAGTAGTATCTTTCTGATACACCTCGTGGTGGCACTGCAATTACCCTGAGGAAAAAGTCTTTCAAGCTCAGTCAAGTTGGCTGAGAAATGACACAAAGTCGGTCGCTTCATCTTCTAAGAGCTCTGCAGCTCTGCTGTCGGCTCCACTCTCAGTGACACGGTGGAACAGAGCCTCACCGGGTACAACTTCACATAAAACTGGTCTTCAGACTGAAGCACAAGCGTCAACGTGCTTGAGTGCCAGTGGCAGCTGCGAGGGAAACGCAGTAATGGTTTTTAAAGAAAGAAGAAACATAAGGGGACAAGTTAAGGGTAAGAGAGAAGTACATATAGGAGAGATGAAAGTGTGCCACTAATAAATGACTTAGGTGTTATAAAAGTAACGTTAATGTCACAAGTGCTAAAGGTCAGAGAGTATGAGTTTGGCAGCCAATCACTTCCACAAACAAGCCTTTTGTGATCTGCTTAAATTATAACATCTGTTGATTTTTACAGCATATAAAAGTTCTTACGTTCAACAACTTTAAAAAAATATGCGACAGTAACAGAAATTACTGATCTTGCACTTTGCGAAAGGACAATTTAATTTTATCAAGATTATAAAACCGTACCTGTAAGTCGAGGAATGACTATTTTGTTGATGACAGCAGACAAGATTTTCCTATCAGAACTATCTTCCTTCCCTGCATCTTTCATACTGCTCTCCATAAATTCTCCTATAGATGTGAACCACAGCATCTGTTTTAAACCTATGGAATCAAACTTATAAATAAAATTATCCAAGTTATAATTGATTCTTAAACATCAGTTTATTTTTAAATAGTTAACTTCTTCAGTAATCACCAGAGCTTTTCTGAGGATCAAAGGAGAATAACCTCACGTTCTAACCCAATGTATACAGCACTGGCCCACCCAGGCGAGGCAGGACGACACAAGTCAGACATGATGTCCAGGCAAAAGGAAAGGAAGCTGCACTCCATGCATTCATCCTTATCCAGAACCGCCCACTGTGTGCCCAGAGCCTACTAAATGACTAGTACTGTGTGGAGCAAAATACACAACTATAATAACAGCAGCTGAGACAGCCAAAGAATCTGCTTACAGAAATAGACTCACATCATGCAAAATTCACTTCTGGCTCTCCTGATTCTCGCTGGCACAAATGTGTACTCTGCATGTGGTTCAGCTTGTTACTAAGCAAATAGCAGACGGCCAATGATTACTTGTTGACTGACAGAATGAACAGAACTCTGCTGGGCATAACAGACCTCTCAGTTCAGCCTGAGTTGTTAACAGTGAGCTGCTGTCCTGCCAACTACCTACCACTTTCCCAGGGATAAGCCTGGTTCTTATCCTGTGAACACTGTACGGCCCTGGACGTGACACAGAGCCTAGACATGCATGACTAGGGCCGAGGAAGAGAAACGACAGGATCCATCCTTTACTTGGTTAAATCTTTATCTGCAGCTCTCCTCTCTTCCTAGAGTTTCATTTTCCATTTCTATTTGTTTAACATCCATGTGGATATCCCACAATCATTTCATTGTCTATAAGGTAAAACTTCCTTCAAAACCTTTTCCCTCTCTGAAAAGTCACCATTTATTTCTATTAATGGAACCACCATTGTACTAATAACTCAGAATCCAAACCTTAGGGTCATCCTTTGATGTGATGTGTTAGCAGCGTTTTCAGTATTTTACTGATTCTTACTTCGTAACACTACTTGTAGTCAACCCTCTCTTTCCCTGTCTTTGTCACCGTCACCCCGCACGGGGAAGACATCACTCTGGACCTGGGCTGTCCAGCAGTAGCCTTTCAGTACACATCTCCATCTCTCCCTCCCTGCCCTCCAAGTTAGCCTACTGCTCAGGGCTTCCTAAAACATGACCTTAATCATGTCACTCCTCCCATTATCAACCAAAAAGTTCGTAACTCTTCATTTAGGATCTCTACAGTCTCTAGGCTAAACTAACGCTTCTCCCTGTATAGCTTCATGAAACACCTTTTCCTTTCTCCCTCTTTCTGTTTAAATCCTGTATGCCCTTCAAATCCTCATTTAAACCCCTCATTTTCATGTCACTTTCCTAACTAAGGACTCCCAATATGTCATCTCCAACTTCAGAGCTTTCGGTACCTAGTTTGAATGTCACTCAGCCAGACTGTGAAATTCTTCGGGTCTAATACTACCTTTACTGTTTTGAGTGATCTTCAACTTAACATAGACGAGGATAAAAAAAAGTGTTTCCTTCACTGATGTTGCATCCCTCAGCCTTCAACAGAGTGAGAACCAAGGAAAGATGAATGCAGACCACCCCCCCCAAAGCACTAATTATCATATCAATTCCAGCTCTCAAGGTGAGGTATTTTATAGCTAACTTGGTAAACAAGAGTTCATTTAAGTAACTAACGTGATCAAGATTATTTTTTTCACCTGTTAATAAGCACAGTACCTTAAGAGGGTTCCAATCAATCAACTGAAATCGTATTAAGGGATTTAAAAGCTTCGGGATGCATAAACTAACGAAAGCTTCATAATAAGAATCAGGAAACTTTTCTCTCCATTGTTGAAATTTCAATAAAATGTTCTGGATGTTACAAAAATCATCATGTACATCTTCAAATATCTTCTTACGATCCTGTAAAATGTCACCTGTGAACAAAATGAGTCTCTGTATATCACATATTTTAAGTCTGCGATCCTTAAGTTTGCTTCCTATAAACACAGTTATGTGTAACTATGTCATCGACTGAGCTGAAAACCTTCCTTTGATGTGAACATGTAAATTAGTGTTCATTAAAAATCACTTTAGTCACAATTAATACTAATAATGTCTACCATCTATTGAGCCTGTGTTATATGCCAAAGCAGTGCAAATGCATTATCTCATTTCAGCATTATAACTATCTTCCCTGTAAGGTAAGCGTTACTAGCCTACCTACCTACTTAAACAAGGAACAGGCAAACGAAAAACATTATCAGATGTAGCAAAGTCAAGGAATCTGCTGAAGATCACACAGAATAGATCCCCTCTTTGAACTCGCCTATTTGACTGCAAAGCCGGCTCCTTCGACTATACTCATGTTACATTCTCCTAACGTTAAAAATGGGCTCTACTAAATTCAATTATTTTAAATTCAAAATGATAACACAGAAAGTATGCAGTAGAGAAATGAAACCTAAAATATTCATGGTTCCTTTATAGCAGGTGATGAAAAAGGTAGAGGGTAAAAACTATAAAGATACAGGAATACTCATCATGCTCCTCCACTTTATCCATTTCTCAGCGGTAAGGACAAGCCTGAATTTTCCCAACTATTTTAGATTGCTTACGCGTTTAAGGGCAAACACAGCAAAGCATTTCCCATCATTCTGATACTTTAAATCGAGACATTTTAGAAACCTGATAACTGACCTCGGCTTTTCTGGAAGTCAGTCATGTCTGCTGAAGGTAGTTCATCATCACTAGACGTCCCTTCCTGGTGAGTACAATTCCCCGAAAGTGCCCTTGCTTGTCTTCGTTGTGCCCTACGTTTTGCGAGAAACCAAAAAAGATTAAAAACAAATAGCTTCTGTTGAAAATAAATGCTTTAAAACAGAAAGTCATCATTTATTTAAAATGCCCAGACATAAACCATTGTATCTGCACACAACTTTATGTTACCATATTTGACATTTTAGCTTCATTAACCTGAATTGGTTCTCCTTCTTTTTGGTAAGACACTCCCACAGGCTACCCAGACTTGGAAGAGGGGATAACAATATAATTAGGACCGGCTTTTAGTTATGAGCCATTCCCAGCCTGATATATGCCATCTTACCCATTCCTTTTGACTGATCCAAATATATCAGTGTGTCTTCAAACCATGGGGTACAGGGCTGCTTAACTAAATTCTGATTTTACATCACTCTCATAAATTAATATTCTAGATTATGGTTAATTATACTCCTATGGTCAACTGTATTTAAGCAGTGGAAAATACTGGCTCAATGACGTTTTAATGCTGGAGAGGGTGTAGAGAAAAGGAAACCCTCCTACATTGTTGGTTGGAATGTAGTTTGGGGCAGCCATTATGGAAAACAGTATGGAGATTCCTTAAAAAACTAAAAATAGATTTGCCATATGATTCAGCAATCCCACTCCTGGGCATTTATCCAGAGAGAACTCTAATTCAAAAAGATACATGCACCCCAATGTTAACAGCACACTATTTACAACATCCAACACATGGAAACAACCTAAATGTCCATCAACTCATGACTGGATCAAGAAGATGTGGTGCACATATACAACAGAATGCTACTCAGTCATAAAAAATAACAATGCCATTTTTGGCATAATGGATGGACCTGGAGATTGTCATTCTAAGTGAAGTCAGCCAGGAAGAGAAAGAAAAATACCTATGATACCACTCATATGTGGAATCTAAAAAAAAGACACAAATGAAAACAAACTTACGGTGACTGGCGGGGAAAGGGAGTGGGAAGGGATAACTGGGAGTTTGAGATTTCAGATACTAACTACTATATGTAAAATAAGTAAGTTTTTATTCTGTATAGCACAGGGAACTATATTCAGTATCTTGTAACCTATAATGAAAAAGAATATGAAAAATGTTTGCATGACTGAAACATTATGCTGCACATCAGAAATCGACACAACTTTGTAAACTGATTATACTTCAACTAAAAAACAAAAAGATGTATGTGTTAAGTCTTTATATAGGTACCTTCGAGATTCAATCTCTTCGAAACTCCACTGAGTTTTCTCATCTACAGCCAAACTTCTATTTGTTGACGTCTCAGCTTCGCCTGTTAATTAAAAAAACTGATTTTGTACTGAAAATTCTCAAAAGAAATAGACTGAAACACTCTGAAAACAGAAGTTATACCTTAGGTGTATATACATATCTGTGTATAGAAACACACACTCACACAGAATATGCTAAAACTGCGCATTTCACCATGCAATGAGATTGCAACGCTAACTCCCTGCCCCAGTAGTAACAGGCACTGAGTCTGCCAGCTTAAGAAAACGTATCTTGTCTGGCTAACACAGTTCAGCCCTTGAGAACAGCAACAAAACTCTACTATAGAGCTTCTTCTCCCTTGTATTCTTTTCCAGTAGTCTTCACCAGTTTTTTCTGTCCTTGTAATCAAATGCTAGACGCATCTGCATTACCAATATGTCATTCGTATTATTTCCTATTTTAGCATGTACCATAATTTATGACCAACTAAATATCATGTATTTGAGTCATTCTGATTTTGCTTTTGTCAGCTGCTTGATGCTATGGTCTCATTTCTTTCGCTCTACACCCTGACAGAACCTTATTCAAAGGCAGACATCTCTGAAAATACAAAACCAGTGTGTGAACTAAAGGGCAGCATCCAAATCTTTTGTAATGAAATCTCACAGATGATTCTATACCTAACCCACCAGAATTTCTTCAGCTTCCATAACAAACCTGTGGAGGACCATGGAGATGCTACGAAGTTAGATTTCTGATACAGTCTATGTAGTGATGATGTCATCTCACTCAGTAAATGATAATATAAATACTTTGTGTCAAATAGTAAATGATTAGAAGTTATAATAATTATTTTTTAGTTTTTGATTTAATTTAAGACATTTTGAGGTCCTGGCATTTTTGGAAGGGGGTAGGTGATAGGTTAGTGGGAAAACACTCAAAAAACATTTTTTATATAAGAGTAAAAATATTTTTATCCTCCACCTGATACTTAGCTTAATGAATAATAAGTCACACTGAACACGAAGAACACTAACGTAGTAACTGTTGTAAATACGTTGACTCATGCTTTAATTCATCTTGCCTGCGTTTCATAAAGATCATGGCTTGTTTTACAAGAAGTGCGTGCATGGCTGATTCTACTTCTTGGATGCTGATAATCTGAAATACATATATAAGTAACATTTTATGGGTCATCATTAGTGAATTATAAAAACATACTAGTTACATATAAGCATATTATATGCTCAGTTCTCACATACAGAAACATTTTTAATACTATCACATCTCAATTAAAAGAACACTGTGAGGAACAGACCTAGCTGCCAATACTTTCAATACTCATAAAACCAGAAAATCAACTTAATGTCCTAAAACAGCTATAAACATTATAAATAATGAAATCTAACGGGCTGGAGTCAGGAACACGTGTAAGAGTGGATAGATGAGGAGAAGGATGCTTTTTTGAGACAGAAGAGGAGGAAATGACGAACGCAGCTATTTTTCACAGGCGGAGGTGGGCAGACTAGAGGGGAACACTGGAGGAGACTGGTGAAATTTGAAGAAAATAGAGAATGAAAGAGACCTAACCAGACAAGTAAGAAAGCTGAAGCAGAACTGAATGATTAATTGAAACTGGCATTCTTCCATTTTATGGGCAACAATTCTCCCGACTCCGATGATGTTCCGTATCTGCTGCTATGGATTCAAGCTTTGGCTGTAATTCTTCTACTGAATGAAGAAACTACTTTGTAATAAACACTTCAGAGAGTAACTACCAAGTGATACTAAAGGTACTCAACTTAAAACAGTGGGGGAGGAAATACCCAATCATTTGGTAACACTCTAAAAGGAAATAAAAATGCAGAAAGGAGAGTATTTTTTTAAATGGTTAGTCTACTTAAAAAAAAAAGGACAACTCAAGACCCCAGTGTAAAGACTCAGCATGTATAAAACAAAAACAGAAATTATAACAGAAAGGAATGATTTATGTATCTAATTAACACGAAAACTTCAAAACATCTGATGTCAAAAAACTACTGCAAATAAAATCAAAAGACAAAACAAACTGGAAAGTTTACCTACATCAAATAGGATAAAGCATTAACATTGTTAAGCAATAAAGAGTTGTTTATCATATTCTGGCAAAAAAAAAAAAAAAGAAGGAAAAGAAAACAAAACAAAACAGAAAAACACCAAAACCCTGGTATGAACCCAAAAGACAACAGGGCAAAGGACACGAACAATTCAAAAGAAGAAAAACCGCATGTGTCAATAAAACAATGGGTTTGTTTGAGAACAAAATAAACATGTAAAAACAAAAACCATTTTTTAATGTAGTAAACTAGAAATTAATACAATCTTTCTGGAGGATAATTTAGCCTTAAAGATATTTATACCTTTTGACTTAATAATTTACTTTCTAGTAATTTTTCTTAAACACATGGAATATTAACACAAAAATTTATACATAAAACTTTATACTGCTATCCATAATTGCAAAATAATAGCAAAAAAATCTAACTGTCTAACATCAAGGAAATGCTTAATATCCTAGTGTGTCAAAATGTGTAGGAAAAAGCCTAGAGGAAAGTATTTAGTTGTGGGATTTAGACTTCAAAAAAATTCACATGGTAAGGGAATTTCTCCATAAAAAAGAAATGGCTAAATATTTACAGACATGTACCTTTTCACTAAGACAGTCAATTAAATTTTCCACATAAATTTTCATGTTCTTATAGAATTTAATATTTAGAGCTTGATCTGATGAATTCTCTAAGTTCTGGATGGTACTCTTTGAGCTCTTGATGTCTTGTATGTATTTTTCATACTCCCTCAGGTGTGAGCGGTGAGTATCCTGCAGTAATGCTAATCTAAATAAACAAAATAAAAATAAATAAAAAGTGCTTTATACTTCAAACTTTGATTTCTACTATCATAAGTAGCAGTGTAATGAAAATTTTTTCAAAGCTACCTTACAGAGACCACCAGGGAACCTGAAGCCACATACAAACCAGGGTTTATGAGACTTGTGGAGCAAAGGAGGACACCGAAGTAACAGACGTCTCAAAAGGACACTCAGAGGCTTTTAGGTGCTGGAGCTAATCACAGGGTAGTTTCAGAGAAGTCAGTGTGAACTGATCAGAATTCTGTAAACTAGATGAGGTGCTAGAAAATCAGTGTCTTCTCTCTGAAACACAGGAGTCCACGTGGAGTTACTATCAGATCAGCCTGTGGTCTTCTCTGGAATACAGGTACCTGAGCGGGCATTAAAACCACCCGAGCATGTTGCAGTTAGCTATAATCTATCTGTTTTGCGACTCATAACGGTTTCTGTTTCACTTGTCATTAGAATCTCATGTTCCCTGAGGAGTGTTTCTTTCCTCTGTTGCTTGCTGTAGCCCCTACATCGCTCTGCTGAGTCCAGACAGCTCACCTTTCGCCTCTTGTGAGTATCACATGCATCAACTGATGCAACATGAAAAAACTGCCAAATATAATTTAACATCTACTTATCTTTTAAAATTCACATATCCCTTACATACACATACCAATGGAGGAATAAGAAACACTTAACATCTGGAATGTGTTTTTCACTACTACTTGATACTGTGAGCACATTACAATTCGAGAATTAACTACAAATAACAAATTCATAGTATCTGGACTTGAATCAGACAATGTTTTTAAAATTATACTCCTGCTAAACTCACTAATAAGCACTTGCTTAGGCCAAGCGTCCTCTTCTCAAGTCTCCTTGCAACACTGACTATTGTATTTGTCTTTCAAAACCTTTCTTTGCTTTATATAAAAAATAGTTAAGAAATAAACCAAGATAATAATGCATAATAAACATTATGAATAAAGTGCTTTAAGTACAATATTACTGGTTATAGCAGTAAACTTTTAAGTACATATATGAAAAAACAAGGCATGGAACAGGATAGGTAAGTGAGCTTCATTTTCACATTAAAATGGGGCAATATGCAAGTATATATGTGCTTATAGAGACACACACATACATTACTTCCTTAAGGAAACGTCGGAAATTGGTAGCAATGGTTTCCTCTGGGGAAGATGATTTCCTTTTCTCTGTATAAGCTTTTGTATCATTTGACTTTTTTGTCTTTAAATTGTTAAGAATGGATTTTCTTTTAAAATAAAAAACCTAATTAAAAAAAGTATACTAAAGCTAAAAATAACATTTATTCAGATAAAGTGAAATGCTAATCTTTTTCAGTGATCTGCTATCTTTTTAATATTCTATTATTCATGCAAGACAATCCTCTCATTCAAACACAATCTCAAAAAAAAAAAGGAAAAAGTTCTGAGTTATATGCAATTCCAGATGCAACTGCTGTAATTCTAGCTCTGTATCAGGAGAGTAAATGGTAGTGAAATTATTACAAAAATAATCTTCAGTCAAGACAATCTCATCATTTAACATCACTATTGAAAAACACTGATCTAGAACAGAAGTTGGCAAACTTTTTCCGTAAAGGGCCAGTCAGTATTTCAGGCTTGCAAAGCTCCACGGTTGCTACTGCAAGTCCTCAGCTCTACGTTGCAGCACAAAAGCAGCCAGACAACGTGTAAGTGCACAAGATGGCTGTCTTCCAAGAAACCCTCGTTACAAAAACAGGCAGTGGGCTGGTATTTTGCTAACCTCCTAGCATACAGAGATAACCTGATGTCTAGAAAATGGTACATCTAAAATTTTCATTAATTTATTGCACTATAAAATGTTACAAAATGTCTTTTTCTATATTAAACTATTTAAATGAACTATGACCAACATACTTGAGTTGCAGTGTGCTCAAGGAATGAAGCAACTTAAACCTGATTTATACGAAAGATACAGAAGAAAATTTTGAACCTATTCCCAAGCATCAGAAAAAATTCTCAGGTATTTAAAAAAAAAGCAATTAAAAGATTCTTCACAACTACTTGCTTGGTGGCAGGAGAACCAAGCTCTCTCCTTGTATCAAACAGTGTAAGGACAATTAGACTTTTACTGTCATATTTATTCTTTTATGTATCTAAAGGTGCACACTAGATCCTGACTAGTGAAACAGAAGATGTAAATATTTAAAACAAAACAACCTATCACAGAGTTTGCCTTATTTTTCACAAAAGGTACTATTTATAGTGAGATTAATACTATTTATTGAAAGATAACTATTAGTTGCAATAGATAATGGTTATTTAGCTGTGCTTCAGAAATGTATTTGTATCAGAAACCATAAAAATATACCTAACTTTTACTGAAGTTAACCTTCCCTGGAAATTTATCTTAAGAACAGTTTAAATGACTTATAGGAATAAAATGTTCATTATCAGTGGCATTATTTATAATAGACAAATTTAGAAATCAAAATGTCTAAAACAGAACTACTTAAATAAATACCAACTATATAGATGAGTGAAATATTACTATGATTATTTTCTACTGTAATCAAAAACATAGGACAAAATCTACAATCTTAACCATTTTAAGTACACTGCAGTGGTATTAAGGACAAGCATACTGCAGTGTAACAGATCTTTACAACTTTTCCATCTTGCAGAACTGAAACTACACACACTGGTCAACAACAACTCACCTCCCCGCACCCTTGGCAACCACCACTCCACTTTCCATTCCTAAGAGGCTGACTCCTGTCGATGCCTCACGTAAGAAGAATCATGCAGTCTTTATTTAGCTTTTTAAACTGGCTCATGTCACTCAGTCCTCAAGGTTCATCCACACTGTAGCATTACAGGGTTTCCTTCTTTACCACTGACAGTATTCCATTTTATGTAAATACCACGTTTTCTTTATCCATTCATTGGCTGATGCCCATCAACAGGCTGCTTCTACCTCTAAGCTATCGCAATTAATGCTGTGATGAACAAGGGTGTACAAAAAGCTCTTCAACGGCTTTCAGTTCTTTAGGTTATATATCCAAGAGCGGGGTTGCTGGATCATATAGTAATTCTATCTTTAACTCCTGCAGAAAAATCTCCATATTGTTTTCCATAGCAACCGCACCATCTTACATTCCCACCAACAATGTTTAAGTTTCCTTTTCTCTACATATTTAACAACACTAGCCAATTCTATATTTTTCATAGTGGCCACCCTAACGAGTACGAGGCGTGTTCACTGTGGTTTTGATTTGTAACTCCCTGATGTCAGTGACGCTGAGCGTCTCTTCATGTCTGTCGGCCACTTGCATGTCTCCTTTGAGAAATGTCTATTCCAGGCCTTTGCCCGTTTTCCAGCGGGACTGCTTTTTTGTTGCTGAGTTAAAGGAGCTACTCATGTATTTTGGGTAGTAACCATTTATCACACACATGGTTTGCAAATATTTTCTCCTATTCCATAGGCTGCCTTTTCACTCTGTTGATTACGTCCTTTGTTAGGCAGCAGCTTTTTAGTTTGATGTAATCCCAATTGTCTATTTTTGTTTTTGTTGCCTGTGCTTTTCTTTCTTCGGTCCTTTTGAGACTCCATATGAATTTTAGGATTTTTTTCTATTTCTGCAAAAAAATGCCATTGGAATTTTTATAGAGATGGCCTGCATCTACAGACTGCTTTGGGTAATATGAACATTCTTAACAATATTAAGCACTGTACTTCATAAACATGGGATGTCTTTCCATTTATTTTCATCTTCGACATCCTTCAGCAGTGTTATGTAATTATCAGTGTACAAGTCTTTGGCCTCCTTGACTAAGTTTAACCCTAAGTTTTATCCTTTCTGATGCTACTAGAAGTGTTTTCTAAACATATTTTTTGGACTTTTCATTGCTATGCATAGAAACAGCTGACTTTCATGTAGTGACTTTTTATTATGCAGTTTTGATAGACTTATTAGCTCTATCAGGGTTTGTGTGAGCGCGTGCACACATACGTGTGTATAGGTGTAGTCTTCAGGTTTTCCTACATGTAAGATCATACTGTCTGCCAACAGAGGTAATTTCACTTCTTCCTCTCCTATCGGGATGTCTTTTACTTCCTTTTCTTGCCTGAACTCTCTGGCTAGGGCTTCCAATACTTTGTTCAATGAAAGCGACAAGAACAGGCATCCTCGCCTTGTTCCTGGTCTTAAAGGGAAAGCTTTCCGTTTTCCACTACTGGACATGATAGCTGTGGTCTTCTCATTTATAGTCATTACTGTGTTCAAGCAATTTGCTTGTATTCCTAGTTGGCTGTTTTTAATCATGGAAGTGTACCAAATTCTGTCAAATGCTTCTTCTGCACTGAGATGGTCATGTGGTTCTGCCCTTTATGATGTTAAATCACCCTTGTCTCCTTGGAATAAATCCCACTTGGTCACGGCGCATAATCCCTTCAATGTACTGTTAGTTATGTGCGCTAGGATCTTACGGGAATTTTCAACATTCACCGGGGATATCTGGTTTATACACTTCCTTTTCCTGTGCTATCTTTGAGAGTTTGGGCCCAGCGTCATGCTGAGCTCCCAGAGTGAGCCTGGGAACGTTACCTCCTCTTCAGCTTTCTGGAAAGGTCTGAGAAGGAATGATGTTGACTTATCTTTCCGTGAGGCCGTCTGCCCTGGGCTTATCTTTGTTGGCAGACTTCTGATTACTAATTCATCCCTTTACTAGTAACAGGTTTGCTCAGACTTTTTATTTCTTTATAAATCAGCCTCCGTAGGTCGTATGTTTCTACAAACTGATCCATTTCTCCTCGGTTATCTAGCTTGTTGCTGTGTAACTGTTCACAGCAGTACCTTAAGATCCTCTTTGTTTCTGTGGCATTAGCTGTAATGTCTCCCTGTTCCTTTTTTTGTTACTTGAAACTATTCTCCTTTTCACATAGTCAAGCTAAGGGTCTGTCAGTTTTTTGGATTGTGGGGAAAAAAATCCTCTCCATTTTTAGTTTTCTTCAGTTGTTTTTCTATTCTCTATTATATTTCCTTCTGCCCTTATCTTTATTACTTCCTTCCTTTTGCTAACTCTGGGCTTAGTTTGTTCTTTTCTAAGTTTGTTGAGGTACAGTTAGGTCACTGATTTGATAACTCTCTTCCTTTTTAACGTCAGTGTTTACTGCTAACACCTTAGTACTGCCTTGGCTGAATCCTGTAACTTTCAGTATATTGTGTTTTTGCTTTCCTTTGCCTCAAGCTGTTTTATAGTTTCCACTGTGATTTCTTCTTTGGTCAATTGGTTCTTCAAGAGAGTGTTTATTCAGAAAAGAGCAATGAATCCTAACGTAACACTGAAGAGAGTCACCAAATCACAAGTGAAGAGAACAGAAGAGGAAAGGGGAAAAAAAGACCTACAGAAACAAATCCGAAACAGTTAACAAAACGGCAATAAAAAAATATATACTGGTAATTATCTTAACTGTACACAGACTAAATACTCCAACCAAAACACAAAGACTGGCTAAATGAATACAAAAACAAGACCCATATAACTGCTGCCTACAAGAGACAAACTTCAGATCTAGAGACACATACGAGCTGAAAGTGACAGGATGGAAAAAGGTGTTCCGTGCAAATGGAAATTAAAAGAAAGCTGGAGTTGCGATACTTATATCAGACAAAATAAACTTTAAAGATTGTTATAAGAGACAAAGAAGGACCCTACGTAATGATCACAGGGAACAATCCAAGAAGATACAACAATTGTAAATACATTATGTACCCAACATAGGAGCATCTAAATATATAAGGCAACTATTAACAGACATAAAAGGAGAAATCCACAGTAATACAATAATAGTGGGGGACCTTAACCCCCCCACTACATCAATAAGCAGATCATCCATACAGAAAATCAATAAAGAAATACAGGCCTTAAATGACACCACATGACTTAAATGAGACCACAGGCCTTACATGAGACCACATGGACTTAACTGATATTTATAGAGCATTCCATTCAGAAGCAACAGAATACAAATTCTTCTCAAGTGCACATGGAACATTCTCCAGGATAGATCACATGCAGGCCCACAAAGCAAGCCTCAGTAAATTTAAGAAAATTGAGATCATTATCAAGAATCCTTCAATGAATGAAATCCTTCAAGAATCCTGGTTCTTTAAAAAGATAAATAAAATTGATAAACCTTTGGTCAGACTCATCAAGAAAAACAGGGAGAGAGCCCAAATTAATAAAATCAGAAATGAAAAAGAAGTCAGAACAGACAGCACAGAAATACAAGGGATCATAAGAGGTTACCATGAACAACTTCATGACAACAAAAAGGACAACTCAGAAGAAATGGACAATTTCTTAGAAAGGTACAGTCTCTGCCAAAACTGAACCAAGAATAAGCAGACAGTATGAACAGACCAATTACCAGTGCTGAAATTGAATCAGTGATTAAAAACTCCCAACAAACAGAAGTCCAGGACCAGACGGCTTCACAGTGAATTCTACCAAGCATTTAGGGAAGAGTTAACACCCATCCTTCTGAAACTATTCCGAAAAACTGCAGAGAAAGGAACACTTCAAAACTCATTCTATGAGGCTATCATAGAATGATAGCAAAACCAGACAAAGATACCAAAACCAGATACCAAAAACAGACAAAGATATCATAAAGAAAGAAAACTACAGGCCAGTTATCATTTATGAATATAGATGCAAACATCCTCAACAAACTACTAGCAAACTGACTCCAACAATACATTAAAAGGACCATACAGCATGATCAAATGGGATTTATCTCAGAGATACGAGGACATTTCAATATCCGCAAATCAATCAATGTGATACACCACATTAACAAACCGAAGAATAAAAACCGTATGATTATCTTAATAGATGTAGAAAAAGCTTTTGATAAAATTCAACATCCACTTATGATACAAACTTCAGAAAGTGGGCATAGAGAGAACATACCTCAACATACTGAAGGCCATATATGACAAACCCACAGCTAACGTCATATTTAATGATGACAAGCTGAAAGCATTTCCTCTAAGATCAGGAACAAGGAAAGGATCCCCAATCTCGTTACTTTTATTCAACATAGTTTTGGAAGTCCTAGCCACAGCAATCAGAGAAAATAAATAAATAAAAGGAATCCAAATTGGAAATGAAGAAGTAAAACTGTCCCTGTTTGTAGATGACATACTATACACAGAAAATCCTAATGAGGGTACCAGAAAACTATGAGCTCATCACTGAATTCAGTACAGTTGCAGGATACAAAATTAGCTAACAGAACTCAGATGCAAATCTATACACTAACACAAAAAATCAGAGACAGAAATTTACCATCACATCAAAAATAACAGATACAAAATTGTAAACTGACCATACTTCAATTAAAAAAAAAAGTTTAAAAATATGAAGAAAAGAGAATCCTTGTGCTCTGTTGGTGGAAATGTAAACTGACACAGCCACTATGGAGAAGAGTATGGACGTTCCTCAAAAAATTAAAAACAGAACCACCATACAATCCAGCAAAAATAAATCAATAAATAAAAAGTAAAACACCTAGGAATAAACCTACGCCAGGAGGCAAAGGACCTGTACTCCAAAACCTGTAAGAAGCTGATCAAAGAAACGGAAAGTGACACAGAGAGATGGAAAAATACACTGTGTTCTTGGATTGGAATAATCAGTGTTGTTAAAATGGCCTTATTACCCAAGGCAATGTACAGATTCAATGCAATCCCTATCAAATTACCATTGACATTTTTCACAGAACCAGAACAAAAAATGTTAAAATTTGCATGGTAACACAAAAGACCCCAAATAACCAAAACAATCTTGAGAAAGAAGAATGGAGCTGGGGGAAATCATGCTCACTGTCTTCAGACTACATTACAAAGCTACAGTAATCAAAACAGTATGGTACTGGCACAAAAACAGACATAGATCAATGGAACAGGATAGAAAGTCCAGAAAGAAACCCATGCACTTTTGGTCAATTAATCTATGGCAAAGGAGGCAAGAATATACAATGGATAAAAGACAGTCTCTTCAATAAGTGGTGCTGGGAAAACTGGACAGCTACATGTAAAAGAAAGAAATTAGAACATTCTCTGACACCATATACAAAAATAAACGCAAAATGGATTAAAGACCTAAATTTAAGACTGGATACTATAAGACTCCTGGAAGAAAATATAGGCAGAACACTCTTTGACATAAATCACAGCAGTATTTTTTTCAAACCCGCTCCTAGAGTAATGGAAGTAAAAGCAAAAATAAACAGATGGGACCTAATTAAACTTAAAAGCTTTTGCACCGCAAAGGAAACCATAGTCAAACAAAAAGACAACCTAGAGAATAGAAGAAAATATCTGCAAATGACGTAACTGACAAAGGACTGGTTTCCAAAATATACAAACAGCTCACAGAGCTTAATGTAAAAAACACAAACCAACCCAATCAAAAAAGGGGCAGAAGGCCTAAACAGACATTTCTCCAAAGACATCCAGATGGCCAACACGAACATGAAGATACTCTACATTGCTAATTATTAGAGAAATGCAAGTCAAAATTACAGTGGGGTATCACCTCACACCAGTCAGAATGGCCATTATTAAGAAGTCTACAAACAATAAACACTGGAAAGGGTGTGGAGAAAAGGGAACCCTCCTATACTGTTGGTGGGAATATAATTTGATGCAGCCACTTGGAAAACAGCATGGAGATATTTCAAAAAACTAAAAATAGATTTACCTTATGAGCCAGCAAACCCACTCTTGGGCATATATCTGGAGAAAACTCCAATCTGAAAAGATATATTATACACCCCAATGTTCACGGCAGCACTATTTACAATAGCTAAGACATGGAAACAATCTAAATGTTCATTGACAGATGACTGGATAAAGAAGATGTGGTTTATATATACAATGGATTATTACTCAGCCATAAAAAAGAATGAAATAATGCCTTTTGTAGAAACATGAACAGACCAAGAAATTATCATATTAAGTGAAGTCAGTCAGACAGAGAAAAAATATCATATAACACCACTTATATGTGGAATCTAAAAACTACAAAAGATACAAATTTTATTTACAAACCATAAATAGACTCACAGGTATAGAAAACAATGTATGGTTATCAAAGGGGAAAGGTAGGGTGGAGGGATAAATTAGGAGTTTGGGATGAATAGATACCCATTACTATGTATAAAATAGATAAACAACAAAGACCTACTGTATAGCATAAAGAAGTATATTTAATTTCTTGTAATAACATATAATGTAAAAGAATCTGAAAGAAATACATATATATATATATATATATATATATATATATATCTGAATTGCTTTACTATAGACCTGAAACTAACAATATAAATCAACTACACTTTTGTGATTTTCCATTCTTATTCCTGTTACTCACTTCTAGTCTCACCACACTGTATTTGGAAAGATACTTGATTTGAATCTTAATTTGTTAAGACTTGTTTGTGATCTAACATGGGATCTATGCTGCAGAGTATGCTGTATATGCTTGAAAAGAATGTATATTCTGCTACTGTTGGGTAGAACATTCTGTATGTTTGCTAGGTCCACTTAGTTTTGTTCAAGATCACTGTCCCCTTAATGATTTTCTGCCTTGATGTTTTATAAATTATTGGAAGTGTGATATTGGTCCCATATTATTATTTATTGCTATTTCTCCCTTCGGCTCTGACAATGTTTACTTCAAATAGTTAGATACTCCAATGTTCAATGCACATGTACTTACAATCACTGTACTGTCCTGATAAACTGATCCTTCTATATTGTATGATATCCTTCTATCTCTTGCAGTTTTTAACTCAAAATCAGTTTCTCCAAGTAGTGCCACTCCTGCTCTTTTGTTTACTGTTGGCATGTAATCTTTTGGTAATCTTTTCACTTTCACCCTATACGCACCTTTAAATCTGAGTCTCTTAAGGATAGTACATTGTTGGATCTTGTTTTCTTCAATCCAATCAGCAACTGTATGTCTTCTGATTGTAGAATACGATCCATTTATATTTAAACTCATAACTGATATTAAAGTACTTACTATCACCATTTTAAAATGGCTTTGTGTCTGTCTCATAGTTATTTTGTCCCCCTTCCCCTCTTGCTGCCTAGTTTTTTGTTGATTTTTCTGCAGTGACATGTGTTGGGTCCTGAAAATATTTTCTTTTTCATATCTTCTATAGGTATTTTCTCTGTGTTTACCATGGGGATTATACAAAACATCTAATTCTAAAAATCTATTTTAAACTGATAATCTAATTTCAATCACATACAAGAACTCTACTCCTTTATATCTCCCCCTCCACTTTTTGTTATTGACATCACAAATTACATTTTAAAATTCTGTATCCCTTAAGATAATGTTAGTTTTTTTTGTGCTTTTATGTATTAAATTCTACACCTGAATGAAAAGTGATTTTCAGACGACTCTTACAGTATTACAGGATTCCGCATTTATCTCTATTTTATTTTTACCCAAGAACTTTGTGTTTTTGTATGCTTCATGCTACTGTCTAGCGTCCTTTCATTTCAACTTGAAAGACATCTTTAGCAATTTCTGTAAGGCAGGTTGAAGGCGAACTCCCTCAGCTTTCTTTATGTGAGGTCTTTATTTCTCCTTCATATATGAAGGACAGTTTTGCTGGATACGGTAATTTCTGTTGGCAGTCCTTCTTTCAGCACTTCATACATATCCTCCCTTCTGGCCAGTAATATTTCTGTTGAGAAATCGCCTGTTAATCTTATGGGGCTGCCTTGTACATAATGAGGTGATTCTGTCTTGTGGCTTTCTAAATTCTTTCTTTGCATTTATAAAGTTTGATTACAATGTGTCTCAGTGTAAGCTTCTTTGGGATCACACTTGTTGGGGTCTTTTGATCTTCTTGAAGGTGAATATCCATTTCCTTCCTCAGATTGGTGAGTTTTTGGCCATGACATCTTCAGATAAGCTCTCTGCCCTAGTCTGCCACTCTTCTATTTCTCAGATTCCCATAATGTCTATGCTGTTCTGCTTGACAGCATCACATAAATCCCTTAGGCCTTCTTCACTTTTCTTTATTCTTTTTCCTTTCTGTTACTCTGACTTGGTAATTTCAATTATCAGTCTTTGAGGTCACTGCTTGTTTATTCTGCTTGACAGAGTCTGCTACTGAGACGCTCCAGTGAGTTTTTCAGTTTGGTTACTGTATTCTTCAGCTCCAGAACCTCTGTTTTTTTTTAAAAAACAGTTTCTATCTCTGTTGATATTCTTTGTTCATTTATCGTCTCCCTGATTTCTTTAGTCTGTGTTCTCTTAAGGTACATTAAGCTTTTTTAAGAGGATTATTCTGAATTCTCCATCAGGTAATTTATAGACCTCTGTTTCTTTAAGTTTGGTTATAGAGATTTATTTCAGTCCTTTGACTGGGTCATGTTTCCCTGTTCTTCATGTGTCTGATTATCTTTTCATTGTGTTTTGTGTATCTGAAAATGCACTTAAGGGAAATTTCTCCCCCATATTAAACTGTTCTCCTTAAGTGCATTTCAGTCAGTCTGGCTGGAGATTCCCAGTGGGGTCATGGGGGAAAGAGTGTCTTCTCAAACCTCTCATGGAGGATGCACCTTCTTTGGGCTTCTATATGGAATTTCCCAATTCGAGAGGTTTGTGGGTTTCTTTTTCAGGAGTTTGTGGTTGGTCCCTCTAGTGTTTAAATTACTGCAGGCTTTCTGGCTCTGCAGCAAGCTGCTTAGATCTCTCTTGTCCTCTGTGGCCCTCAGGCATCCAAGGTTTGATGGTCCCTATCAGTGCTCTGGGATAGACAAGACAGAACCGAGTCCCCCAAAAGCTGGAACGCATGTTCCAATCTTTTCCCTTCCCAATGGAGAAGCCAGCAGTTGAGTTTTTTTCTCTCCATCAAAAGCAGTGCTGACTTGTGGGAGGGGCTGATGCAGTGGCAATAAAATGGCTTTCCTTATCCATTAAAATGTAGCTATTCTGGGCTTTGAATTTGTCTGGGGTACTACAACTTCCTAACTGATTTCTGGAGGACTCATAAAGGTTTCTTGGAAAGTATGTTTGTTTTTTCTTTTTTTTTCTTAACTTTTTTTTATTGATTTATAATCATTTTACAATGTTGTGTCAAATTCCAGTGTTCAGCACAATTTTTCAGTCATACATGGACATATACACACTCATTGTCACATTTTTTTCTCTGTCAGCTACCATAACATTTTGTGTATATTTCCCTGTGCTATACAGTGTAATCTTGTTTATCTATTCTCCAATTTTGAAATCCCAGTCTATCCCTTCCCACCCTCCACCCACCTGGCAACCACAAGTCTGTATTCTCTGTCTATGAGTCTATTTCTGTCCTGTATTTGGAAAGTATGTTCTTGTTAAGCTGATGTCTCTGTGGGGGAACGAGGTCTGTGGCTTCTTATTCTTCTATCTTGCTGCCATCACTCCTAACATATTTTTAAAAATTAAAAGCTATTTAAAAATGCAGATAAATGCTTATGAAAATAGTAAGTAAAAAAGCAGAATTTGATATTATTGATTGATTTTCACTATATATCTCTATCATAAACAGTAAATGAGACATATACAAAAATAAAAAAGGAAATCAGTTATGTTACTGTGGTCACACAGGTGATGCTAATTTTTTCCTATAAATCTGTTTAGTATTAGTATTAATAGTTAAAAAGACTACAGTGCTGATTTTTTTCACTTCTTTAAACTTCTACAAAAAATGTAAATTTTGAAATTAGTATTACTTACCTAGTATTTAATTGCTTCTTTATAATTTCTAAGTTTACTGGGGGAAATGAAATGGAAGCATCAAACTTCTTCACTGTTTGAGAGTCACTGCTGTGAGAACGATCTATGTCTCTTCCCTGGAAATAATATGAAAATTTGTGTTGTTATCACCATCCATTAATCTTACAAATATTAACAGCATGAAAGGAGGTTGGATACATCAAGGTCTTACCAGCTCAAAATTTCATGCCTTTGACATTTTTCACAGTTGGAATAAAATCTTTTTAAAATTCTCACACAGTTTTAAAATTTAGAACTTTAAATCCACATGCAAGAGGCAAATTGCAAAATCTTATTTTTCATAGAAGCTTGGTTCTCAGTGTTTTTAAAGCTAATTCTGTTTATGATCTAATATACTCTCAAAATACCAAATACCTGTTTTCTATGATAGAAGCTGCCTCCTAACTCCAGTCTACTCAGAGGAAATCAAATGGAAGTCTCCTAGTGGGTTTTCTCGGTAAAGCATCTGATTTTACTTCAGCTGCCATTACCTGGATTTTGTTACTTTATCCTCTTTTGCCCCCAAACCCTAAACATCTTTCAAAGACTCATTCAAATTTGACCAGGTTTTTCAAAACCTCATCTACCTTCTCACCTACAAACCTGATCACTCACTCGCTCCATTGTGCCATCTCAGGGTACTGAACACAATTGTCACAGAACTTGTAAGATTTCACTGTAATTATTTTTATCTGTCCTTCCCCTGTAAAGACTGCACAGCCTCTTGTCTACCACTGTTAAGCGGCTATAGTGGCTACCAAGTGATAGAAAAAGAGAGGTTCAGGTGCTAGTATCCCAAACCTGTGAGTATCACCTTGAGTGGTAAAAGACGTGAGTAAGCTAAGAATCTGGAGAGGAGCTTATCCCGGATTATCCAGATGGGTCCTAACTGGAATTAAACATACCCTCATAGGGCAGAAGGAAAGGAAGTTTTGGGATGCAGGAAAATGAGGTCATTGAAGACGGAGTAGAGAGATGTAGCTATATGCCAAGGAATGCCAACAGCCCCCAGGGGCTAGAATAGTGAAGGAATAGATTATCCTCTAGAGCTTTTTGGATGGAGTATAGATAACCGAACTCCTTGATTCTGGACTTCTGGCCTCCAGAAGAGTGAGAAAATAGAATTCTGTTGTTTTAAGCCATTCACTTTGTAGTAATTTGTTACAGCAGTCACAAGAAACAAATACTGTGGCATGCAGTAAATCTTTAACAAAGGAATCAGTAAACGCACCCACATTAGTAATAAAAATGCAAATCAAATAAACTTTTTGAGATTCCATTCTCACCAACTAAATCTTCACCTAAAGCTGGTAAGATTATTGTGAAACACTCCCTTAATATCGGTGGCACTACAGATTGATTTAAAATTTCTCTAGAAAGCAACAAAGAAAAATACAGTAAGTGCCATTAAAATGTTCATCTTCTTTATTAGTAATACCATTCTTGGCCATTACCTAAAGAGAGCAGTTGAAAAAACACATCAGAAGAAAAGAAAAAGAAGGAAGGAAAAAAACCAAGCAAATATTTACCAATTCTTACCAATAATGGCAAAAATATTCAGATTGCATATAACCTAAAATGTTCGCTAAAAAAAAAAAGGCTCAAAAAATTACAATTAATCGACTCCAATAAATACGCAACTTTAAAAATCAGTCATTATTTTAATTATGTAGAAACGGGGAATCAGAATTCAAAACTGTATGCATATTGTGGTTCCCAAACTGTGTACTGAAGTATTCCAATGAACTCAAAAGGGCGCTGTGAGATATTTTAAATTTTTTTAGTGAAACATAACAATAGTCAATATTTGTTGGAACTACTAGTTCTAAACAGTTCAGTTTCAATATTAGATTGTGCTACATTCCTTCTGATAGTCTTACTAGTGAAGCTGGGCTTCTGGTAAATGAAAAAAAAAAAAAGTAATGACTGAAAATCAACGTGAAAGAGTAGATGGGATCACAGCGTCCAATCGGATCCCAAGGTGCGACAAGTCATGCAATGTTCAACAGGTGGACACATCCCACTGTGGTCACTTAGTAGAACTATTTTTTCTTCAATTTATCTGTAGTATTTTTTCTAAATAGCGACTAAGTTATTAGGAAATAACCTAATTAAATTCTACGGAACTAACTACTTCATAAATGGAATTGCTTTGAAATTCTCTTGGCCTGGGGTTCCATAAGATTACTGAGACACTAAGGGCTCCATGAATGAGAAAGTTTGGGAAATTCTGATGTACACTATGACAGCAGGTCAACAAATACTTCAAATAAAAAGAAATTATGCAAACTCAAGCCGTTAAGAGTAAGGACTACAGCATGCTTTTTTCTCAAAGTACTGTTTAAATCTGTTACTATACTGAGTTCACTAAAAACGGAGGGGGAAATCAAGTCTATTATAATCACAGAGTCAAAATCATTTCTCTGGTCAGAGATTTCTAAATTACAACCAAAGGCTTACCTTAGTTTTTTAGTTTTAATAACATGAAGGTCTTACAGTACTTCCTTGCTTAGAAGAGTAAAAAATCTTTCAAAGCATTCCTATTAAAAAGATTAAATATAAAACCCTGCATTTGTTATACAATTTATAAGCACTTGGATTTAGATTAATCATTTTGAGCCTTACAGCCATCTATTCTGGTAGCAGCACTATCACTCCCACATTATTGATGAGAAAACTGAGATTTAGAAAAATTAAATGATTTGCTCAAAGCCATACAAGCATTTATTGAGCACTCATAATATTAGGCACTGTGGAATATAACACTAAAAAAAAAAGTTAATAATTCTTGACCTTATGGAGAGTGTATTTTAGTGGCAGAGCCAGAACCCAAATCCAGCACTTTTGACCCCAAATATAGTATTTCTTTTGTTTGCTTGTTAGTTTTAATTCTATTTATTTGTTTAAGCTTCACATTTAATAAGCATTTACCATATAATATATTGTCAGTTATCATAAAATAAAGATATGATTACCCCAAGCAGCTTACAGTATGTGGAGAGTACCTACAATCTAGTGGGAAAAGAACGTAATTCACGTGGTACAGCAGGTTAAATGACGGCCTCCCAGAGACAGGTTTACGTCCTAACCCACAGAACCTCTGAATGTGAGCTTATTTGGAAAAAGGGTCTTTGTGGTTGTAATTCAGTGAAGTTATCTCAAGATGAGATCATCCTGGATTATCCAAGTGGGCTCTGAATCCAGTAAGTGTCTTTGTAAGAGACACACAAAGTAGAGGCTCACAGAAGCCCCCGTGCAAAAGGAGGTACAGGTAGAAGTTACGTAGTCACAAAGCAAGGAATACCTGGAGCAACCAGAACTTAGAAAAAGAAAGTTTTCCACTGGGAGATTTGATGCAATCCCTCTAAAAATACCAATGGAACTTTTCATAGAACTAGAACAAAAAATCCTAACGTTTATCTGGTGACACACAAGAGCCTGAATTAGCCAAAGCAACCTAAGAAAGAAGAACAAAGGCAGAGGTATCAAGCTCCTTGATTTCAAACTACACTACAAATGTAGCTACAGTAATCAGAACAGTATGGAACCGGCACAGAAACAGATACACAGATCAACGGAACAGGACAGAAAGTCCAGAAATAAACCCACGCACTTATGGTCAATTAATCTACGACAAACGAGGCAAGATTATAAAATGGGGAAGAGGCAGTCTCTTCAGTAAGTGGTGCTGGGAAAGCGGGACAACCACACATAAAAGAAAGAAATGACAACATTCTTTAACATCTTATAGAAAAATAAACTCAAAATGGATTAAAGACCTCAGTGTAAGCCCGGGTACAATGAAACCCCTAGAGGAAAACGCAGGCAGAACACGGTGACACAAAGCCAGCAATGGTTTTTTCAAACCAACTCCCAGAGTAATGGAAGTAAAAGCAAAAATAAACGAATGGGACCTAATTAAACTTGAAAGCCTGTGCACAGCAAAGGAACCATGAACAAACAAAAAGACAACCTACAGAATGGGAGAAAGTATTTGCAAATGATGTGACCAACAAGGGACTGATTTCCAAAATACACAAACAGCTTACAGAGCTTAGTATCAAAAACACAAACCAACCCAACCAAAAAGGGGCAGAAGACCTAAACAGACATTTCTCCAAAGACATCCAGATGGCCAACACGAACATGAAAAGATACTCTATATCGCTAATTACTAGAGAAATGCCAATCAAAACTGTAATACACCTCACACCAGTCAGAATGGCCATCATTAAAAAATCTACAAATATAAATGTTGGAGAGATCGTGGAGAAAAAGGAACCATTCTACATTGTTGGTAATGTAAACTGGTGCACCCACTAAGGAGGACAGTATGGCAGTTCCTTAAAAATCTAAAAATAGACTTACTATATGATCCAGCAATCCCACTCCTGGGAAACAGACTACTTACAGATACAAAGAGCAAACTGGTGGTTGTCAG
This sequence comes from Camelus ferus, assembly GCF_009834535.1. NCBI lineage: Eukaryota > Metazoa > Chordata > Mammalia > Artiodactyla > Camelidae > Camelus > Camelus ferus. The sequence goes on along the minus strand of NC_045731.1, from coordinate 16,543,597 downwards.
AGGGGAGAGGGATGGGGGTAGGGTGATGCAGCCGAAGGGGATTAAGAGGTACAAGATTCCAGTTATAAAATAAAGTCACAGGGATGTAATATAGAGTAAGGAATATAGTCAGTTATTCTGTAGTCATTTTGTATGGTGACAGTTTCTAGACTTATGGTGATTCCTTTCATAATGTATTTAAAAGTCAATCACTATGCTGTACATATGAAACTAACATAATACTGTATGTCAACTCGACTTCAATTAAAAAAAGAAAAAAAAAGAAAAGGAAAAATAACTAGAAAAAAGAAGAAAAATAAAAGAATTCATCTCTAAGACTTTCAAAGGGAACATAGTCCTGCCAATACCTTGATTTGAGATGTCTAGCCTCAACAATTGTTGCAAATAAATATCTGTTGTTTTAAGCCATCAAGTTTTTGGTAATTTGCTACAGCAGCCACAGGAAACGTACACACAGTACATAAATTACCTCTGTGATTTTAACTGCTTTCCTCATCTGCTGCTGTTCCCAAATATCCTGATTTGTATCTTCTTGACTTTCTTCGCTTGTCTCTTCATTTTTGGTTGCTAGGGAAAAAAAAAGTTCATGTGTAAATATTCCATATCTTCCCATTCTAACAGCAGCAAACATTTTTGGGGAGCTTATAATGTGCTGGCTTAGCACCTTTTATATGTGTTAACTTATTCTTCACAGTAATTCTGGGACGAAGGCACTATTATCACCCTCACTTTATAAACAAGGAAATTCAGATATCAGGAGGTTAAATAACTTCTCCAAGCACTGTGTTGAACCTGTGACTTGAATGCAGCAATCTGACACTCATCACCAAACTGACTCACTCAAAACACAATGGGCTCACATACAGAAAAAGCTTAGAAAAAAATGAAACATCTGGTTTTATCAGATTCTCAATTCTACCTAAGAATCTAAATTTGCAAAAATAATTTCTGGGTTAACAGAAACCAAAAGTCCCATTCTAAAATAATATTATTTGAAATGACAATAACTTTGGTAAGACAATATTGTTTACATATGAGAAACGTGAAAATAGTCTTTTGAGAACAAACAATTATTGCCTGAGGAAAACTTTTTACTAGAGCAGGGAAGATTTTAATATATGACACCTAAAATCCCTACAGATGCTTTCATGTTAAAAAAAAATCTTATAAAGGTGACAATGAAAGTTTTCAATATAAAAAAGTAAGATACTATATAATTTTGCTAACCTGCCAAGAAAGATCAAGTGGAGATCAGATAACAGTAAACATTACTGCACATACCCTTTGATGATAACACGTTGATACAGACGTGTATTTCAGAAGCCGTGATGTCAGTGACCTAAACTGGTATTTAAAAAAAACCCTTAAACACCCATAAGACACTACATTATGTTTTTATGGAGTTTTTTTTTTTTTACCATAATACTATATTCTAATGAAAAATGTTTATACATCATAAATAAATTAAATACGTACTTGTTTCTTCAGCCATTCTTTGCCTAAGCGTCTGAAGCTTTGGGATAAATGGAATTATCTTTTCATGATCATCAGGCTCACTCTCAGAATCTTCACTGTTTTTCTTCGTACCAGAGATGAGGGAGACATGCTTTACATCCAAAGAAATATAGTCCTCTTGGGCCCTGGCCAATTTACGTGTTCTGTAGGCTGCCCGAATAAAAGCTGCATCAGGGATGTTTACTGAAAGAAACAAGGAGGAGGGCATTGAACACAACACACCAATAGAAATAAACATTACCAATATTTAAATAAAGGAAAAAAAGCACTATTTTTTCAACTTTTTTCACTATTTTGATATGAATATAACTAAATGATCCAAAATGTGTACCAATGGAAGATAATTATTTTGATAGAGATTAAATATAAATTAGAGAAATGAACCAAATCTAGAAGTATCAGAAAATACAGTGAAACCATTTTCATTTATCTTTTAACTCTCTTATTCACCAGGTGCTGCTGCTGACTTTTCGCTGAGGGCTCACTCGCTCTCATTTCCAGACCCTCTGAAATTATCAGGGCAGGGACGTGGAGAGGGCTGAGCACGGAGTCGCTCAGTCAGGGAGAACTGCAGAGGTCAGAATGGGTGGTAGAGCGGAATGAGTTACAAAGCAAGAAAGATTATACAACGACCTGTTCCTCCCCTTCGGGAATCCAGGCACACAGGGCGTGAGAAACAGACTAAAACCCAGCACACAGTCAAATCAGCCTTCAAGGTCGTGTGGTGATTCTCATATGAATAAACTAAAAGAAAAGTTAAAAAGTATAAAAGAAATAATCAGGTTATTTACCAGGTGAAAAATATTTAAGGGACAGAATCTTTTAAGAGACTTGTTTTATTTTTCCTTTACTTTATACAGTACAAACCACATTAATATAGACTGTATCAACTCAAAATAAGTTTCTGCATGCATGATCTAAGCTGAAATTTAACTTTACACTTCGGAAAAAAAATTGGTTTCTTAAGCAAAATACTAAGGTAAACAAAACAGCAAGAGAAATCTTCATCATTTAAGGACTTCAAAATATTAATCAGGAGTGCCAAGCCACTGAGCAAAATTTTCTAACCATTCCCACAAATCAGTCTAAATTCTTTGAGAAATAAATAGAAAAGGTATTATACGCATGGAGGTGCAGAAATACTCTCATTTTTGAAACAGAAAAAGAGAGAGAGATTTCAGAAATTACAGACCAAAATACTTGACACCAGTCCTAGAAAACAAAAAGTGCTTGAAATAATTATGAAGCGGAAAGTGGTGAGCCCTAGGAACTATAATACATACTCATTAAAAATAAGGAATATCAAACCAAGTGATTTATTTTTTATAAACGAGAATTATTTGCAGGATAGTATCAGGAAAATGATTCAGGTGAGGTGTCTCTTCATCCTCCCGAAGCACTGTGGGCAATGTAAAAGTATACAGAGAAAAAAATCACACAGTGCACTGGATCTTGAACTGGCTGAGTAACTACTCCAGAAACAAAAACATAAACAAAAACCTGATTACGAAGCAATGTAAGGATCTGCAAGACGGCTCTGAATTCTGTCTTGCCTTTTTTAATGATTTTATTGTGAAGTGAATTAAGGCAGGATGACATACCTTTAAAGCTGGAAGTTATAGCTGGCTCAATTTAAAGCAGAATTAAAGTTCAAAAACATCACAGCAGGTTCTGCATCAGCGTTTACTGACCCTTGCTACACGTCAGACCCACCCAAGAAGGCTGACAGTCCGCTGCTAATCAGGCTTCCATCCCAGAGATTCAGACTCAGTTGATCTGAGGTAGAGCTGAGCCGCAGGATGTTTTCACAGCCCCCACGGGACTTCACTGTACAAGCCGGGTCAAGCTGACACACTTAAGTTCAAATACTCAAGCGCGTGAGCACAGAAACAGGAACACTTCACTGGAAGTGACTCGGCTGCGAGTGCCCTGGTGGGGCTTAAGGGCTTAATGGATGGATCACAGGCCATGGACTCACTAGCGAGATACTGCTCTTACTATAAAGCCAGTCCTTTCTCAAGCTACAATAAAGAAGTAAAAGTTCAAGGAAGAATACTCTTTCCTGTCCTGTCTATACATCTAACACCTAGCTGAAGGGTTCCCACACAGCAGACGCTGGTCAGACATGGGATGAATTAATAATGTTAGCATATTGTTTTATAATAATAAAAACAGTTTTACAGACTTAGAACTCACAAGTAATTTTCACATACATCATGCTATCTAAAGAGTAGAGGTTAGGAGAGGGATCAAGACGGCAGAGCAGGAGGACGTCGAGCTCACGTCCCCCATAAACACATCAAAAATTCGTCTACATGTGTAACAGTTCTCAGAAAACCAACTGGAAACGGGCAGATCTCCCACATAACCAAAGCTGCAAGAGGCTCTCCATGTAACTGGGCAGGACAGGGGAATAAAAAGGCATCAGGACGGGACCGGCATCCTTGGGAGAGGTCTGTAAGGGAGAGGAGGTTCACACAGGCAGACTCTCACCTGGGAAGCCCCCTGCCAGCTGGGAAATCCGCTGGGACAGACAGAGGGGCTGGGGAAGCCTAGATTCTTCTGTGAGGAATGCCGGCATGCTGGCTTGCTAACAATGAGGGTGGAGAGGACCAGTGCTAGTGACTGTCACCTTGTGGCACTTCCCAAGCTTCCCCTGACCTCCCAAACCCAAGCGTGCATCAGGCAGGGTCACAAATACACCAAGTGCTGAATCTCAGGCAGACAGGCCCTGGGAGAGGCCTCCATCTACCTGTGTGGCGGCAGCCCGGAGGGACGGGGATGTGGTCCAGGCTGAACAATGGAGCCCGCTGTCAAGTGCACATGGTAGGCGTGGGTCCGGCTGTGGCAGACTTAGTCAGAGAGCACACCAGGCGGTACCACAGAAGTGCACAGTGGCTGGGCGTTGAGGCTTGGGTGGACAGGCCCTGAGCAGGAGTGTGCAGAGATTCACTTCCTGGTGGGAGTGCTCCAGTCCTGCCTACTCCACACCTCAACTTGGAGACAGAAATGGGGCTGACGGGTTCTGGGACAGGGCTGACACAGAGGCAGCCCAGGTCCCAGGCAGCAGCATGACCACCTTGATCCCACAGCCACAGGGCCCAGGTCTCCAGCTCCAGCCCACTCTAAACCACAGCCTAGTACTAGGTCTGACGAATGTAACGGAGAAAGGGACACAGCCCTGTGCTGCTTCTGGGTGGAACCGCAGTGCCTGCGTGAGTGGCACACAGGTCCACCGTGACCACACAGTGGCCTTGCATCTGTTTTTGTCAGAAGTGGTCTTAGGCTTCATTAGACTGAAGAGAGTCCACAGCACAGATGAGTTATGTACCTCTGAGCTAGAGCAGAAAGCCAAGTGAGTATCACTGGCTTTTCAGGCCATGAAGTCTTTGTCACAACTTCTCAACTCTGCCATTTTGTCTGCAGTCAAAAGCAGACACAGACAATCCATAACTGAAGGAGCATGGCTTTGTTTTAATAAAACTTTAGTCACAAGAGCAGGTAGTGAGCCAGATTTGGCCCACAGGTGGTAACTTCCCAACCCCTGAACTGGACTTAACTTTCTAAAACACAAATGTGGTCATGTCACTTATTTGCATAAAATTTTCAGTAGTTCTCTCAAAACCCTGTATTATTTCACTCCAGTGTGTCCCTCTGCTTTCTTTTTGTTCTTCTTTCTTAAACTTTAATCAAGTATTTTCAGTTCAAAAACTACTTTTAGTTCTCCACACATGCTATTTTTTTCTTAGAGTTTTATATATGCTACATCCTGCACCTGAAACATCCTCACAGACAAATTCTTACCACCTTCCAGACACTGGCATGAATCACCCAGCACAGCACAGCTGTTAAGAACCAGGCTCTGGAGCAGACTAGCTCTGCCTTGTACAAGCCATCAGACCCTGGGCACGTTACGGAACGTAAATGAGCAGGCAACTCTGGCACTCGGATAATCAATAGTAATCACTTGTCCATACTTCACTAGAGTTTAGCAATAAGAAGAATCACTGGTATAGAAAATACTAATACTATAAATAAAGCTCTTAACGAAAATTACAAAAATGACCAACCTACTGATGAAACTTCTTCTTCTTCCAGAGAGCTAGAGCCACTGGAAAATGAACTCTGATCATCTTTACTTTCTGAAGAATGATGTGTTCCATCCTCTTTGTCTGTTGGAAGATCTACCGCTCTGGATTCTAACAGGACATTTTTAAAATAAAACAAGAAAGATTCAAGATGTGGAATTAATAATTGAAATTATAAACAACACATGGCATATGTAAAACATGGTGTTTTAATTTTACTCCACATATTTGAAGTAGATGTGCAGATCTTTCCTTAACTTTCATCCTTTCTGAAATCAATGGAAAAGCTAATAAATGTACAAAGATTTATCCTATTTGTACTATCTACTTTCTAGTAAATACTCCCTTAAAGAATGAAATGAAAAGAGGAGAGGGAACATAAGAAAAAAAAGAAAATGACAAAAATGGAAAAAATACTTAAAACAGAAAAGAAACATAGTGGTAGAGAGTAAGTAAAAAAAGAAGAGAATACTTAATGCATACTTGCTACGTGCTAGCCATACTGAAGTCTGTTTTACAAGGTTTATTTCCTTTAATACTCACAATTCTATAAAGTAAATTACTGATGATGACACTAAGGATTGGAGAGGCTAAATAACATGTCCAGCATCACAAAGTTACTAAATAGAGAAGCAGGACTCTCACTCTAATTTCATACAACTCTGGAACTTAGGCTCTCAAATTTAAGCATTACGTCACATTTCAATGGCTGCTGTTAAGAAGTACTGTAATGAGCTGTGGTCTCAAATCAAATCATGGATGTGTTTCCATTGTGTCATTCTGGAAAGGAGCCAATCTAGTAAACAAAGATAACCTTAAGAGATAACACCCATGGGCTGATATGAGAACTCAGTGAGCAAAATATAAAGGAATTCATAGTATTATTGACAAAAAAGGACTTGTTAGTTCACAATTACTTTGTAAGATTCATTAATAACCTTAATACTTAAATACTTTAAGTATTTAACAGTGTTACATAAGACTACATAAATAGTGCTCTTTATCTTAAAAACGTCCCTTAATCAGAAGACCTATATACATTTCAAGAAAGTCTGGAGTAAGATCAAAACTTAAAAGACAAAGGAATATAGCTACAGCTTACATCTGTCTTAGTTACTGCTGCTTATGACAACAACTACATCTTCCTGTAGTGAAGCTGAAGTCAAGTCACACCAAAGCAGTGGTTCTCAAGAGTGTGGTCCAGGCACCCTTGGAGGTCCCTCAAACCCTTTCAGAGGGCTTTAAAACCAAAACTACTTTCATGACAATATTAACATGTGACTTCCATTTTTCACCCTGGGAATGTTTACATAAGGAAGCAAAAGCAGTGGTGGACAAAACTCCTGATCTCTTAGTTTAAATCAAGGCAGTGATACCAAAATCTGCAGAAGCAGCCACCGTATTCTTTGCCACCACGCATCAGCAAGAAAAATAGTCAGTTTCACTTATGGTTCTTAAAGAAGCAATACAAATTAATTTTATTAAATCTTAACCTTGAGTACATTATCTTTTTAATATTCTGTGGATCAGAATGGAAACATGCATAAAGCATTTCTGGGGCATGCTGAAACGCAACGGTTGGCTCAAGGAAAAAGCGCTTGTGTTATGCAACTGCAAGTTCAGCTTAGCCACTGTCTTTAGGAGGAATACCATTTATTCAGATACGGATATATGACAGACATTTTCTCAAAGATTAGTAAACTTGTGACTATCACTTCAACAATCAGAGATTTCAAGTGAAGACTGTATGTAATTCCAGTAATTCAAGTGCACTGTAAATTCCATAGCTTTCTAATATTTAAAAGATTGATGATACTAGTAGTATCATTAAGAGAGTTTTTCTGGATATTGTGTCAAGTGTACCAACATTTGCAAAAACTTCAACTCAGTGAACCAATACTTTCCAGAGAGTATTCCAAGGGGTATTTTCCCCAAAGTGCAAAACACACCAACAGGTTTTAATCTAATGGAGTACAAAAAAATTGACCGATATGGTTTCAGTTTCCACTTGAAAACTAACTTTTGAGAACCTATTACTTGTTGAACTTTGTTGTAACATTAAAGCAGAATACCGTCAGTGAACGACTAGGTTAAGTAATCTTAACCACCTACCTGAGGTTTTCAACCTTCAAACAAAGTAACATATTTCAACACACTGAACACAGAAACAGCTTTGAGAATTTCGCTGTCTTCCATTAAGCCTCACATTAAAGAGACTTGCAAATTGAAAACAATGTCACTCTTACTATTTTTGGGAAAATAGTTATTTTTCACAAAAATGTTTCTTATTCTTACATGTAATTAGTTAATTTAAAAAGAATTAATAAAAATTATCTTAATTCCTAATATGGTAAATATTATACATGTAATCCACCAAAACAAAAGCTCTTTGGGATCCTTAACAATTTTTAAGAGTACGAAGGTATGTCCTTACACTCTAACCAAAGCACCAAAAACTTTGCGAGGCACTGTTCTAGGAGGCAAGAGAAAAGGCAACTCTCCGCCTCAATTCTCCCTATTAAAGTTTACCCAGACCACTTACGTAGATATAAAATACAAATAAATCATCAAAACTTCAGGTAAATAGGTGATTACAATAATGACTAAGAAATCACGTCGACTAAAATTAGTGGGGAGAAATTTTTTTCTTTACCTCAAGACTAACCGAAAACTGTATTATTATTAAACTCAAATTCAAACCAGAACGTATCTTACATAAAGTTTATGCTGCTTGAATTCTATTTCTAAGAACGTCAATACCCTTCAAAATGACTACCATTTGGTAGTCTACAGTGTCACCAATCTACTGTGGCACGGTTTTCCCCTTTAAATTGCTGATTAAAAAAGCAAAAGGAAATGTCCCAAAGCTTGTCACCTAGTTTTTTTAACTGTACCAATCTGGTTAAGCGTTTTGTAAACAAAATAATTGAGGACGTTTCTAGAAAGTACTTTCACCTACCTAAGAGTACTAACAATTTTTTAGCTCTCCTGTGACGATTTAGGTTCTTCGTAAACACCCAGCGCAGCACGAAAGCTGCAACGGGAAGGTTCACCTGACGGCGCAAGCACAGACGAGCCCCGAGCCGCACAGGGCCTTCCCACGCCCCCAAGGGCCCGGCGACCGGACGGACGGCGGGCGGGAGCTCGCGGGCAGCCTAGCTCCGGGGTCCCGCGTCACCGTGGTGCGCCGCGGGTTACGGAAACCCCTAGAGAGCCGCGCCCTCCGACCCCAGGCGCCCCCGCCCCCCATCCCCGCGTCACCTGCGCCGCCCGACCCCGGGCGCCCCCATCCCCGCGTCACCTGAGCCCCCCGTCACCTGCGCCGCCCCTCGACCCCGGGCGCCCCCGCGTCACCTGCGCCGCCCGAGCCGCCGCGCCCGCGCGCAGCCGCTCGCGCCGCAGGCCGGGAACTCGCCCAGACTCGGCCCCGGCCCCGGGCCCCGCTCCGCGCCCAGCGGGGCCGCTCCGCCGCTGCCGCGCGGCCTCCTCCAGACGGCAGCCCTTCCTCCGCAGGGCCCGGCGCGGCCCGCTCTCCCGCCGCCCCGGGTTCAGCAGATGGCTCCTGCGCGCCGTCGCTGTCACTAGAGTCGGCTCGGCGCTGCCGGAAAGTCCTCCTCGGCCTGAGCGCCATGGCGGACCCCGCGGCGCCGCGCGCAGGCTCGCTTCCGCGTCCACTCAGACGCGCGCCCCCGCCTTGCCGCTCCGTGCGCGCTCCCGACGCGCGCGCCTTCTCTCCCGCTTCGTCATGCGCGTGCGTGCTTTGCTCCCTTCGCTCTGTTCCCCCGAGATCCGTTCCCAGGCTTGGGGGCTGGGGATACAGGGCGTTCTCTGCACGGCCGGCTTGTGGAGATGGTTGCGGAGGGATTCCCGCGGACTCCCCGATCTGGGTGCCACGGCGAGCAGCGCTTACAGGCTCTCCTTGTTGCAAACCCTGTCTGGGAATCAGGCGTTACGCCCACATCTTGGACGGGGACTGAATCAGCTCTTCTTCCTTGTGAGAGTGAAGTTCTCTCTCCAACTAAGAATTAAAACAAACGAACAAAACCACAGGAGTGAGTGAGTGAGTGAGTGAGTGTGTGTGTGTGTGAGTGAGTGACTGTCGCTGAAAGCTAAGCAGTAAAATCTACACACAAATGGTAAGCGCACAAATAAGCAAAAATCAAATGATTGCTTCCAGTCACCAAGGTTTCAATCGAGCCTGGTTTAATAATTTGGTACATAAGAAAAAAAAAGTATCTGAAAAATGGGGATGTTGTTTAAAAAGAAGCGCAGAGATAAGAAAGACGGCCCCACAGAATTACACACAGAAACGGGAAAAGAGCAACCAGAGAGTAAGCAGCCTTTCCAGGTATTCATAATCACCACTACCTTGTATTATTTGCTCTTTCTCATGAATACTAGGAAGTTTTCTCCTGAGAGAGCATGGCTAACGCCATACGCCTTATTTGCCCCCATCGTGCTCACTCACAATACCCGCTTACTAAGTCAATCAACTAGTTAATACGAGACTTTGCATTATTCACCTTTTATATAATTCAAGACTGCAAAGGTTAATAATTGAAGAAAATTGGCAAATGAAGTATTCCCAGCTTTTGGAAATCGGTGTCATGGATACCAAGACCGTTTTTCCCCTGGTGAAATGACATTTTTATTCAGCGTCTCTGGCCATTGATCAGTGGGTTCTGAGCACCCTCTAGTGAGAAATGTGCTACTTACAGAAGGATTGTGTCACTCTTGGCATTCTTTCTCACTATAGAGCTATTTTTTTCATTCTCTCTTGTTATAAGTAATGGATGTATGTTTGTTTTTAAGCCAACCTATGTCAAACTTTCTCAGAGAACAAAATTTTGGGAAGTCATATTTATAAGTAAAGTATCACTCTCTCCTTTGGGAATTAAAAATATGTATATCGTGTAAATGCTTTCATGAAAGTATGGACCTAATTGTGTTTTCATTTTTCCAGCATCTATTTTTGAGCACTTTCTATGATGGAAGCCTTGTCCTTGAATCAGCGGGTCACAATAAGCATGGGGGTCCTGCTCCTGAAGGTCAGGTGCTATTATTCAAATTAGCCTAATTACAGGTTGGCTTGTTGGAAATTACTTTTTTACAAACACTTAACGTGAGGTATACCCTCTTAACAAAATTTTAAGTGCACAGTTAATTGTAAACACAATGTTGTACAGCAGATCTCTAAAATGTTTTCTATTTAATTGACACTTTTTTACCTGTTGTACATGAACTCCCCATTCTTCCTCCTCCCAGCCCCTGGCAACCATGATTTTCCTTTCTGCTTCTATGACTTTGGCTCTTCTTGATACCTCATGTAGGTGGAATCATGCAGTATTTATCCTTCTGTGACTTAGCATAATGTCCTCAAAGTTCATCCATTTTGTCCCATGAAGCAGGAGTTCCTTCTTTTTAAAAGCTGAATAATATTCCATTGTGTGTACATACCACATTTTCTTTACTGGTTCATTGGACAATGGACATTTAGGTTGTTTCCACATCTTGGCTATTGTGAATAGTGCTGCAATGAATGTGGGAGTGCAAATAATGTCTTCAAGATCCTGTCTTTTTAATTCTTGTGGATAAATGCCCAGAAGTGGGACTGTCAGATCATACGGTAGTTTTATTTTTAATTTTTTGAGGGACTTCCATACTGTTTTCCATAGCAAGTGCACCTTTTCACATTCCCACCAACAGTGTGCAAGCTTTCCAGTTTCTCTGTAACCTTGCCAACCCTTGTTGATTGTTGATTGACTGATCGATACTGGCCACCCTAACAGCTGTGAAGTGATATGTCACTGTGATTTGGATTTGCATTTCCCTGACAAGATTAGCGACGTTGAGCATCTTTCACATACCTATTGGCTTCTTTGGAGAGGGTCTGTTCAAATCTTTGCCCACTTCAAAATTGAGTTATTTGGCTTTGTTGTTGGTGGTAGTTTTTGTCATTGAGTTGTAGCAGAACCTTATATATTTTGGATACTAATCTCTTATCAGATACACGGTTTGCAAAATTTTTTTCTCTTTTCATAGGTTGCCTTTTCACTCTGTGGATTGTCTCCTTTGCTGCACAGAAGCTTTTTAATTTGATACAGTCTTACTTGTCTATTTTTGATTCTATTTCCTGTGCTTTTGGCATCATATCCAAGAAATCTTTGCCAAGAACAATGTCATGAAGATTTTTCCCTTACATTTTCTTTCAAGAATTTTACAGCTTATAATCTTACATTTAAGTGTTTTACATATTTTGAATTGGTTTTTGTGTATGGTGTAGGATAAGGGTCCAATTTCATTCTTTTGTGTGTGGATATCCAGTTTCCCCAACACTATATGTTGAAGAGACTATTCTTTCCCATTGTGTATTCTTGGCACCTTTGTCAAAGATCAGTTGACCATACATGTGTGAGTTTATTTCTGGATTCTCTATTCTGTGTCATTGTGCTACATGGTCTATATGTCTGTCTTTACGGAAGTAACATACTGTTTTGATTTCTGTAGTTTTGTAATATGTTTAAAAATTAGGAGATGTGATGCCTTCAACTTTGTTTTCTTTCTTAAAGTTGTTTTGGCTCTTCAAGGTACTCTGTGGTTCCAAATGAATTTTAGGGTTGTTTTCCTGTTTCTATAAAAGGTGCCACTGGGATTTTAAAAGGGATTGGTTTGACTATGTAGATTGTTTTGGGTAGTTATGGACATTGTAACAAAATTGTCTTCCAATTCATGAACACAGGTTATCTTTCCATTTATTTGTGTCTTTTTCAATTTTTTTCATCAGTGTTTTGTGATTTTCAATGTATAAGTCTTTCACCTCCCTGGTTAAGTTTATTCCCAAGTATTTTTTTCTTGATGATGGATTGTTTTCTAAATTTTCTTTTTGGATTGTCCATTGTTAATGTGTAGAAATGCAACTGATTTTTGTATGTTGCTTTTTATTCTGCAATTTTTAAAAATTTATGTATTCTTTCTAACTGTGTGCGTGTGCGTGTGCGTGTGTGTTTATTCTTTAGAGTTGCCTATATGTAAGATCATAACATGTGCAAATGATGACAATTTTATTTCTTTCTTTCTGATTTGGATGTCTTTTACTTCTTTAACTTGCCTGATTGCTCTAGCTAGGCCTTTCAGTACTGTGTTGAATAAGAGAGGTGAGCGTGGATCTGTCTTGTTCTTGATCTTAGAGAAAAAGCTTTTAGCCTTTCACCATTGAGTGGACTTGTCATTTCTGGCCTTTATTATGTTGAGGTATGTTCCTTCAATACCTAATCTGTTGAGAGTTTTTGTCATGAGAGAATGTTGTATTTTGTCAAATACTTCTTCTGCATCTACTGGGAGGATCATATGGTTTGTTTCTTTTATTCTATTTAACGTGGTGTACCACATTCTTTGCTTTACTTCTGTGGGATCGTTCTTGCCTCTCAGAGATAAATCCCACTTGAGCATGGTGCATTACTCTTTTAATATGTTGTTCAATTAAGTTTATAATATTTTGTTGAGAATCTTTTTGCATCTATATCCATCAGGGATGCTGGTCCGTAGTTTTCTTTTATTGTAGTGACCTGATCTGGCTTTAGTATCAGAGCCTCTTAAAATTAACTTGAGATGGCTCTCTACTCTTCAGTTTTTTGGGTAGAGTTTGGAAAGGATTGGTTTTAATTTGTCTCTAAGTGTTTGATAAAATTCACTAATGAAACCATCTGGCCTAGACTTTTTTTGTGTTGGAAGGTTTTTGACTACTGCTTCAGTCTCCTTTATCGATCTGTTCATATTTTCTGTTTCTTTATGATTCAGACTTGGTAAGTTGTATGTTTCTAGAAATTTATCCATTTACTCTAAGTCATCCAATTTGCTGATGTATAATTGTTCATAGTAGTCTTTTATGAGCTTATGTATTTTTGAGGTATCTTTTGTAATGTCTCCTCCTTCATTTCACTTTAGTCTCTCCCTTTTAATCTACAACCATTAAAAACATCCTTGACTCAACAAAGGTTTCTTTGTCCAGTACACCAGGATGCCAGAGAGTTCCAAACATCTGTACATCTCAAGGTGGATGGACTGGAACACATAGAAGAGACAGAACCAAGAGAACAGTGGAGGCGATGCCTGTGATCCTGGCCCTCTAGCCATGGGGGTTGAGCCACAGAGAACCTGGTAGCAGCAAGGTAGATAGCACACATGACTTCACCATCCTGACCACAGTGGCATCCATGGCCACAGGGAACAAGGCAGAAGCAGCAGTGGACCTGTGACCCTGTCCGTCCAGCTGTGGAAGTGCCCACAACTCTGGCTCCCTGCCCACAGTATTGGTGTCACAAACCCCAAAACCTGGATGTGGCAGAGGTGCCTGAGACCCTGGGTCCCCTTGTTTTCTACCCCATGTGACCCAAGCAATGCTGGATATGATAGAGGCACCTGCCATCCCAGTGCCCTAGGTGGTGACACCATCAACAACAGCAACACTGGCAGCCAGGAGGCACCAGTGACTCCGGAGATACAAGCAGTGACATTGGCAACACCTCTGGAAAAGGCTGTGGGGTGAGGGAAGGGAAGAGGGTAGATTCTCAAATATCGCCAGAGGCAGCTCAGGTAAGACAAACCAAAAATTTATGCTCTAGTGTCACCTAGTGAGAAGGAGAATAAAGACCTCTAATTACTAAGCTGTTGAGTTGTTACAATCAAGTAGAAAATGCTTTTTGTAAAGAAGAAAAGTGTTCACTACTTCAAATACTCTGGCAGGGGAACAACCCATCAGGCACCATGAAAAACCACATTAACACATTATCACATTTTCAAAAAGAAAATGACAATTCTCTAGAAACCAAACTTAAATTCATGGAATATTGCAATCTAACTGATAGAAAATTCAAAATATCTGTCACAAAGAAACTCAATGAGCTACGAGAAAACTCAAGAAAGGCAGTTCAATGAGCTCAAGAACAAAATGAATGAACAAAAAGAATACTTTACCAAAGAGACTGGAGCTCTAAAAAAGAAACAAACAGAAATTCTGGAGATGAAGAATTCACAAAATGTGATGAAGAATGCATTAGAAAGCACTGAAAATCAAACAGACCATATTGGAAAGAGAATTAGCAAGCTCTAAGTTAGAAATCTAGAAATGATACAGGTAGAAGAGGAGGGAGAGCTAAGGTAAAAAAATGAAGAAATTCTACAAGAACTATCTGACTCCATTAAGAATGGCAGCACAATGATAATAGGTATGTCAGAAGTAGAGGAGAGGGAAAAGGGAGCAGAGAGTTGTAGAGCAACCAGAAAACAAATGATAAAATGGCAGTGCTCAGGCCCCATCTATCAATAATCATCCTAAGTGTAAATGAACTGAACTCATAAATCAAGAGACACGGAACTGGTGGATGGATTTAAAAATAAGACCCAACTGTATGCTGCCTCCGGGAGACTCATCTCAGCTCTAAAAGCAAACATAGGCTCAAAGTAAAGGAGTGGAAGATGATACTCCAAACAAATGGCAGCCAAAAGCGAGTGGTTGTAGCCATAGTCATATCAGACAAAAGAAACTACAAGCCAAAAAAGGTAACAAGAGACAAAGATGGACATTCTATAATGATAAAGGGGACAATTCATCAAGAAGGTATAACAGTTATTAATATATGCACCTAACATAGCAAGACCAAAATATATAAAGCAATTTTTAACAGACCTAAAGGGTGAAATTGACAGCAACACAATAATAGAAGGGGATTTTCATACACCACTTACATCAATGGGTAGATCATCCAGAAAGAAAGTCAACAAGAAAACAGTGGTCTTAAGAAGAGAATATTCCATCCAAACACAGGAAATACAAATTCTTCTCAGTTGCATATGGAACCCTGAGAATCAAAGGTAGACCATATGTTGGGACACAAAACAAATCTCAATAAATTTAAGAAGACTGAAATGATATCAAGCATCTCTTCTGACCACAATGGTAGGAAATTACATGGCAACTACAAAAAGAAAGCTGGGAAAATCAAAATGATGAGGAGACTAAACAACAACATACTGAGAAACTACTGGGCTAATGAAGAAATCAAAGGAGAAATCAAAAAATAACCGAAGACACATGTAAATGAAAATAACAACATACCAAAATTTGTGGGATGCAGCCAAAAAAATTTTAAGAGGGAAGTTCAGTGCGGTACAGGTGTACCTGAAGAAACAAGAAAAACCTCAAACAACCTAACTTTACACCTTAAGGAACTAGAAAAAGAAGAACAAACAAAGCCCGAAGTTAGTAGAAGGAAAACAATAATAAAAATATGAGTGAAAATAAATGACATAGACACTACACAGACAACAGAAAAGAACAATGTAACTAAGAGCTGGTTCTTTGAAAATATTAACAAAATTGACAAGCCTTTAGCTAGAAGGACAAGCAGGAAGAGTGACGCGCCCAATGTGTTGGGGAAGATGGTAAGTTGCATGTGCACGATCATGCTGATCAGCTAGGCTCAGCGCTGTTACGTTCTGCACACTAGCTTGAGGTAGCTGACCTGATCTGGAAGTCTGTAGTGGCAGCTAAGTCCCAAACCAGGCACTCCTGGCTGTGCAGGTCAGCTGGTTCTTATAGTTCCTATAGCATTAATTTCTGGTGTATAGCGTAGTGATAGAGTTATATAAATGTATATACACTTTTTCATATTCTTTTAATTATAGAATACTGCAAGCCATTGAATATAGTTCCCTGTGCTGTACAGTAGGACCTAGTTGTTAACCTATTCTGTACATAGTAGTTTGTGTTTGCCAATCCCAAACTCCCAATTTATCCCTCCCTCTCCCCTTCCCCACCTGGTAACCAGAAATTTGTTGTCCGTGTCTGTGAGTCTCCTTCTGTTTTGTAAAGAAGTTCATTTGTGTCATTTGTTTAGATTCCACATGTAAGTGATATCATATGATATTTGTCTTTCTCTGACTGACCTACTTAACTTAGTATGATAAACTCTAGGTCCATTCATGTTGATGCCAGTGATATTATTTCATTCCTTTTTATGGCTGACTTAGTATTCCACTGTGTGTGTGTGTGTGTGTGTATACACAATGTGTGTGTGTATATATATATATATATACACCACATTTTCTTTATCCATTCATCTCTTGATGGACATTTATGTTGTTTCCTTGTCTTGGCTACTGTAAATAGTGCTGCTGTGAACATTAGGGTGTGTGTATCTTTTTGAATTAATTTTCTCCAGGTATATGTCAAGGAGTGGGATTGCTGGATCATATGGTAAGTCTATTTGTAGATTTTTAAGGAACCTCAATACTGTCCTCCAATAGTGGCTGCACCAATTTGCATTCCCACCAACAGTGTAGGAGGGTTCCTTTTTCTCCACACCCCCTCCCAGCATTTATTATTTGTAGGCTTTTTGATGATGGCTATTTTGACAGGTGTGAGGTGATACTTCATTGTAGTTTTGCATTTCTCAGGTAATTAGTGATATTGAGCATCTTTTTATGTACCTGTTGGCCACCTGGATATCTTTTTTGTAGAAATGTCTATATAGATCTTCTGCCCACTTTTTGAATGGGTTGTTTTTATTTGTTTGTTTGTTTTGATATTGAGCTGTGTGACCTGCTTGTATATTTTGGAAATTAATTCCTTGTCAGTTGCATCATTTGCAAATATTTTCTCCCAGTCTGTAGGTTGTCTTTTCATTTTTTTATGGTTTTCTTTGCTGTGCAAAAGCTTTTAAGTTTAATTAGGTCTCATTTGTTAATTTTTGGTTTTATTTCCATTACTCTAGGAGACGGATCCCCCCAAAATATTGCTGTAATTTATGTCAAAGCGTATTGTGTCTATGTTTCCTTTAGATGTTTTATATTACCTGGTCTCATAATTAAGTCTTTAATCCACTTGAAGTCTCTTTTTGTATGTGGTGTTAGAGAATGCTCTAGTTTCATTCTTTTATATGTAGCTGTCCATTTTCCCAGCACCACTTATTGAAGAGACTATCTTCTCTCCATTGTATATTCTTACCTCATAGTGGTCTCTTGGGATCTTTTGTATTTCTCTGGTGTCTGTTGTAACATCTCCTTTTTCATTTCTGATTTTATTGATTTGGGCCCTCTCCCTTTTTTTCTTGATGAGTTGGGCTAAAGGTTTATCAATTTTGTTGATCTTTCCAAAGAACAAGCTTTTAGTTTCATTGGTCTTTTAAATTTTTTAAACAAACAACAGAAATGTATTTCTCACAATTCTGGAGTCTGGGAATTCCAAATTCAAGGTGCCGGCACATTTGTAACTGGGGAGAACACTTGTCCTGGTTCATAGATGACTGTCTTCTCATTGTGTGCTCATAGAGAGGAAGGGGCAAAGGAGCTCCTTGGGTTCTCTTCATTTTTACTTTTATTTATTTTTTAACATTTTTATTGTGGTTTGGTTCCTGTACAGTAAACTACACATATTTCAGATGTACAATTTGATGAATTTTTATAGATGTATACACCAATGAAATGACCACTACAATCAAGATAGCTAACATTTCCATCAAAGAGGTGCAAATTTTGAACTCCTAGTTTATCCTTTCTCACCTCCTTTACCCCCTGGTAACCACAGGTTGTTTATCTATGTCTGTGAGTCTGTTTCTGTTTTGTAGACAAGTTCATTTGTGTCCTTTTTTAAGATTCCATGTATAAGTGATGTCATATGGTATTTTTCTTCCTCTTTCTGACTTACTTCACCTAGAAGGACAATATCCAGGTCCATCCATTTGCTGCAAATGGCATTATTTTATTATTTTTATGACTGAGTAATATTCCATTATATATCACAACCATTATGAATATATATCACATCTTCTTTATCCAGTCATCTGTCAATGAACATTTGGGTTGTTTCCATGTCTTGGCTATTGTGAATAGTGCTGCTGTGAACATTGGGGTACGTGTATCTTTTCAAATTATATTTTTCTCCAGATATATGCCCAGGAGTGGGATTGCTGGGTCATATGGTAAGTCTGTTTTTAGTTTTTGAGAAACCTCTATACTGTCCTCCATAGTGGCTACACCAGTTTATATTCCCACCAACAGAATAGCAGGGGCCCTTTTTCTCCACACCCTCTCCAGAATTTATCATCTGTGGACTTTTGAATGATGGCCATTCTGACTGGTGTGAGGTGATACCTCATTGTAGTTTTGACTTGCATTTCTCTGATAATTAGCAATGTTGAGCATCTTTTCATGTGCCTGTTGGACATCTGTGTATCTTATTTGGAGAAATGTCTGTGTAGGTCTTCTGCCCATGTTTTGATTTGTTGGTTTGCTTATTTTGGTCATTGGGTTGTGTAGCGCTTTGTATTTTCTAGAAGTTAAGCCCTTTTGCATCATTTGCAAGTATTTTCTCTAAGTCTGGAGGTTGTCTTCTTGTTTTATTTATGGTTTCCTTTGCTGTGACAAAGCTTATAAGTTTAGTTAGGTCCCATTTGTTAATTTTTGGTTTTATTTTTATTGACTGGGTAGACTCACCTAGGAAAGCATTGCTATGATTTATGTAATAGAATGTTTTACCTGTGTTCTCTTCTAGTAGTTTGTGGTGTCTTGTCTTATGTTTAAGTCTTTAAGCCATTTTGAGTTTATTTTTTGTATGTATGATGTGAGGGAGGGTTCTGACTTCATTGATTTACATGTGGCTGTCCATGTTTTCCATCATCACTTGCTGAAGAGACTATCTCTTCTCCATTGTATGTTCTTGCCTCCTTTGTCAAAGATTAATTAACCATAGGTGTATGGGTTTATTTCTGGGCTCTCTATTTTGTTCCTTTGATCCATGTGTCTGTTTTCATGCCAATACCATGCTGTTTTGATTACTGTAGGTCTGTAGTATTGTCTGAAGTCTGGGAGGGTTGTCCCTCCTGCTTCATTCTTTTTCCTCAGTATTACTTTGCCAATTCTGGATCTTTAATGATTCTATATAAATTTTAAGATTATTTGTTCTAGTTCTGTGAAAAATGTCCTAGGTAGTTTGACAAGGGTCACATTAAATCTATAGACTTCTTTGGGTTTTATGGGAATGTTAACAATATTAATTCTTCCTATCCAAGAGTATGGACTATCTTTCCATTTCTTTAACTCATTTTTAATTTCCTTTATCAATGTTTTGCAGTTCTTAGTGTGTAAGTCTTTCATTTCCTTGGTCAAGTTTATTCTGAAGTACTTTTTTGATGTGATTTTAAAAGGGATTTTTTAAACTTTAATTTTCTCATATTTTATCATTAGTGTAAATAAATGCAACCGATTTCTGTATTTTTTTAATTGAGGTATAGTCAGTTTACAATGTTGTGTCAATTTTTGGTGCACAGCACAATTCTTCAATCATAGATGAATATACATATATTCATTTTCATATTCTTTTTCACCATAAACTACTACAAATTTGAGTAGTATTGAGTATATTTCCCTGTGCTATACAATATAAACTTGTTTATCTATTTTATATATACCAATCAGTATCAGCAAATCTTGAACTCCCAGTTTATGCTTTCCCACACCCCTCCCCCCGGCAACCTCAAGTCTGTATTCTATGTCTGTGAGTCTGTTTCTGTTTCTGTTTTATATATGTTCATTTGTCTTTTTTTTTTTTTTTTAGATTCCACATATGAGTGACATCATATAGTATTTTTCTTTCTGTTTCTGGCTTACTTCACTTAGAATAACATTCTTCAGGACCATCCATGTTGCTACAAATGGCATTATTTTGACTTTTTTATGGCTGAGTAGTATTCCATTGTATAAATACACCACAACTTCTTTATCCAGGGTGATTGGTGTTGTGGTATTCAGAGCCTGCCCTGATTGTTGTTGTTGAGCTGGGTCTCCTTTTTTTGTTCTGTAGCTGTCACAGCCTTGACCGGGGCCCTGTCTCCTCCCCTATTGCTGGAATAGGGACTTCTAGACCTATTTCTGAGCTGTGGTGTGTAGGAGGCAGGGTTGGAGTGCTTCAGCTGAGAAGAGTAGGCAGGAGATGTCCACTGGGATATGTCTTCTGTGGTGTTGTCTGTCACTTGTTTTGTGGGCTTACAAATACTCTTTGTTGATGCTGCCTTTGTCCTCACCTTAGCTGTGGGAATGTCAGCCACCTGCTCTGGTGTCCCTCAGGTTCTGAGCCCCAGGAACCACCAGTGAGATCCACCAATGTCAGGTGCTAGGACCCGTCATAGCAAGTGTGCAGTCCCTACCTGAATCTGTGGTGCAGCACAGGGTCAGCACAGACCCCTGCCCTGCCTCCACTTTTGGTCCAGTATGCTGGCCTGTTGTAAATGCCTGTGCTCAGCCCCACCGTGTGTCTGAACTCCAGTCACTGCCTGTTTGTCCCTGAGGCACAGGTCCACAAGTGGTCCAGAGAGAACAAATCTGCCCTCTCTGCCTGGGGCTATAAACAAATCTCAGTCCTGCCTGTGAAGCTGCAGGGCCACTAGGTATGGATTCAGCTTTCAGCCTTGCCTCCGTGCAGCACTGATGGCTGTGACCAAGCCCCACCTCTCTTCTCATGAGAACACAGTAACAATGGAGCCACGGGGAGAAAGCAGCTATGGCGTGGCTGCATTGCACCTCTCCCCTGCCCACGCCAACAGTGGTGCTTTTTTATGGGCATCCAAGGCTGTTCTGTTCCACACACACCTCCAGCCAGAGCTCACCCCACCCTCCAGTCCCCTGAGGCTGCCTCTGTGCAGAGGGCCCCTGCCCTCTGCCTGGGCTCCTAACCGATCTCCAGCAGCCAGTCCTGGCTTGTCCCTGCCAGCTCACTTCTAGGGCCAGGATGGCAGGGATCCTCTGTGTCAGTTTCCATTAGTTCTGTCTGCCAAGCAGTTATCACTTTCTTCTTGGAGCCTCAGAAGTTCTGCTTCGGTCCCCACTGACCTCCCAGCTGGAGAGGGTGTGTGCCAGCGTGAGGGTGACTTTGTCCCATGCTGTGCGCTCCCTGCAGGACCTGTCCTGCACCGATTTTTTTTTCTTACCAGATTTTGTGAGAATCCTGTATTTTGAAATGAGGGACACTCTGCCAGAGTTCAGTAGGTGTTCTGTGTGATTCAGTGGGTTTGTAGAAGTAATTCTTGGTGTATTTGTGGGAGAGGGCGAGCTGTGAGTCTCTCTACTCTGCCATCTTGGTTCAACTCTCCTTGTCGTTTCTGTCTGCATGAAATACCTTTTCCCATCACTTTCAGCCTTACCTGTCTTTGGTTCTAAAGTGAGTTTCATCGGCAGCGTATATTGATGGGCCTTTTTTTTTTTTTCAATAAGCCAGTCTACGTCTTTTGATTGGAGCATTTAGTCCATTGACATTTAAAGTATTTCTTGGTGGGTGTGTATTTATTGCCATTTTATTACTTGTTTTCCAATTGCCTTTGTAGTTCTTCTCTATTTGTTTCTTCTTTTTGCTTCTTCTCTTATGGTCTGATGATTTTCTCTAGCAGTACACTCGTGTTCCTTTATTTTAGTTTTCGTATGCCTATTGTAGGGTTTCGATTTGTGGTTATCATGGGGGTTCACAAGTGTTGGCCTGTAACTGTATCCGCTGACTTTAACCAGGTATTCACTTAAATTCAAACCCATTCTAAAATATCTCCATTTTTCATTCCTCTCTCGGACATTTTGTGATTTTAATGTCGTATTTTGCATCTTCATTTTTACCCCTGAGCTCTTTGTTACAGTCACATTTGCACTTAGCACTTCGTGCTGCGTATTGACGTCATGACCCTCTGTCTTTGCTCAGCGTTGGCTCCTTCTTGTCTGCCGAGAAGTCAGCTGACAGCCTTATGAGGACGCCATCGTATGTGCCTGTTTTTCTCCTACTGCCTTTGGAATTTTCTCTTTATCTTCTGCTTTTCCCATTTTAATTATGATGTGCCTTTGTGTGTGTCAGTGCTCAGCTTGCTTGAAATACTATGTTTCCTGTATATGGATATCTGTTTACTTCTCTAAGTTTGGGAAATTTTCAGCCATAGTCACCTCAAATATGTTTTTGATTCCCCCTGTCTCTTTTTATTCTGAGATCCATATAATGTGAATGTTGGAATGCTTACTGTTATCCCGGAGATCTCTAAAATGGCTTTTGTTTTTAAAAATTTGTCTTTATTTCAGCTGGTCTGACTGGTTGATTTCTTTTACTGTATTGTCCAGATCACTTGCGTATTCCTCTGCATCACTTCGTCTGCTGTTCATTCCTTCTAGTGTGCTTTTTATCTCAGCTATTGAATTCTCCATTTCTGACTGGGCATTTAACAAATAATTCATTCCTTGTTAAAGTGTTCACTGTGTACATCAATTCTCTTCTCTAATGAGTTAATGTTTTTATTGCCAGTGCTTGGTAGGTGGTGCAGCTGGAGATGGCAGGGCTAGAGCTGGCACCACGTGTGAGGTGCTCCTTCCTTTCTGCTCGTGCTCATCACCACTCTACCCGGGGTGTGAGGCCTCATTCCTACTTGTGGGAGCAGAAGCCCTGAGGGTCAGGTTGAGCTGGCTCTGTTCACTCTAAGTGTATGTTTTTGCCTCTCCCTGCACCTAGACCCTTGCCCCAGAGGAAGTCAGTGCTGAAGCAAATGAGGCCCTTGTGCCAACAGAGGTCCAGTGTGCTCCCTACGCAGGTGCTCATGAGTCTGCTTAGATGCAGCTTTTGGATGCAGGTACTGTTTGTCACTTACAGTCATTACTGCCCTTAGCCTCTGCCACCCCACCCTGTTGTGGAGCCACTTCACATGGACTCTCAGCATGTACTGGAGGGTGAGTGGCTGCCATCAGAGATTGGGTTGCTTCTGAGGTGCTGCTTGAATAAGCACCACCAACAGCCTCTGCCACCTCACCCATACTCTGCCCCAGGATCAGGTCTCCTCTGCATCCTGCATCCCATGGTTGAGTCTTTTCCCAGCTGTGGCTTCCCCAGATCCAGTGTCATGTTGTGATGTGTAGTGAGTGGGGCTGGTGCATTCGCTTGGCTCAGGTTGGGGCACAGTGTGAAATGGTCACGGGAAACCAGCAGCTGCTAGAGCAGACCTCCCTCCTGCCTGCCGTGGGGCTTAGCCAGTGCTTGTGTGCTCCACAGGAGCAGAGGCCAGCCTTCCCACAGCCATTCTGCTGGTCCCAGCAGTCCTCCAACCAGCCAACAGGACTTGTGTCCTCTGTGAAGGACCCCAGGACTAGGGTGCCCAGTCTGGCTTGAACTGCTCACTCCCCGGTGTAAGCTCCCTTTTCCTCTGAGTCCCCTCCCAGGGGCACAGGTCCTAACCTGATCACTTTTCTTCCCCTTCTAATCAATGACATGTGTATCTTTCTTACAGCTTTGGTTGTACGAGTGTCCTTCTGCTAATTTCCGGTTAGTTTTTGAGTGAGAATTGTTCCACATGTAGATCCATTTTTTGATGTGTTTGTGGGGGGAAGTGAGCTCCTCATCCTCTTACTTCATCTCGTCTAGAAGTGAGAGTATAGAGGTGCTAGCACTATGCCAGGGCTATTTCTGAAAAAAGTCAGTATTTCCTAAAAGCTTAGCTAATAACCTTCTTGCCTTCACTGAGACAGGGTCTTCATAAAGCTTTCTGTGTTCCTCCATACCTTTTAGCACATGGTCCTTCTCGTTCATGAACAGTTGAAAGCCTGTAGGTTAGAGTACAAAGGAAAGAAACAAAAAACCCAAACAAACTCCCTTGTGGAGTTTCAGAGAGTTAAACAAATAGATGGAAAGTTATCTATGTTGATTGGAGTTTTGATTCTAAGAATGTGATCCCAGAGAGGTTTGGACCCACACTGATAGCACAGTTATGGATTTTGAATATTTATTGACTTTAACCTGTCTAATCATCTTTTAGTCATGTTTTTCCTGTTCTCAGAAAGCTCTGCAGATCAAGAAACTCACTGAACTACCAATGAGCTATTCGAATAGCTTAGCTAGGCAGCAGCTAATAGCTTAGACCTACTGTCACCAAGGAAGACTGCTCTGTTTCCCTCTGCGCTGCATCCTCGTATTTAATACTTGCTTGTCAGAGCTGATGGCATTCCACGGCCCTGATTCTTGACGGCTAGCCTAAGACTGACAGTTTCCATTTCCACAAATACTTCGGCAGCTAACAGAAATAAGAACGCCTTATGAGATCTGCCTGAATAGTTTCCTCCCCACCCTAGGGAGATGTTCACCTTCAGTTACAAAATAAGGCAAGCCTGGTTCTCATGCTTTCCCTGGACATAGCACTGCAAAGTCAGGCTGCTGATTTGGTCCAGCTTTGCTTGACATGTGCACAATAACCCTTTATTTTTTCTCACCAGAAACCTGAGCTTGGCTGTAGCCAGGATCCCTTATTGCACTCTGTGTGGATGTCGTGGAACTCTGAGCATTCAGCAGCAATGACTCTGGAGTCCCATGTCTCTTCAATGGATTCATCTCCAGAAATTCGTCTTTCTAATGTCTGCTGTTCTGAATCTGTGCAGAGCTATGATGAGTTTAAGTGTTCATCAATTAATGTTGAAACTCGGTGTAATACCTTCAGAACTGCTTTTGACAGCCACTGGAACACAAAATGTAGTCACTAACGATCAGCTCTCGGGCAGAAAGACTCAGCAATTTGTGATGACGAGACGTCGTTTAAGCTCCGCTGGTAAAATACGCGTGGGTTTTTAAAACGGGGGTAAAAACCTGAACACGAAGGAAAATGAGGAGGGCACCGAGAACAGGCACATGTTTGGTGGGCCCTGAAACTTTTTTTTTTTTCAAATTTAGAAGTTTTCTTTTAGTTACCTGCAGTTTACTGTGGTGCTTCTTACAGAGAGAAATTCAGAGGCCTCTCTGACGTTCTAACTCTCCCTGAAGTCACATTTTGTTAATGTTTTCATGGTTCCGATAGAAATGCGGGCATTGCTTTTGGTTGCACGTGCTTTAGTTCAGTTCTGTGCTGTGTGGTTCCACGGAATGGGCTTACTTCCTGCTGGGGCCAGAGCAATAATGCACGTATATTCCCCTGCACATTCACATGTGCCCAAGTCCTGCTTTACTACACTCACGTCACGAACTGACGGGGCCTTGAAACTACCAGTCTGGACCCAGTCAACTCAGGAGAGGTTTTCAGTGGTCCAGTGCCGAGTGTTTGTGCCTCAGCCCCAAGCAAGACTGCACGGATTTCTGTCTCTTCTACATGGGAAGTGCAAAATCCTTTTTGGGGGAGGGTACACAGAATCTCTTTTAATTTTGATAGACAGGTGCATGCATCACTGTTGTTTCATGGAGACTGCATATGGACAAGCAGATACTGCCAACACTTTTAAACATTGTTTTTCTTATAAAATCCCCAAATGCCGGTATATGCACATCCTTACCAACTTTATTTCCAAAACTCTCACCAATGATTTCACTATGTCCAGCTAGCTCACTGGGACCCCTAAGTGAGGGCACAGTCTTTGGTGTGCTGTAGGAAGCCCACTGGGGTTTGACTTCTGCCTGTCTTTACAGTCTCCTCTTGTCATGAGCTCTAATGCTAGATGTTGCAGTCAGTTTTGGCCTTCTGAGCAGTCTGTGCTTCCTCCTTCACACTTCCAAGCTCCGCACAGTGTGGCACGGTGCTCTCTTTGTGTGGAGCGCCCTTTCCCTCCTTGTCATCCCGAAAGGCTCCTTCTCAGTGTTAGGTCGAGCTCTTTCTCCTCTGTGCTCCTGCAGCACTTAAGTTTCTCTCACAGCCTTTATCGCATTTGCACCTTTACCCTCAGCACGCAGGAATGAAGCCAGTTCATGACGAGAGCTCAATACTTGCCTGTTAAGTGAGTGAGTGAGGTGATGAACGGATGACTGAGAACAGATGGTACACAATCCTTGCCTTTCCCCCATTTATTCCTAGTCTTAACAGGGAAAACTGAGTTCTCGTGAAGCTAATTCAGAGTCACAGAGTCCTAGTGCAGGAAGAGATCTTAAAGTCTCGCAGATTATACTGTGTCTCCAGATACCAGCAGAGTCTATTGACTACGGCAGATAGAGCCAGTCATATGTGCTAAGCTGGGTAGCTGGTTAGTATTCAATTTGATTTCAGATTAAGTTAAAGCTCCTTCTGCTCTTCTGTCTCCAGTATCAAATGCCTACAATGTCTCTACCGACAGATACAATGAACATGCAGACAGGCTCACTAATTTCTCGAGATGTGTTGCGTGGAACGTGTCTCACAAGTTGCTTGCTAAGTAGGGGACTCTGTGGACAAACTCACCTTGTGGGCTGTGCCGACTGCACCAGCCCATGCCCGTTCAGATCTCCCAGGAAGCAAAGGCAAAAATGGGATCAGATGCACAAGATATTTATTTAAAAAACACCTGAAGAGTAAAGGGAAAGAAGCAGGCACAGGTGGAAAAGGAGAGGTAGAAAGGAGGAGGGTTGTGTGTAAAGAATCTCAGATTGCAGTGCAGTGCCAAGGAAGCTTCAGGGAGGATGGGCACTCTAGAGCTTGGTCACTTGTTAGAGGAGCCCCGTGTCCCACAGAAACGGACTGCGCTTGTGCCCACACTGTGCACGACAAGGAGAGAATGTAGCCTCAGCACAAAGGAGGTGACGGATCCAGAGGGCTGGCAGCTGGGGCTGTCATTCAACTTTGCTCCCTGTGGCAGGAGATCTGAGAGACACATTTTCATGGCTGTCGTACAGACTCTGTCCTAAAGGTCCTTTGTATATACCATTTCACTTGACCTTTATGACATTGCCTATAAAAGTGTTAAGTTCTATCATCTGCATTTCACAAGGCATAGGGAGGCTAAGTAAGTTGCCCCAAACCCAATTGGAGACTAATCAGTCTGGCCCCAGAGACAGTGATCTTGACCACGGCATTACGTTGTCTCACAGTATCCCCTTTTGGAAAATCATCATATAACTTCCTCATGCTCCTCTCCATCCTATTGCCATATCAACTTCTTAT
The DNA here is from genome assembly GCF_009834535.1 of Camelus ferus. NCBI lineage: Eukaryota > Metazoa > Chordata > Mammalia > Artiodactyla > Camelidae > Camelus > Camelus ferus. The sequence continues at coordinate 16,516,101 of NC_045731.1, read as the reverse complement.
TTCATAATATGTATAAGCATAATCAAGGCTTTGAGAGTTCTCCAGTAAAAAGGAATGTTTAAGTTTGTTTAGCCCAGTGCTTTCCAAGTTTATTTACCTATGGAACCCATAGTCCATGGTACTGTACTGTCTAGAACACATTTGGGAAATGATTAGCAACAGATTCTTTCCAAAAGCAGGGCTCTACAGGAATCAGAGGAGATACTGTGAAGGCTTAATGCCTGGGTGGCAGAGATAGAATGTCCTAAGGCAAAGGGAGAAGAAGATCGAGACTTCAGACCTCAGTCCCTCCGCTTCTGGCTGGGGTGGCTTGGTTTGCTGACCACTTACCCTCAAGTGTTTCAGCCGCCAACCGTGGACAACAGTACCTGCTTGCCGGTGTTATTATTTAAATCAAGTATGAATCTGTACACAGGTGCTTATCCCAGTGCCTGGCACACAGAACGGCGGCCATCAAATACTAATTTTCTTCCTTGGTGTTCCCTCCAAGAAGGACCAAGTGCATTTAATTTACCCCTTAGCTGGGGGCTAGTTTTCCCAGCGACAGTTGTCTGCCTGAGTAATGTGTAATAACTCTTTGCTCCAGGATATTCACTAAGAAAATTAATTGGAAACAATTTTTCTATTAAGAAAGGAATCAGAGAAAAAATGCTGTGGAGTTGAGGGAAGATCCATGTATGGACTTTCAGTTAAAATCTAAGAGGATCTGTCTTTTAACATGTCCTTTGGAGGACAGCAGAGCTTAGAAGGTCAGCTGTAGCCCTCCTCGCTTTCCTCAGTTCGTAGAGGTAGAAGCTGCATACCCAGGGGCGAGAGGGCAGAAGGCAGAGGAACCCTGGCTCCAGAGAGGAGGTGGGCAGAGGGAGGGTGCTGCGTTCCTTCCACCCCCGGGGAAGGGCGCCCCCAGCTGGTGCCCTGCTGACAGTCTCTGAGCAGTAGGACTCCGCACTGAGGGGATACGGCCCTAGAGACATGGTCACCTGCCACTTTTCTGGTTTTTTTCCCTGTGATCCCAACGGTATAAGATAGTCTGTTACGCCTTTGCTTTCCCCAAGGAGATGTCAGTCCCTTCTCCCTGCTGGGCTCATGAGGGACTCTCTGGGAAAGCTTTTCCTCCTCTAACCCTTCTTTCTTCATTCAACTTTCCGCATTTTGCCTCCTGCTTTGCCCCTGGTCTGGCTCCATTCTTCATGCTGACCTGTCTTCTTTGTTTCTCCTTCATTCTCTGCACGCGTTTCCCCTCCTTCTCCTTCCTCCTGCTGTGCCGGAGCTGCTGTTCAAGCACCTGTGGTCTTTCCGGGCTGGCCAGGGGCGGAGACGTTCTATGCCAAGGGGCAAGGGCTGGCTGGCTCTGAATTACCAGTCTGTACTTGGATCTGGCCTTTACGTCTTTTCTGGCACAAAGACACAGATACAGTGAAGACCAATATGTGACCAATCCCCTCCAACCTGAAAAAAAAAAAAAAAACAAAGCCAGATTTCATTTTTGAGTCCTGCAAACTCTCTCCTTTGATTAAAAATCTTTTGTTTTTCAGACATAGCAGGTTTACCTTTGTTCACCTTTTGCCTTGAAATTCCACGGATCCTCCAAGGCTCAGTACTCGTGCTGCTCCACGTGGGGACTTCCCCCAGTGTCCCTGCCGGAGCCAGTTCCTCTCTCCTCTCTGTTCTCAGGGCACTTTTTGGGGGGCGGGGCTTCCCTAGTGGCCCTCTGCCTCGGTCAGTTTGCATGGCAGGTGGCTTTTATGTCATTCTCTGCTGAACTGTCAGTTCCTCCGGGGCACCTTTAAATCTGCAGCACCTGGCTCAGCCAGGTATTTTGGAAAGAGCCATGATTCTCCAGTTTCAGTGGCTGAGAGATAGAATATATCAACAGACAATGGCCCGTCTGTATATGACAATAGAACCTGACCCACATTTCTGAAGCAACCAGCCTGGGAAACCAAACCACGACTTCTACAGCCATCAGTCCAGAACAGTTAGAACTTGGTCAATTAACTGCCAGCTTCACTACTTTTTTTTTTTTTTTTGCCCCCACCTCCAACCTAGAATCAACCAGAGAAAGTGAAATATGTTTCCAAATCAATCACACGGATGTTTCACTTCTAGTTAGGCTCCAACAGCTTCCCCATGTCTGTAACTTCCAATCAGGATATGCATTAAGCCTTCCTTTTCTCCCCCCGCTGTAAAGCTCTCCCACCCCTCTGCCTGCCCTGGAGCCTCTGTCAGACGTAAGTGATGACGGCTGATTGCCTCGCTATAGCAAGCTCCAAATATTAAACCGATGCTTGTTTTCGGTTGGATGGTCTTCATTTATTTCCACACAGCATGAGAATCACGCAGAGAGCTTGTTAAAACAGATGGCCGAACTGAATCACCAAGATGCTAATGCTGAGACCCTGCCTTTCTAATGAGCCGCTAGACAGTCCTGAGTAGCACCAGGATGCAGGCTCGGGTAAAGGGATGCCATCATGAAATACGAATCTACGTTCTCCCCACTCCACATTTCTTTCCCTTTCCTCTGCCCCATTCGCACAGAGTGGCTGTCCTGCATTCAGTATCTCAGGGCAGAAATGAAGCAAGCAGGAAGGAAATACTCAGGGGCTTTACTCCTGTTTTTTTCTCCCACAAAATTCAAGATTTTAGGACGGTGGTTCTCAACTTGGTTCTCAACTTTTCTTCCAGCAGGAACATTTTACATTTCTGGTTGTCACAGCTAAGAGGTATCAAGTAGGCATGTGTAGATGCTGCTGGACATCTGTATGGGAGGAAAACTTTTCCTTTCTTGCCTTCTGGTTTCTTTGGTTGATCTAATAATTTAACTGCCATGAGACAGATTAACAGGAGAAAAACAAGTTTATTTTTTTTAACATGAGACTCAAATAAGTGACCAAAGCAGGCAGCTTTTATACCTTTTAGACAAAGAAACACATTTATTAAGAATTGGTAAGACAGAGAAGTTTGGGCTTGGGGGCAGTAAGTCAGTGAGGAAGTAACAAGGTCTGTTCACACAGCCTCTCGGCCCTAGACCCCCGTTTCTGGGCACGAGCTTGTCTCTGCCTCCAGGTGTGGGAGGGGTGCTTTCACATGGGGTGTTCATTTCTTCCATCTGCGGGGTGAAGGCAAGTCAGAGAGTCCTTCCTGCACTGGTTGTTCCTTAACTAACTTTAATTCAAAATAATCAATATGCCAGAATGGCACACTTTGGAGTGACATATTCTGCTCTCCTCCACATCGTGCAACCCAAAGGACAAGCCCCCACTGCAAAGAATGATCTGGTCCAGAATGTCAATGGTGTCAAGATGGGGAACCCCGGATACAGAAAGAGGCACAAACAGAAGGTTCAAGAGCAGTAAGGGCTCCCCCCAAATCCTAAGGTTTTCTAGGTTGGGGGGTCTGCAGTAGAAACAGGGAAAAAGATAAGAGCAGAGACACGTGTGGGGGATGTGTCCCTGTAGGGGCCCTTGTACCGTGTTCCTTGGGCAGACCTGCGGGGAGGCAGAAGGGCGTAGAGAAGGAGGGTGCATGTGGAGTCTGGATCAAGATGGACAGTTGGACGGCCTTGCTGCCCACACCAGATCCAAAGATGCAGTTACACGTGAGCACGGAAGTGCGAGAGAAGGAGTTGTTCAGGGTGAGCGTGCCGGTGAGAGGAGGAAGGGGCACCTCAGGGCCAAGCGGAGGACGAATGACAGGGCCACATGGGAGGGCTTCTTGGAGAACAGCTGGCATAGAGAGTCAGAGATGGCTCCCTCCCCTTGCCTTGGACTTTTAAAGCCCCTGAAGCTTAGATGCAGCCCTAGGAAGAGTGGCCTGATGGACCTGAACGGGCGAGATTAATTTACCGTAGAATGAGAGGCTGTGGAAGGCGAATCTTCTTGTATTTTTTATTATTCGTGGATTATCTGCTCTGCTCCAGAAACTTTGCATGTGTAATCATGATAAAATTAATAAGTATGAATATTAAAAACTATTATTAATAGGATCCAAAATTTAAAAAAACTTGAGTTAAGAAACCGAATATTTCCTACACATCTTGAGTTTTGATCTGAACTCCTGATAATCAAAACCATCTACCCCCATTCAGCATGGACGCTGAGAACTGAGCTAGGCCTCACTGTCTATATTAATACGACTTTGTACTTCCCTCTGTCTTCATTAGCGTAACTTTACTACTCAGGCAAATGGCTTGATTGCTCTTTATAGGAACTTTCCAAAAGACTTTTCAACTCTTCAGTGGAAAACATCAGACAGTTTAAGCCTTATAATTTTTTAAATCCCTCTTCTCAAAATCCTCACATCACTGCTTCTACCATGCAGGGACTATTGTGTTATAATTCTTAACAGTCCTAATCAAATTCCAGAGATGCCCCTTCAGTCCCCCTGGAAAGATCTGCCCGAATCGGACTTCCAGACACCGGCATGTTCTGACCTGACCTCCTCCTTTCTCAGGTGTGGCCAGAGCAGTCCCAGGTGCTCTTCTCCCTGGGCCGTGGTGAGCAGTCAGCTCAGATTCGCCTCCCAACAGGTCGTGTCAGTCACATCTGGGGAGCCAACTTTCCATGCTCATCGATCACAGTAACAACCATCAAAGGATGCTAAAGATACACAGAGAACAAAGATGTTCCTAATGTTTCCGTTTTCCTGGGCCTCCTGTGTCCTCAGACATCCTGGCTACATACATCGCCCCCCCCACACACATGCACACACAATTGTATGTTCAGCGGGGTGCACTTTGTTCATTGTTCGTTTCATGATGGCCGAAGGGGTCTACACTGTGCACAGAAGCAAGGAGGCAAAGACAAGCAGAGCAAGCAGCTTGGATCGTAGGGCTTCCATCTGCCTGGAGGCTTCTGGGATTCACGTACACTCGGGTAGGTAGGTTGTGACAGGGAAATATGAGTAACAGCAGAATCTTCTCCCAACCCAGAAAACCTCTCCACTAAGTTATTAGAGAAGTAAAATTGTTTTATTACTGAATAAGCATTAAGCCAGAATGGGACATGCCTCACAGGCAACCTTCTCAGAGATTGCAAAGAAGAAAAGAACCTCACCGCCTCACATAGCCAAGCAGACACAACCAAGTCCAGCCATGTTCTCGAGGTAAATGACTGCTAGTCCTCAAGAGGACTTGACAGCACCCTTGCGCACACACAGTTCATCCTAACTTTTGTCTGGCAATCGGCACAATCATTTGTGTTAACTAATTGGCTTTATACAAAGGAAAAACAAACCTCCTATCTCTGTGACAAGAGGTAGTTTTGCAACTTTGGAGCAAGGTACTCATCAAAGTCAGGCCCCTAGCCTCCCACAGAAATAGGAGTGATGTCAGCCTTTCAAAGGCTTGATCTTAGCATCCAAAAGGTGGCTCCCAGGTCCTTGAAAAAGACACTCTTGGGTCATAAACCTGACAAAAGTCCCATCTAGTTTTCAAACAGAGTCACACAGATTTCAAAGAGAGAAGAAAGTACTCACAGTTTTAAGGTTTCTAAAGTCAGTGCTCCAAGGAAAAGGAGAGGACGGGAAACTCTTCCCTTATAAACAGGGAGGATTAAGCCTCTTATTTAAAACACGTGTTCATCCTGAAAATACGTGCAGGCACTGACTGCAACGATCCGCTCTGCCACGTGGCTGTTCCGTCTGTGTTGGGTACAGTTTGTACTTTCCAGAGCCGATCTTCAGGGTTATCTAATTCCAGACTCCCGCTGTCTTTGCACTGTTTGGTCTCTCTATAAATTGTAGACGACTAACAGCAATGCAAAGTAATTCCTGTTTGTAGACATGCAAATTCTGTCCTATCCGGCAGAAATTAGAAGTTCAGCTGATGCCCCTCTTCCACCACGGACAAGGGCAGCTTTGCCTCCATTTGCACATTCATTTTACTATTTCCTACCTATAGATGTATCTCTTCTTCGATTTCTCAGTTTTGCTTATTTCCCCATCTTCCTAGTCCCTCAGTGAGTAATGAGCTAAGTAAAATCTTTAATACGTGTTTATTTTATATCTGTATGAATGTTGGGGTTTTACCTTTTTTGAAAATTACTCCTTAACACCTGGCACAGACCCAGTCTTGCCGGCATTCTCAAGTTCCAGTCTTCGCTCTGAGTCTGGCTATATGACTTTGAAGAGACCTTTATTAATAACTCATTAAATTTGTAGGTGCGAGTTAAGAAAACATGGTAAAAATGGACAGTGATCGGGAGCAGAACCTGGCCAGAGTGCCTCTGACAGCCCCGCAGAAATCCGCTGTGTGACCTGGTCTCTCCAGTTAGGAGAGTGGGGTTAGCTTGCTCACCGGCAGTTTTTCACCAGCAGTTCTCCGTATCCTTTGTGTCTGATGCTCAGCTTTCTATGTGTCGAAGGCACTTTATTCTGACACTGAAGGAGAAGGTGGTGTTTGCTCATCTTCTTGCTCTGTAATGTTATGGGTTGTCTGCTTTTCACTGTTCTCAAAATGGCATTGGATTTATGGTACGATTCTCCAAGTCCGATGAACCCCATAGCTCCTGTCGTTGGCAGACCTCCAACGCCTGGCGCTTCTGAGGGAGACAGATAATAATAATGGCAATAATGATTTGCCCAGGCATTGCCAGATGCTGGTGCATGATGTGGGAAGTTTCTTCTGATACCTTCAGAGGAGAGGCATTTGATCTGAAGCATGAAATATGGTAAACTCCCCAGTCTGGTAACTGAGAATAGATGAAACAGGTGAGAGGGTTGGTTTCTTTTTATCAGAAAATTCATTAGAGGCTTGTAGATAATCCTCCAGGTGAAGTGCGAGACCAACACACTGAATTCTGTGAAGGGAGCCCCCTCCATGGGTCCCTTAATTTTGGAATTATGTTCACCTTCTTTCTCAGATCTTTTGATACTCAGATTTATCTCATTGGTATTTCCATGTGTGAAAGGTACCCTAACATTTTCACTTTTCAAAGCCAAAGTCTTAGATCAAATAAAGACTGCATACTCCTTAACAGATTTCTCACCCACAGCAGTATTCTGAAAGTCTAGATGAAAGGAATGCATTTTACTGCCTAAGTCTGATAAATACCAAATACCATGGCTGTTCTGGAAACCTAGATTATCATTGTTTTCTGCCTGTGTTCATCCCTGTGGTCATGAAAGGAGTCAAACATCTATTTAGTCATTTTAATTTGTCATATTTATGTTCTAAGCTCACTGTCATATAGAATTTCTTCCTAAATATGAGCACCAAGATGTGGTATCTCTTCTATTCTGTGTCTCTTCTTACATTACTTTGGGACCTTCTTTTCTGGCCACCTGAATCCTAGGACTTCTATGCATGTCTCACTACTGCCAGAAAGCAAAGTCCGGCAGCTGCCCATATGCCAGGCACCTCCCATCATATGAGCAGCACTCCACTGCTTCCTGGGGATGCCAGACTGTGCTCCTTCCATCTTCAGTCTCCACACCCATTCAATCCACAGCAGTCTTTGGCTTAGACAATAAAAGAGCCTCATTTCAACTTCATCTCTTGTCCCTTGCCAATCTTCTCATGATTTCTAGATAAATATTTTTCAGAAATAACTTGGATCAGACTACTATGCTGCTAAAACATCCTGATATCTTAATGATCAAACCATCCAAACTCCTCTGTGTGGACTGTAACAGCCCACAGATCTGTTCCTTTCCTACCTCAATGTCAGTAACTTCCTCTTTTCCCTTGCCCACTTCATGTCAACCTCTTCTTTCTGAACTTTGAACACAGAAGGCTCTTTCTGTCTTGAGTTTAGCTTTTTTATACAATTCCTTCTGGCTGGACCCTCTCTCCCACAGCTCTTCACAGGTCTGATTTCTTGTTATCTTCTCTTCTTCAATGCCTTTTCCTCAGAGAGGCGTGATGGCAGAGATGGCCAACATTTGTGCTCCCTTTCCATAGGTCTTGGGAAGCGACTGGCCAGTCCGAGACTACATTCCTTATATCTGGATGGGGTCATGTGACCACTTTGCCTCAATGGGATGTGTGTAGAAATGAGGTGGTCATTTCTGCGCTGAAGGGTTTAAAAAGTGACCTTCACTTTCTATCCCCTTTCTCTCCATTGGCTAAATAGCTCTGGAGGTGAATGTGACCTATTCCTTAGTTTGCATACCACTAAAAATTATGTGACTGGTGTGTCCACTGTGGCTCCATCCTAGCTGAATTTGAGAATTCCTCATTTTAGCTCCACCTACCATAAACAACTTTCTCCATGGAAAAGCATTCCTAAATAAATAAGAACAAGAAAAAAAATTATGTTAACAGCCAGAATGACTAAATCTTGCAACAGTACCTGTGGTTACGGAGAGTGCAGGAACAACTAAAAGTAGTGATAATACTCTTTGCTTGTCTAGTTCTGTACTGCTTACAAAACAGTTTATACGAACACTAGTTCCTTGAATATAAACTGGTATTTGTTAAATTAGCTGTCACAACGGTAAATGAAAGCGCTCTCATATTTTAAGCGTATCTCCCTTAAGATACATGAAAACTGGCGTCATGTCTATATGCTAAGCCCGGTTGCCTTAGTTTGCTGAGGCCACCGTGGCAGGGTGCCACGACTATGTGGCTCACACAACAGAAACTGATTTCTCACAGATCTGAAGTTTGGAAGTTCAGGATCAAGGTGTGGATAAATTTGGTTTCTCCCGAGTCCTCTCGCTTTGCTTGCGGATGGCTGCCTTCTGGCTGTGCCCTCAGCCTTTTCTCTGTGTGCTCAGATCCCCAGTGCCCCTCTTCTTATAAGGGCACCAGTCGTACTGAACTGGGGCCCTATCCTCATGACTTTACTTAACCTTAATTATTTCTAAAGGCTCCATCTCCAAATACACTTACACTGGGGGTTTGGGCTTCAAATTATGCATTTTGGGTGGGAGACATAATTCAGTTCATAACCCCATAGAAATCCCCTAAATGAGAAAAATTAACTCCAAAGATTTTAGGGTTAGGTCCCCCTCTAGAAAATCTAGGCCGAGATTTACCTTGAACTTTGAGCCTCATGTTTAACAAAGGATATCTACATATTTTGGTGAGATTTCTACATTTTTAAATAAGTCCATGGGTGCTGTATAAAAAGGGCCTGTAGATGCTACCCATTGCCTGGGGATTTATCTGGGCTTTTTGCGTTGATCCCTCAAGTAGGCTCCCTGCCTGGCTTTTAAATTTTCCCTGAACACAACTCTAAGTTTCTCACCCTTCACCTTGGGCCATTGTGACGTATGTTTATGTCATATGGGCCTCACTTTGTTTGCCACAGAGAGTATGATTTGTACTATTATTTTGTACTTACTATAAAAGAAAACAATTTGAATTCGATGAGTGAAAGACTATAATTATAGATCATTATAAAACATAACATCTTATCAAGTTGAGGCTTGTGTAATGCATGGCAAAATCAGTACCCAGCCTCTGACTTTCCTAGAGAGAGCACTGTCAGGGACTCAAAATGCTGGGTTTGTGCTCCTCAGTGACAGCACTGGCGGGCTTTCTGTACCCAAAGGGTAGTTCTGTAAATGCTTTCTGCTCCTTGAAAATAAAATTGAGTTTTAATAAATTGTGAAATACAGTGACATCCTTGAGGAAATAAAGAATTATAAATTCTATGCCATAAACAATATAGTTTGCCAATTCCATGTCTGTATCCATTACTTATATGTTGCTAAATAAATAGAAGCCTTACCTGTTTCTTAATAGAAAGGACATAGCGACATTGTTTCTAGCTGCAGGAGACAGAAAACTTGATAACGTTTGAAATATCCATTGAAGTTTTGTAGAAGCAGATGGTTATAAATGTGCTATATTTGAACTTTAAAATTGCTTTGAAGAAACATACTTGAAACAAAGAACAAAGATTTGTTTTAAGAAAATTGGTAGGGCTGTGACAGTTTGAAGTTTAAGAAGTTCTGAACAGATGAGGATTTAACTATAAATCTATTGCTATTTTACGTACAAGTTAAGCCACCATGGTCATCTCTTTAGACAAGCATTATGAATTTGTAGAGATATTAAATCCAATCTTAAATGCCCAAGGCAAAGAAAGTAAAATAACCAATGTAGTTATTAAGTCTCACAGGAAGCTAAGTAGATTATTAACATTCATAAGAAAAATTCCAAATTAATGACCTAGAGAGAATAATATTTGAGTTCAATGATTCTGACAAAAGACATGTCTCTAATAATGAGTAAATAACGGCCATTTGAGTTTTACCTTGTCGTGGGGCTGGGCTTTGATGAAGATTTGTAAAGTGGTTACTACCTTTTATAACCTTGGAAAAGCACTGTGTGAAGTAGCCTCATTATATTTAGCTTCAATGTCTTAAATTTATAGAATCAAATTGCAAACGGTAGCTATGTTAGAATAAATGTATCATTGTGATCTGTGACTTGTAAATCAGAATGTTTGAGGGAACTGAAAAGTGAAAAGCTTATTAAATCAACTATATAGTTTTGAACCCCAATTAGCTTTATTCTTCTCTCTTCATTTAAATAAATCAAATTCATCTGTGTGTGTGTGTGTGTACGTGTGTGCGTGTGTGTGTACGTGTGTGTGTGGGGGGTGTACGTGTGTGGGTGCACGTGTGTGTGTACGTGTGTGTATGTGTGTGGGTGTGTGTACGTGTGTGTGTGCGTGTGTGTGCACGTGTGTGTGGGGTGTGTGGATGCACGTGTGTGTGTACGTGTGTGTATGTGTGTGGGTGTGTGTACGTGTGCGTGTGTGTGTGCGTGTGTGTGCACGTGTGTGTGGGGTGTGTGTACGTGTGTGGGTGCACGTGTGTGTGTACGTGTGTGTATGTGTGTGGGTGTGTGTACGTGTGTGTGCATGTGTGTGTGCGTGTGTGTGCACGTGTGTGTGGGGTGTGTGTGCGTGTGTGTGGGGTGTGTGTACGTGTGTGTGTACGTGCACGTGTGTGTACGTGTGTGGGTGTGTTTATGTGTGTGTGTGTATGTGTGTGTGTGCGTGTGTGTGTACGTATGTGTGCATGTATGTGTGCATGTGTGTGTGTGTACGTGCTGTTGTGATGCTGTTTGGACTAGATTATTTCTGTTCCTTAGGCATTGTAAGTGACAGGCCTGAGTTGAAACAAAACTACAAATCATCTTTAGTTTAATTTGATGCAGTTTCTTTCCAAATGAAAGTTCCTCTTCATCTCTTTCACAGTTGATACTGATGATTCCTGTTCTTTGAACTCATTTATGCTGTAAAAGCTGAACTTTTAGCAATAAAGCTACAGAGACCCGGAGATTTCAATGAATTCATCAGTCCAGACAAGTGTAACTGGTTTGTTGAGCTTGGTGACATACAAATATGAAAATACTTTTTCTCCACCTACTGCTTTTAATCGTACTCTGTTGCATCTCCCTTTTTTTTTTTGCCTCTTAATTACCTCTTAGATATTAAATTACCACTTAATTACCACTTTTAGATATTAAAACTCAATTTAGTCCAACTCTAATCTTGTATCCTACTTAATTCCCAACAGGTGACTAACTTACGGCCGGATGGGTTTACAGTGGGAAGGTAACGTGGTCAGTTCCTTCACTTTTCCCAGCTGCTTCTGCTTGCAGCAGTGAGGAGGGACCAGGGGAAAAGGGCAGGTGCCCTTATACTTACTGGCTTCTCACTGTAATCTCCTCTTGCACGCTGGCGCATTCCCATCCCACAGTGCCGGATGGATGACCCTTCCCTGTGCAGCCGTGGAGGTGCTGGTCTCCCTCGGGACCTACATGTGGATTCTTCTGAGGCCCTTGTAGGAAGATGTCCAAAAATGTCTCCACAGGAGACACGCCTCTGGCCCTGGGGCTTCTACCCCACTCTCCTCTTCCTGCCTCCTCCCTGTCTCCCCACGGTCTCTTGTTTCTGGAGTCCACTTGTCTCATAATAAGGCAGCTCGGGCCCAGCTGCCCTGCATGTGTGTCCACTTGGCTCAACGCAGATGACATTCTTTGGCACGACAAAGATAAGACTGCAACTTTCCGTCTGTTACCCACCTTCTCTCCTGCCACCCCTCACTGATTATCATCTCCCCCAGTCAAATAGGCACAGGAGGTTGTCAGAAATCTGCTTCAACACCCAGCTTTATAATGAGACGTGTCCGCCCTTCCTGTAGGCCTCTGCGTCTCAGTGAGTCAGTTTCTTCCCGGCTCCGTTGGAAGCTGGGGGTGGAGGAATTGTCCTCTGTCCATTCAAGGGGATTGAGAGGAAAACCTGAAGCCTTCTCTTTGGATGAATGCTCACAACTCTGATGGTATTTTGGATCTCAATCATCTGCTAGTCGGTTCAGGAAGTGAGGATGGCGGGTGGAGCCCAGACGGGGTCAATGCAGCTGGTTCTTGGTCGGTCAGAGGACATGTTCCGCTCCAGGGGTTTTCTTTCCCTTGTGAACGACAGGGTCCTTACCTTGTCTTCGTCCCCATTTAACCACCTGTTAAGTAGTGGCCAGCATGATGTGGAATATCCCAGGTCATCATGGGCCATCAACTGGCGTCTGTGCAGAACCAGCCCAGAAGACGATGCTAGAGAAAGAGGGCGGGGCTGTGGTCTGAGGCCACTCCCGGCTCAGCAGTCAGTAGCTTAGCTTTAATGATGGGCTGGCAGGAAAACCAGAATCCCCTGCAGCGGCGCCTCTGGAAGCTTCTGGTGACCTACTGATCATGCCTTGCTGATTAGAAATTGTACTATTAGTTCACACAGTATGAAATTTACACATTTTTTTCTAAATCAAATATGACAAAATATTGGCAATTTCATAGCATCATGAAACGTGGATTTAGTCATTCTCAACCAGTCCTGTTATTTTGTCTGAGTTCAAAGCTGAAAACGCCCTCTGATGGTTTTGAAGAGGAGAAAAATTGAGTTTTCAGGCAAAGCCTCTGACTTCTGCTCTAGTTTAATAAGAAGGCAAAATGGATGAGTTTCCTCTGCTTATTGATGGAAATTTAAATAAGGATGAAAAGGCAAACTTTAGCAACAAGAGTTTTTTTTTCCTCTTTAAATTTAGAGTAGAATTTATCAATTTGAGTAATGGTTTTGATATATTTAAAATATTTTTAGTTATTCTTTTTATTAAAAAGAATAGAAAAACTCAATCTTTTACATGGAAAATAACAGTGCTAAAAGAAGTGAGAAAAATCTGATTGTCGTTTTAAAATCTCAATTGTAAAATATTCTATTACATGAATCCAGAGGGAATGTTCCAGAATTACACTGTCTGTTTCCACCATTACTAGTGCTTCCAGGTAGCCATGTCAAAAGTAACTCTGGTTTGTGGGACTCAGGTATTCTCACAAAGTTGTTAGGAACATAAAGCAGTATCACGAACAAAAGACTTCTTCGTAATCAGTATGGAAGAGAGAGAGCGTAGTTTTAATATTGGGTAATTATCAGACCTACATGCGTATAAAGTACCACTACATGAAAAAAAGTAATTGTGAAGTTTTGTCAGAATTTTGCACAGATTTATACAGAAAATAGAAGACATAATGACTGAAACGTCTGTTATCTCCTTGAGAGACCAGGATGCACTTATGAGTGTCTCACATACACCCTGTGAGAGAACCAGAGCTAATTCTGGAAGTTTCAAGGTCCTTAAAACGTGCACTGCAATGTTAAAAGTTGGAGCCTTTTAACCAGGCCTATTGCAGGTTCAAGGAGACACCCTGATAAGGATCTGGGGTCTGCAGGGGCCTCTCTTCTCCAGGAAAACATCATTGGTGTGCCTTTACGAGGTCCTGGTGAGAGTGTTCATCGATGGTTACCTTTTTAGCAATCAATTTGCTGTGCATCACAAAACTTAAACACATTCACATCCTTTGACCCTGCAATTCAAGCTCTAGAAGTAAATTTGTAATAAATATTTACACTTGTCTTATTAAACAAGGAAGTTTGTCTCAGAATTATTTAGATACAAGAGTAAGAATTTAGGAACAATCTGGTATCTACCACTATGTATTGATTAAATTAAACATGGTGCATTCATATGATGAAATATCTTGATGTTGCGAATATATTTAATGGCATGGGAAAATGCTCATAATATATTATTAGGTGGAAAAAACCCCACGTGACAAAACTGAGTATACATATGATCCCAATCTTTATATCTAGATCCATTCAGGAAAAAATGCAAAGGATTTCAACAGGGCTGTGTTAGGGTACATGAGAGAGAACTTCCATTTTACTTTATGCTTTGTCTCTATTTTCTATAGTTTAAGTTTTTATCTAGAAAAAAGAAATATTATCAAAGCAAACTGAAATTAATTGTAGTGAACTAGCATTTAATAGTAGTCGCTGTTCAAGAATATCTAATCATTTTCAATAGAAATTCATTTTGAGCTCTGCCTTTGTGCTGTAGAAGGGACATCTGTTTTCACATCTCTCTGTATGTGTCTCATTTGGACGTATGTTCTCTGAGTACCTGGGGTCTGCTTTTATAAGTGCGTTTCTGCTGTAGCTCCGTCTTACCCTGAAGAAGCGTCATACCAGGAGCTGGAAATCCAAGTCATAGCTTCAGCTCTGTTATGGTCTGGTGATAGGTCTGCAGACACATTTATTAACACCTGCCAAGCCTGGTGTGTCTACCATTGTACAGAAAACAGACAGAGGAGACCAAATGCTATAGCACTCAGACAGATTCGCCTACGTGCAGGTGGTGGGTTGGGAGATTGCGAACGTAGGAAGGAGCAGACACTGAAGGATTATGTGGGTGGAGGAAAAGAAAGGAGGCTCCATGTTTCCAGCCTCTCCATCTCCAAGGACAAGAAGGAAAGTAAAGGCTTTTTGGTCCTTCTGTAGAATAAAATCCAAGTTGTCACTCTTTTCTGTGACGGAAGGAGTGGGTAGAATTGTCAAAGCAAGTAGAAAACACCAACTCAAGTGACTGGGAAAGGCTAACTACACTTATGGCTTAAAAAGATGTCTTTCAAATAAAAATTTATGAAGAACTTGTCTCTAATATATAACAGAAAAACTAATTTAAGGATTTTTTAATGCTTTTTGACTGGAGAGTTACAAGAGTTTTTTTTGTTTGTTTGTTTTTAAGGATGCCCAACCGGTATGCATACTTATTTGAATTTTTCTTAGTATTTAAAAATTTTTGAATATTGGTAACGTACATATGGCAGATATAGTGATTCTCCAGTAAAGGGATTTTCCACCACCTGGAGACCCCACCATGCTTCTTGAATTAAGCTTTATTGCATTATTTTTAACATCTGAAGATTTACCACTAGATGGCACTTAAAATCCATGAGATGCAGAGGGCTGCTCCAACTGGGAGGCAAAAGACAGGGCAGGAATGCAACTTGAGTTCTCTAGGCAGTATTATCTGCTTTGCAGGAGAAGAAAGGCAGACCCAAGGTTATTTTGAGACAATGGGAGGGTAGGATTCTTAAAGTGAATCTATAAAATGATAGAATGTTTTTCTTTAAATATAATTTCCCTTCACCTAAATTGATACTGATGAGCAGATTTTTAGCTCTAAAACACCGGGCTTTGGGACTAATGAGAGTGCAGTGTAAATAATGGAGGGCTGTGTTCTCTCTGAAGAGGTTTGGAGCATGCACGGGGAATCTAAACGTGGGGCTTTAACCCCAGTTTA
The DNA here is from genome assembly GCF_009834535.1 of Camelus ferus. Lineage (NCBI taxonomy): Eukaryota > Metazoa > Chordata > Mammalia > Artiodactyla > Camelidae > Camelus > Camelus ferus. Next base: position 16,500,507 of record NC_045731.1, on the reverse strand, counting down.
GTGCCTGCTCTGTTGTTGGGCACCAGGCTAACTGCTCTTTTTGCCTGAGGTTTGTGTTTCTCGCATACACCAAGGGAGCAAAACCCAATGTAAGGGACATTGCAATGCGCAGAGTGGAGCAGTGGAGCAGTGTAGCATAATGATTGATTTCAGAGACACGGCAATAGCAAACCAATCTCACTGAATGAGCAATCAGATATGGATGGGGTGGCAGGTGGACTTGGAGGGGTGGTTGGGGTTCATTCTCAGCCAAGGCACCACACATCATCATCAGGGGGAAACCCGAGACAAGTAAGCAACAGCCACGCCTGCAGTGCCAGGCACCGGGCAGCGAGGCAGCCAGCACGCAGGGAGCGGGTAGGTGGCTGGGCTGAGAGTCAGGGTGCGGATTTGGTGTAGACTCGACAGCCAATCACCAGTGTGCCCTTGGGCGAGTTAAGGTGTCTTTAAGACTCTGCTTCTAACTTAAAGATTGATGAGTTTAGTTTATATGATTTCTGAATTCCCATGCAAAGTTTCTAGATCATGTCAGGAATGTTTTAATTTAGTCACCACAACGGTTTCTCACACGGGCATAGCAGAGAGTTTATTACCCTCTGTGTTTTCTACAACAGGAGATGGAAGCAGGTGAATGTCCTGGCTCCAAGTCTAGGCATGGTCTGCTGCTGCTCAGAGAGTGACCGGGGCGTTCCAGCTTTGTCTGGAAGCCTGTGGGGAATGCGGATGCTCAGGCCTGATCCGGGACCTAGCACACAAGCATCTGCAGTTTTAAAAACAAGATCCCAGGTAGTTCACATGCACATGAATTTGAGAAGCACTGCGTTGCACCACACTGCCGGGGACAGTCCCGGGTTGCCGCCCAGGAGGGCTAATTTTATAGCTGTGACTCCTCTTTTCTTCTTTCCTGAGGAGGACATCCTTGAACTGAGGGCGGGATCCAGTCATTCCTTTGACAAATACCCTCTAGGGTCACAGAAAAGGACAAGAATGAGAAGGTCTCTGTCCTTGTGGGTAAGTAAAGGAGTTACTTGTAGGAGCCCTTTTTTCCTATTCCTCTTTTCCTATTTTCTATTTCAGAGTAGAATTTTAGCTGGTAGGTTGAGGCTTCAGTCTCCAGCAGCCTTTAGTTGAGGGGCTTTTTGAGTTTCTAAAAATTTGAGACGGATTTTCTCAACAGCAACTCAACTGACATTTTGGGTCAGATGCTTCGTTGTTGCGGGAGATGGGTAGTCTTGTGTATTGCAGGACATCTAACAGCATCCCTGGCCTTTATCCAGAGATGTCAGTAGCCACCTCCCAGTTGTGACATCGCCAAGTGTCTCTGGAGGCTTTGTCCCTGTCTTACTGAGAACTAATGATCTAAGAGGAGCCAGGATGTCACCAAGGGGAGAAGCAGCCAGGAGTCAATGAACAAGTCTGATGTGGTTATAAGGTTTTCAGAAAAAGAAAGGTAAATGGGAACTTGAGCTTTCTTTCTCACTGTCAAAATGCCTTTCTTCATGGTAAGAAAGTAGATATGGGTTTGAGGCAGAAGGTCTATTCAGAACTGTGTAGTGTGCATGCATGAGCACTCTCTAAAATTAATTAGAGTTCTTCCTCTGGACAGTCGGTTGTCAAGACTACTTTTTTCTTTTCTAAGTGAAGAGTGTAGTGGTAACGCACATCATACATCGAGCCAGCTGCAGAATCCATAAATAGGCTTGTATGTCACTGTAGATCTCCAAGCAATGAGATGCTTTTTTTCCTTCTTTGGAGCCAATAGGATTGAAGTCATACGCCAGTGGTATGTATTGTCAAGTTCCTGGCTAAATTTACAAGTGAGAGAGGACAGACTTCTGAAGTGAGTATAATGCAAACAAATTCCACCAGAATAAAATGAGAGCTTTTCTCCAGGACAAAAGTCAAAGGAGAACAGAGCTGTGTAAACTCTCTGCATTTTTGTGTTGTGAATGGAGGGACAAGTAACCTTCCCGCGGTTCTGTGTAAATTCTAGAAGGTGGTCTGTCTCGACTCAGTTGTAGAAGGTGCTTCCTGAAATCCCTCCTCAAACGGAAAATCTGCTCTCTCGACTCATTTGTTTAACCCCAGTGACTCATGTGAAAGCTGTGGACTTTAAAATGCAGGGGGGAAGCTGAAGGCAGGCTCAGGCAGCCTTTCCTCTGACCAGCAGCGTGGAGTGTGCTATTGGGAAGGCTGCAGCTCAGGGTGCTTTGGGCTTTTTCCTTTGGCGCCAGCAAGAGGCAAACGGTAGGGAAGGTTCTCCCTAAAATGCTGGCACCTCCTACCTTGGTGACATGCAACTTGCCTGTGGCACCGTGATCCCTAAGAGACGAGTAATTCAGTTGAAGTAATTTCTCTGCCTCACTGTTTTCAGGCATCCCTGCCTTTGACAATCACCAGCAACCCTGGGGCAATTAGGGTAAAATGATGAGGGGCACCCAAGTGGAAATGCTGAGTGTAGGCATAGCCCCGGGGCAAACTGCGGTGTCCGCCCCCGCCCTGCTCTCAGTGAGTGGACCGAGAGCCACATCACACCACCTGGGAGCTTGTTAGACATGCAGAATCTTGGCCCCACCCCAGACCTATTAAGTCAGAATCTGCATTTTAACAAGATCCCAGGCTGATATTTAAGTTTGAAAATCAGCACTAGCCTAGACTGATAATGCTCAGCCCAGAATGCACATTAGCATATTCGGGGGGGGGGGTCTGGAAATATCTTGACGCTCAGGCTAAACCCCAGGCTAGTGGTTCTCAACTGGGGGTGACTTTTCCCCAAGTGGACGTTTGGCAACATCTGTAGACATGTTTGGTTGTCAAGGCTGGAAGGGTGTACTGACACCTAGTAGGAAGAGGCCAGGATACTGCCAAGTACCCTACAGTATGGCGGACAGTCCCTCATGACAAAGAATGACCTCGTCCAAGATGTCAAAGGGCCAGTGCAGGGGAACCTTGCTGTAGATGAATTAGATGAGGATCTCTGGGGATGGGGACTAGTAGCCACATATATGTTTTAATTCTTCCGAAGTGATTCCAATATGTGGTCAAAGTTGAGAACCATTGGTAGAAGATTTGTTGACAGAGAGTCATCAAGACAAAGAGCTGGGATTTAAGAGGTCCAGAAAGATGATCTGGTTTGAGAATATAAGGTGGGTTGAGCTACTGTGCGTCCAGTAATTTCAGCTGCGGGGGAAAGAGGACTGTGGGACAGTGAAGTAGACAGGACTAGTTAGAGGTCAGAAAATTGCCTAGACCTTAAGCAAGCAAATCCAGAGACCGACTGTATCTAGCAGCAGGGAGCTAAAGTGCATAAGCCAGGACCAAGGGCTAGTCAGAGACACTTCCCCTGAATAATTTCTTTTTCTTGTAATTGTAAATCACAGTCATTTCTCGGAGATAATTCACATTCCTTTTGGACAGTGAAAAAGGTTATAAACTTGGTGGGAATGCAAATGTGCTGTTTACGTTTTCTGAAAAGAGACAAAAAATGCTCATTCAATAAAGTTAAGATCCACTACAAATCTTGGGGTATTTTTTTCTTTCTAAAAATTCTCTTGGATTTCTTGAGATTTTGTGAATACATCAGGCATTTATTTCCATCAAAGTAACTGACTCCGTTGACTCTTGCTCTTTTCTAAGAGTGTGGGTGAAGGAAGGAAGGACATTATGAAAAGAGCCATTGACAAAGATTTGAAAGATTAAGATCTAATTCCAACTCTGTTATCACTTAGTCATAAGCCCTGGGATTTTACAGACTTCATTTGGCGCCATAGAACCACTCCCAACACCTCCCAAACTTCGAGTCGGCCAGGGAAAGGGAAGGCGCAGCCCTGCTCTGCCTCCCCCGTGGGACACTGCCACGGTGCTCACACGCAGGAGTCACAGCCCGTTACCCCAGCTGTGACTCGCAAGCCCTTCCTGGAGTTCACAGGAACAGCTCTCTCCTTGAATTGAACAGGAGCCCTCTGTTCATGCAGCTCTGCCAATAAACGGCTGTCAAGTAAGAGCCTTGAAACATCAGTTTCAACAGAAACTCCCAACAGAAACAGAGCCATGCAGCATCCCCTGAGCCTGAAGAGAATGAGTTTATAATAAAACTAGACTCTACTCCATGCAGCGTTTCCTATTTTCTCAGACTTGAAGCCATGCAAGTGGAAGTTAATGGTCCCGTGAGAGAAGCAGACAGTGATCAGACATAAACTAAAAGGACAATGACTCTGAGCCCAGACTGGTCACTTCATTTCCGCTCTATGCTGCAGGTGCACCATCCACGCTTCGCGCTGCATGGATTTATTCTAACACTGAAAACACTGAAAACACAGAGTATTTCTCAAGTACTTTTGGTTGTCTATGTCAGGGGTAACATACTATATCCTCATTCTCCTTATCCAACCCAGAGCATCTTAAGCACGGACAACGCTCTCTCATTCTACATTTGCTGAAGAACGATAAGGGCACCCTTTACTGGAGAAGCGTTAATCATGAGAGAGAGCTAATACGACACACTCACTGAGTGGTGGAGCCTGGCATTAAGTGAGAGCCCAGTAGATAAATTACCTTTGTTAAGGAAGCGGAGCTGTGGGAGCTGGAGGGAGTAAAGAAGAGGATCAGTTACACTTGGCTGGAGATCCTGTGAATTTTATGCTTCATGGTTTTTTTCCTTTTTAAACAAACAGTCTTGTTGATCACATTATGCTTCTAACCCCTCACTACATCAAGCCACCTTGGCATAAAGATTCAGGGAAAGGTGGAAGCATGCACTGCTCTCTCTTCCTGGAATGCCCAGGGACCCACAGTTCCCTCCCTCGCCTGTTCAGCTGGCACCTCATCAGAGAGGGCTTGGCTGACCACCGAGTACAGAACAGCACCGCACCGCCTACCCCTCCAGCCCCTCCGAGTCTCTGTTGCCTTCCCTGCTTTTTCTTCACTGCGCTTACCATCCGCTGGCGGATTATGCTTTTACTTGCTTATTTGTTTTTAGCGGCCCCTACTGCTTATCTGCCATTGCAATGGAGGCTCCGTGAGGGAAAGAGCTTTGCCTTTTGGTCCACTGCTTTATTCTCAGCACCTAGAACCATTCCTTCCACACTAGAATTTCCATACAGATTTGTTGAATGAATAGATGAATGATAGTGAACTACTTGCTTTAGAATCCTTTCAAAATGACCTCCAACTGGTTGATAGAACTTGAGACATCGTATAGGTCCTCCGCGCTATATTTGGTTATGTGGGTCTAGGGTTATAATTAACAAGATTCACTGACCAGTTAAATCACTGATCTTCTTAGCAGCGATAAGATTAGACCAGATATTTTTTAGATGGAGACTGACTATAAATATGATGATTGCATAAGCAAAAGATTTTTGGCAGAGATGCTGAGGTGTTCTTCCTAGTACAGGTTTTGGAAGCACAAGACATGCAATCTATGGGGGAATAAAAGAGAAAAGAGACAGTGAATGTTGCAAAAGTGATCAGAGTGTTGCAGCTAAACCTGGGTTCAAGTCCTTCCTCTGCTGCTTATTGTTACATGACCTTTGGCCAATGACTCACATCGCTGGGCTCCGTTTTCTCGTCTGTCACGTGGGTGCAGGTAGCTACATGGCAGCACTGATGCTGAAGGGCCCTGGGAAGACCAAGTCAGACAGCGCTGGGTGGTCAGACGGGACTTCTCTGATGAGGTGATCATTGAAAGAGGCGCAGGAGGAAATCATGTGGATCTCCGAGTGTTCCAGGAAGAAGAACAGTGAGTGTGAAGGCTTTGATTCATGCTGTATCAGCTTACTGCAGGGAGGCCCGAGTGGGAGCACTGAGGGGTGGACGGGAAGGAGACGGAGGGCAGATGGTGTGCAGCAGTGAGGGCTTAGTCCTCGGTTCCATTCAGTGTGCCTTGTTACTTACTTTCAGGGTATTCCCCACTCCTTCTGTGAACTCCAGGCATCCAGAGAGACCCCTCCCGTGTATGTCATCTTCCAGAGGCCCTGCCTTTGCCTACATTCAGATTCTGCAAGTAGGCTTGATTTTGCGTTTGACTTTGGTCAAGTACCCACCCTGCCGGTGCTTCACTTTCCCCGTCTGAAAAGTGGAGACGGTGGTGGTGGTGGTGGTGGTGGTGGTGGTGACGGTGACGGTGACGGTGTTATCCGCATCTTAGGGCTATGACTCAGTATATGGAAGGCATTGGAACAGCTCCTGGCAAGTGGTACGCGCTGCATCAAAGTGGACTGGTCCCATAGCAGGGAGAATAAAGATGCTGTAAAGTAAATCACAGTATCTAGTATGACATTCTTCCCAAGAGTCTTCTAAGAGACAGTGCTTCCTGACAAGTTGTGGAATCCGAGGCATGAGAGGCACCACCTAGAGGAGAGAATCTGGACTAGGAAATCCTTCCTAGTCTGCCTCCGGTAACACACTGTAATTTATTTCTGTTTACAGATAGACCAGCCTTTCACTCCATCAGAATTCTAAAGGCAGTCCCTGCTTCTTAGTTTTCTTTGTTGACCCAATATGCTTACGACTTTCAGTATCAAAATCTTTGGTTTTACTTTATGTTAGGTTGTAAATGTTAGACATCTAAGGATTCATACTTGCATAAAAATAGGGCCATCACTCAGAAGGAAGAAATTGCTCCTAGCTGCAGGAGTGATGGTGCATCCTGCACATCTGAGAGTCAGAAGCAGTGGAGGATGGAGCTACAAGGGGAGGGCCATAGTAGCATATGCTCATGAATAATGAATCTGACATTACAGCTATGCACATGGAACACAGCAAGCTCTAAGCTAAAACTTGGTTTCATCATTTATTCACGGCATCTTGGGTTCAGCACCTGCATAATGCTCAAAATGGCAGAGGAACAAAGCAATCTGCTTGCGGAACTTGGGGTGGAGAAGGCCTGCATGAGGAAGCCAGATACCTGTGATGGTGTGATTTCCATCACAAGCGCTGAAGGTAAATGAAGGTGGACAAAATGCAGGGGGAAATGCATGCGTGGTCGCCTGAAGATTGGACAAAGGAGAAAGCTTGTTAGGGCACAGGGTGAAAAGGGTCGCTGATGCTCCAGACGCTGGAGGAAGACAAGCTGGAGGCTGCATGTAACCCAGTGTATTCTGTGGTTGTTACGCTTTAATATTTTAATTTGCATAAATGGACATTATGATCAGTTTCAGTACTCCGGAGGAAGTTCTACATTTTCTGGCAGTGTGAAATTTACCTTTAGGGTACACAATGTATTTTTCAAGTTCATACTTCAACAAAATATTGCAGTTACGGAGAGAGGAGGAGTTGGGATCACAAAGGTGTCTGGATTTGCTTCCTTATTGTGCGAAGGAAGCACCCTTCACTTCTGCCTCTTCACTAGGGTGGGGCTGCCCGTGGGGACGCCCTCGTGTTGGAGGGCTGCGTCCTCCTGTGGGCGATGGTGATTTTCACTGTACATCCACACTGTGAGGGAGGACTGGGGCCCCATAGCCGTGCACCTAAACAGCCGCAGAAAACAAGATGGCTTGTTTCACAAGTTCTGTGGAGAAGGGTTTCGTATCTCACTCAGGCTATTTATTTATCACTATTTCCCAACACTGACAGGAGTCTTCTTTGGGATGCAGACAAATCTGAATTGATTCCGGACAATAATATGAAAAATCCATGTCAGCACTGAAAAGTAGGAAACATTGCCATCCACGAGCCAAAGGCTACGAGGGACTTCTGCAGGATGAGACTTAACTGAGCAAAAATGAACTTCTGGTGGGCAGGGAAGTGTGTCAGCTCTGTTAAGGCAGTGGTGGGAACCTGGAAGGGTGTCTTGAAGCAGCAGAGGGATTTCCCACCAGGCCTGGTGCCTGGAGCTGCAGCCGCACCAAACTGAATGAAGTTGCCTGAGACCCTGCTCCCTTTTGCTCCCTTTGGCTCCCTTTTGCTACCTTTGCAATTCTGGATCATGAAAAAGGCAACTGGTTGGATCAATCTGAAGATCCAACAAGAGGTGTCTATCTAGCAAATAAGCAGAAACTAAGAGATCCACAAGAGAGGCACAAACTCTGTGCATTTGAACAAACAGCACTTGATGAGGCCCAATTATAAAGCATCTCTATACAGGCCCAACATACTGGTTCTTCCCCACGGCCTTCGGTGAACCATCTGGCTAGTCCAGTTACTCTCAGATAGTAGAAACAGTTCTGAGCACTTAGAATCAGAAAACAGTCTATTTCAGTGCTGGGTAACAGCTGAAACCTCATTGTTAAGCTTTTCTTCACTCTGGGCCTCAGGCTCTACGCTCAGTCCAGGAGGCAGGGTTAGGAAAGGACATTTTTAGCTGGCACTGCCATGATCTGGGGCTTTTCTGGCTTGGCAGACAGTCAAGAGAAACACTATCTTCCATAAAGGCACGTGTTAGATGCTCAGCAAGTTCTCCCTGAGAACACTCTGCCGCATTCTGTGGACGAGGGTAAAGCTACTCCCTTAATGTCAGTTTACGTCTCCTCCCTATGCAAAACCCTTCAAGGCTCATTGACGAGGGCAGTGCCCACAGCACACTGACACTTTGTTCTAGAGAATTCTTTCACATTCCAACTCACTCTTCAGCCAATTCAACTCAACTTTTTTATACCTTTTAAGTAAGTGGGGGGCTAAGATTTGAAAGTCCAGTTTACAGACACTTCCTTGTAAGACCTACCTGGTGGTCCAGCCCTCTGCTTTGGAGAGGAGGGGTCATTTCCCTGGCTTCATGGGTCTATGACTTTTATAGTTACAGCATCCTTCACTCAAGAAGGCTCTGTGCTTGGATTAATACTCTGCTGTCACCATCTTGAAATTTTACAACAATTTTTGAACAAGGTGCTCTGCATTTTCACTTTGGACTTGGTCCAGAAAATTATGTAGCTTGTCCTGGTTGCCCCTATTAAAGTGGAGGCTCTTGCTGAAACTGAGACAGCGTCTCATTTTTTGGCATCTTATTACACTTGTTTCCAGAGGAGATTTCAGGTCTGTGTAGAATTCTCATTTTTGAGTGTGGATAAAACTGGAGGAAAAATCCACACGTATCAATCTGGGGACTATGAAAGACTTTGAAGCTTTAAAGAACAGAGCTCACAGGAGGCAAAGTAAGGACATACTTGGGAAAAGAAAAAAAAAAAAAAAGATTTACCATAGGAAACAAAAGTAATTTAAGGCAGTATCTGCCTGTACTTTTCAATAAAATTCAATTAAGCCTGGATTCTATGAAATATGAGATTAAAGATGAGATAAGACAATAAACATCAAAAGTAAGCTTGCTTACAGGAAGGCAAAAATCAGCAAAGAAGCCAGCCAGAAACAAGGGTGATGGCTTTGAAATAGAAAATGAGTTGGCAGAATCTTGTAATGTATTAGGAGCAGTACAGTAGACCCCATGGATAATTACAGCAGTAATACGAAGCTTGAAAGGGTCCCCAGAAGCTGAAAAAAGATATGGGATAGAAATGACTGCACAGAAGAAGAGAGATATCAAAGAGACAATGGAGAGAGAGCACAAAGTTCACTAGAGTTCTAGGAGATTAAAAAACAAATAGTTTAGAAATAACGTTCACAGTAGCGAAGATTATCTAGTTAGCTCCAGAGGGGGGAGGTACGTGGCAGAAGTGACTGTGCAAAACCCACAAAGGGACCAGTAGGATCTCCCAGGCAGGGCCATTGCCTTCCCACTTTTGTGCTTCTGTAAAATGACTTGTTTCTAGGGAAATGAAGCTTACCCCTAAAATTCCATTGGTTTCTGAAAGCTCATTCCTGATTGGTCCATTTCTAACACCTCATTTTCATATGATGTGAACGTAATCGAAACCTAAAACCCTATAAAAGCCTGTATAAACTTACAGACGGGGTTGAGAGCTTGGAGTGTTAACTCTTCTGGGCCCGCCGGCATAGTGAACCTGAGTTCTCCAACCCTCTGAGTGTTGCTTGGTCTCTTGATGGGATTCAGGTTTCTGTGACAGAAGGAGCAGGGGGCCACCAAGTTTTGTAACAATGAACCTTCTTACAAATGAAAATACCACAATAAAGAGGGATATTAATAGTAAAGTTCACTAGGCTTGTGGACTAGTATGTTTTGGATTGAGGATGCTTTGCAGAAAGCTCTGTGAACTGCCACTCTCATTCTCTGACCAAGTATCAGTCATACATGCAGGTATAAAACATCCCCCATTTCCCTATTTAGGACCTCTATGCTAGGAAAGAGCAAAAACAGTAATTATACAGTTTATGAAGATAATGATAAAGGCTTTGCAAAATGCTTTCCTTTATATTTCATTTGAGCCGCCCAATGGTGCCCTAGGCAGACAGTGTTATCAAAAGCTACAGACCACCAGTTAGAAGTGTCACATGTTAATGGCAGGGCATGAGTCTGCTTGAAGTTGTAAGCAAGGCTATATTTATAGCAGTCAGTTGGGAAATAAACACACTTGAGAGCTTGGGTGGTTGAAGAGACAGACAATCTTCCATTAATGTGCTTCAGATAACTGGTTGTCATACACTCCTGCGATCACACCTGTAGACCAATGGCCTCTCATGTAAAGGACCGGATATTGGATCCCTTACTTAGGTATTAGAAGTACTGTAAATATGACACTTGTATCTAACAAGAAGGAATCAATAGAGCTGGCTTGAAATTAAGTTCTACCATAGTCCAAAATATCATAGACTCTATTTGGAGTCTCACACACGCAGCTCCAAGTATCTGAGGTTTTTATGACCGATAATTCATTTGCTTAGATGGTATGGGTATTAAACAAGACTATTAGATAGACAAAAGAGAATAGGTCTAGTTTCTCACTAGGACTACAGACTAGTGATGCCAGATTCACTCATTTCCTTAATGAGATTTGGAATAAATAAGGGGCAACAACAGCTATAGAGCATTTTACTGGATCAAAGTCATAATGCATGACAGGATGATAATGCAACTGATGACTCGTGGAATGTTCAAGGGGCTTAGACGTGGTGAACACTTAGCACTGCTGTGCTCCTGCCTGTGGCAGACATCGCTGGTCTATTGCATACACTTGCTTACGGAACTTAGACGCAATCTCAGAAACCTATTCAGCACGGCACGCTGGAGCAGGCCGTGTCAGCCCATCAGAGCTGGGACTTAAGATGTCATTCCTCATTCAGTTTAGCCCTATAAGTTTTTCAGGGAAGGTCACTGAATCTCATAAGGACAAAATGACTGAAAGGTCATATGATCATTTGGAAGAAAAGTGTGAACTATAACCTGGGTCTTTGATTCTTATTAGAACTCAAAATTGGAATAAATGCAAGGATTTAAAGATTATATTTCAAACTGATTTTGATGTGTGTATGTGTGTTAGCACTGGTGATACCGTTGAGATGTGTGTGTGTGTAGGGGTGTGTGTGTCTATGCATGTTACCACTATGTAATATGACTGGTGTGTGCATGTTTGTGTGTTATAGCTACAGACCAAAAGTTCTCTCCCGCATGCTAGACCTAGCCCCTGGATTTACAGATTCTTGCAAACTCAAATTTCTTCCATTTTGTAGTGGAAATTTTGTTCTCATTCTAAAGCAAACAATTAAAAATAAGGAGAATAAAAGCCTTTAAGCCGTCTCATACACCCTGTCTTCCCTGAGCTCTGTCCCACCCTATCCTTCCCTCTCACCACACTCCTCTGAACTGAATAAATTTACTTTCCCTACTTCATTTTTGGCTATTCTTCACCCTCTTGTAATTTGATTTCTGTTGAAACAGTTACTGAACATATCACCGATGATCCAATAGCCAAATCTAATGAAATTTCCCTTTCGTATTTTATAGGCCATGCATTTCGCTATGGTAGCCACCACTGGTTCTTGCAGCCCCTCCTCATTTCCTGCCAATACTTGCTCTTAATTGCTCTGTACCTTACTTCATCCCAAGCACCCTTCTTTTTCTTTTTCTTTTTAAATTGAAGAATAGGCAGTTTACAATGTTGTGTTAATTTCTGGTGCACAGCATAATGTTTCAGTTATACATATATATATGCATATTCCTTTTCATATTCCTTTTCTTTATATGCTATTACAAGATATTGAATATAGTTCCCTGTGCTGTACAGTAGAGCTCTGTTGTTCATTGATTTTATGTATAGTAGTTAGTATCTACAAATCTCAAACTCCCAGTTTGTCCCCCAGCCTCCCCTTATCCCCCTGGTAACCGTAAGTTTGTTTCCTATGCCTGTGAGTCTGTTCCTGTTTTGTAAGTAAGTTTATTTGTGTCATTTAAGAAGATTCCACATACAAGGGATATCACGTTATTTTTCTTTCTCTTTTTGGCTTACTTCAGCTAATATGACAATCTCCAGGTCCACCCATGTTGCTACAAGTGGCATTATTTTATTCTTTTTTATGGATGAATAGTATTCCATGGGTGGTTTTGATTTGCATTTCTCTAATAATTAGAGAACTTGGTCATTTTTTCACGTGCTCATTAGCCATTTGTATGTCCAGTGCTTGTTTAGGTCTCCTGCCCCTTTTTGGATTGGGTTTCTTTTTTGTTGTTGTGGTTGTTGTTACTGAGTTGTATGAGCTGTTTGTATATGTTGGAAATTAGTTCCTTGTCAGTCATGTCATTTGCAAATATTTTCTCCCATTCTGTAGGTTGTCTTTTATTTAAAACATTTTATTTTGGGAGAGGCAATTAGGTTTATTTATTTATTTAATTATTTTTTAATGGAAGTACTGGGAGCTGAACCCAGGAGCTTGCACATGCTAAGCATGTGCTCTAGCCCTGAGCTGCACCCTTCCCCCAGTCAGTTCCTCAAGGCTGCTCTTAAAGGCTCACCCAACAGACAGACAAATGACGTTTTACGAGAGCTGTTTGGCCGCCTCCTCCAAGGAAACAGCCTTCTCAGGCGACTGAGAAGCTTGCAGGTGGAGGCCAGGACCTCACGCCGCGCAGCTGTCCCTGTAGGGAACCTCACTCGTGATTTTATTCTGACAGACTGGCCCCAAAATGGTATAGAGCTTTCAAAACAAAAGAAAAAGGAACGACAGATTGCAGCCTCCAACTAACGCCCCAGCCAGCTTCGTGTAGCTACAAAACTTACAACTTAAGTGGTAACTAAAGAAAATCTCACCCTGAAAGTAACCAAGCCGAGGGTCTGGTATTGTGCACACAGTCAAGTTGAAAAAGCTGGCCTGATAAAAACTTTTTTTTTTTTTCAGAATTCTTACTTTACAAAAACTAAAGTCCTTTTAGGGGAACTTGCGTTTCTTTCCCTGTGTCTTTGAAATGTGAATGTTTTGTCTTTCCCTGGGTGTTTTGCTTGCGTGTCTGTGAAGGAGAATTAGCAGAACAGCCACACTTAGGCTAACAGACTGCTTATTCTTACGCTTGCTCTTAAAACGTTCAGCTAACCTGACTGACTGACTGGTTGCTACTCACAGCTCCAGGCCCGTTGTTAAAATAAAGCTATTAATTTTACTGTTTCTATTTTATTCCAGTAACCAAAAGCAACAATCATGCTTGGCTCTCTGAGTCGTTGCTTCAGGGCGAAGGTCAGGGGACTGTAACCTTACAAAAGAGCCTGAATTACCAAGAAGACCGGGCCTTGGGCACTCGTAAGATAAAGAGATCAAGAGAGCAGCAACCACCAGCCTCTGCAGAAGTGCTCCCCTGGAGGCTCCATGAAGCGAGTCTTATGAGAGGACGCAGTTCTGCTGATTGTCGTTGATGTGTTATTATTTAAACTATGGCTACTTAATCAGTGGCATAAATCACCCTCTTTTCTAAGAGGGGCTCCAGATTCTGGCCCACCGCTGGGCCAATGAGGCTGGAAGGATCGCCCCCCTGTGCTGATGGGAGGGAGGACGGAGCCCAGGAGATGCCAGATCCTGTTTTGCTCTGGGGACCCTTCCATCCATCGCCCTTCCACCATCGATGGATCGCAGGTACCTGAACTGACTCCTTGGGAGAAGAAAGACAGCTCCATTTCTTCTGAAGCATCACATCCAGTCTGCAGGCCCAGGGTTAGTTCCCAGTGAAGACTGAGGTCCCTTGATCTCACACTGGGAGACCTCTAATTAGACAGGTGGGGAACTCCCGTCTGAATTTGAGTTTGGAACAGGTACCCATCTATAATGGAGATCTTGCGCTAAGAGAATTTGGAAGCAAAAGTAGAATTTGAATTACTTGTAAATCTGGAATTTAAATTTGTTTTTAACCTGTCCTTTGTAGGCTTGTGCGTCCACCTACCAACAAAGGCCTGATATAATCTAAAATCTGTTTATATTTTGTATTTGAAATAAGTTACTATGGGGGGGGTTCATCATCTATTCCATCCCGTAGCCCATTGGGTTAGCTCTAGAATGACTGGTCTAATTATAGTTACTTAAGAAAAATAATGGTTTTAGAGGCCACTCAGAAGGAGGCCCAACGTCTAAATCAAGGGAACTTGCACATGCCTGCTGCAGACAGTGAGTCCTAGCTGGCCCCAGAGCGGGTTTCCCAAGCAGACCGGCTGTGGCAAGCTGCAGGCCCTAGGAAAGAACCAACACAAAACCCACCCCCTTTTCTGGAATGGACCCATCAGGCTTGTCAGAAGTGTGCCTCCCTGAATCCTGGTGATCCTGCAAATGTGTGCATGGTAAACGTGACTTTCACAGGCCAACCTCAGACGACACAAAAATGAAAAGCAAACAAGACAGAGAGCAGCAGCCAAAAACCTCCCTAGAGACTTGTTGGAAATTGCCTTTGAGGTTTCTAACGCTAGAGAAGAGAGAAACAAAAAGCCAGTTAGCATCGCGACGGCAGCTCACCTGGGGGCCTTGGTAAACAAAAGTCCAAAGCACAAAAGGGAAATAGAAAAGGCCAACCGTGCCTGTTAATCAGTGTGTCTACTGCAAAAACGGGTTGCCCCAAACTAAAATCAAAGAAAGGAGAAAGGAGGCACAAACACCTTCCAACATAATGGTCACCCAGGGAACTGCAGACAGGAAGCTAATGACTGATGGGAATTCAGGCTCCTGGTCGTGCTAAGATCCCCATGACAGTCGCCACCCAAGAGCCGCAGGTGCAACTGACCGTGGCATCTCAGCCTGTGGGCTTTCTCGTGGGCTCTGGAGTGGCACACCCCATCCTGAACCGTATATTGGAAACACGGGGAATATCTGTCCCCGTAATGGGAATGACTCAGCTGCTGTTACAACCTCTGGAGTGCAAATTTTAAGAGGGGGAAAGTCATTGGAAGGCTTGTCAAGGACAGATAGAAATCTTAAATGTCTTCCAGAGAAGTTAGTAAAACTGTTCAGCTATCTAGACAGGCAACTTCGATTTCTCCCATCTGCCAGAAACCCAGTTTGAATCCAACCTCTTGTAACTGATGAGTCTTCACGTTTGTGTGTTTGTATGTATATGTGTGTTGTAGATATGTGGCATTGCCCTAATTAATTTGTAAAAGAGCTCTATTTAATTGGCTAAAGGAAGTTAAGTGCTTACATAAATACTCAGAACTATAAATGTAACTGACCAGAGTAAAAACCGGGTTTGTGTGATTTAAAAAATTTTCAGTACTGAAACATTACCTGGTATTTGAAGCCAGCTTAGGCTTATTGGTTTAATTAATATAGACATGTCTTTAGATCCATTAATGCTAAGCATAAAACTTTTATTATACTTATGCTTAATAGAAGTCCAATAAGATCTTGTTACAAATTTGTCAGCAAGAAGAAAACTTGGTATAATATTCATGTAAGTAACAAATGCAAATGAGAAAGAACTTTTGGGTAAACTCTTTAGGAACAATGATTTCAGGGATGTCTACTCACATGACCTCCCCAGATATTTGGTAACTTGAAATTTTAGAGTTCTGCTAAATTAAATCAAATAATGGAAGTTTATTAAATCGTTAGGTCATTTTCAGGAAAAAAAATAAGATATTGAAACATTAATTGCTGAACATTGACTTCCTCTTACAGAGAAACTAAAGGTATTTATAAATATTAATAAGTGGTGCCACCCTGAAATATTCTCTACTATTAAGGGAAACATCTCAGTGTGCTAGGGACGTAAGATGAGTGTGTAAAAGAGGATATGAGGAGTGGAATTATATTTTGTTAATGGAAAAAGAGACTTTGTTCTAAACCCAGTTACTTCTGAATGGAAAACAAAATAAGGGACAAAGTAATATGGATATAGAAAGTTGTGGAAGGCTCGTGGGAGAGGAACCCTGAGAAAAGAGTTCTGTACATGGTTGGGATTGGCTAAGTTTAAAATAAATTTTGTCGAGTAAATGAATCTTATAAGTAAGCTGGTACAAGACTAGATTTGGTTTTCTCACTGTTAAGAGGACAAAATTTTCTTAAAATGTTAATCTGCCTTTAGTAACAGATTGTAAATTTTCTTTTACCCCTTAAGTGACCTGTTCTGTATTTACCTTTGAAATATTTTATTGTCATCTTAGGAACAAGCATTATTTCACAGTGACCTATGCTTTTATCTGACCAAGAGTTTTGAAACTTTTTAACAAGATTTCTAAATATTAAATATTGATTAAAGTTCTTTTGATCTTCAGCTAACTTTGAGATGATTCAGAGGGCCCCTGAAACATCCAAAAGAGAAATATTAAACTAGACATATTTGGTATGTTAAATTACTTAAAAAAAAAAGAAAAACAACATTGTCAAGTGACTGGGGATAAAGCTTAGGTTATAACGTAAACATACAAGTCACAGATATGTTCATTCTGAAATTCGTATAAAATTCCTAAGAATCTAATATGTCCTATTATCAGTCATAATTCTAATTATTATCTTAAAAATATCCAAATTGCTTGTCAATTTCATTATAATCAAATTTTTAATTATGCCATTTTAACTCTTGTCATATACAGAAAGTCATTGTTTTACTATGATTCTTTTATAACATGCAGATCTTCAGGAAGATTCATAAAAAAAGGACTTTTAAATGAATATATTCCTGATAACTTTTAGATTATATCACTGAGCTGGGTGAATTATGAAACTAATGGAAATCTGATGACTTTATTCAGATAAACAGAAATTAATTACATGAAACTGAAGGAACTGATAAATATGATTGATAACGTTATGTTTTTTGGGATTTTTGAGAAACATACTGGCCTTTATTCTGTATTTTCCAAAAACACTTTACTATTCTTCTATGACCTACAAGTTGATAAAGTATGTCTTTGTGAAAAAGGATTAAACATCTATCTTTTTCTCTCTACCTGATCTTTCCAGAATTTAACTTCTCCAGCTGGATCCTCTGTGCACTTGGTGGTTATTACAACCAGATTACAACTAGGTATACTAGTCATTGTTTTAATTTGTTCTTTGTTCCTAAATTGTTATGTTTTTATGACTTTATTAATGTTACTAACTGTATTCCTTAATCTATTTTATAAGATTGTTGTTTCTTACATTTCCCAATGTGTTAACTAGGCCTCTGAAAACATGATTTAACATCTTGAAAAACAAAACCCATTATAACCCTGCATATAAAAATTGTAATAGTGTGATTCTAGGCGTAGGAATGAGCAATGAGGGAAAAACGTTTCCTGGATCATAATAGACTAGTAAGACAGGTGATCCAGAGAATCTGTGAGTATCAACAGGGCGTGGTGCAAAAACTAGCACTTTGAGTGACATGTCAACAGTATCTTTGCCTGGTCTAGGAATGAGCCTTCCTAGCACCATGGGACAAAATTGGTCATGAAATGTCTCCCAAAATATTGGTCAAATTTAGGAGAGGGAGAGAACTGTGAATGAAAAGCTGCAAACCATATCAGTAAACAGAATGCTGAAGCCATCAAGTCATCAGCCACTGCTGCCACCCCCCACAGTGAAGACCAGCCTACTGCCCGGCCTCTGCAGCCACTCACAATGGTGCCCTCTGAAGGGACTCAGAACAAGAAAGGACAGGACACTGGCCCTACATAGCTAGCTGCTTGTCAAATGAATAATTTCAATGAGCCCAAATGTTTGCTCCCTCCCAAATATAGAAGAGCACTAAATTCTTTAACTTGAGATGCCTGGTTTTCTGTAACAGTGATGTTTAATGTTCTGACTGCCTGGTCTTTGCTGTGAAGCTCCTATACATTCTGGCTCCTCCCCGACCTCTTAGGAGTAGCCACTCAGAGCAATCTGGGAGGCTGTCATCACGGGCTAGAAGGGATTCAAGTCCTCAGAAATGTCCACCAAATAAAACATAACTTTTAGGTTGTCTATTTTATTTCAATTGACAGAATACTTAAATATTAAGTAAATCACAGTGTGGCCAAACAAACACATCAAATGTGTGTCTGGGACAGACACCTGGCTTAGATCAGAGCAAACAAAAAGACATCCTTTTCACTCTACAATTCCTTCCCTGCAGAGTTTATAAAAGGAACACTAATCATTGCAAATAAACTCTCATTTGGCAGCTTCCAAGAAAGATCAACATTTCCCTGGGCAAGTTATTAAGAGATTTATGGGTCAGAGAACCTTTACATGCTTTACTTGGAGGAATGGGTGCAAGGAAGGTAAATGAATGAAAACCAAAGACGTGGACATGTAATCTGTAGTTGGAAAATACTGCTTGATCTCTGAGATCATGTTCTTTCTCTACGCTAATTCTTACCCCTCTCCCAACCCCTTGGAAATGCTTCAGGCTGTCTGCAGTGTTTCTCTACATCATTTGATGAACAAAGGTTGTTTGAAAAACTGTATTCTGCTAAGGTGCTATTTCATATCATCTGAGTTGATGAATAAAACCAGAATTCATTATCTTCAAGGCCTCAAGATGCAGCCCAGATTACTCAGTTTTGCATCACTTTGAGAGGAAATTTGCAGCATAATCTCCCTTTCAAATGTTTTCTTTAGAGAATGAGAAGCAATGCTCATGGTTTCATGTGTGTAAATCAGTCAAGAGTAAGCAAACTGCAATGTCTGAACCAATAGATTTGTCAAAAGTGAGAAGAAAGTTACTGAGAAGATATGCATTGCACTTACCTCTTCTTTCATTACATTCCAGTCTTAAACCAATTCTGAACTTGTAGGCAGATGGCAATGGGTAATTAAAATGCTAGCAGAATTATGGAAGGTGAGAGTAACTTATATGTCTCTGTAATGACAGACATAAAAAATATGCACACAGTTTGCAATGAAATGATGCACGCAAGATGAGGACAAGATCAAGTATGTTGCTGAGTAAAATAGCATCCATCAAGGTGCTCTCTTTCCCTTTCTGTTAAACTTGAGAAAGGCACTGATTTATGCCTGAGAACAATGAGGAGCAAAATTTTTCAAAGTAAAATTTTTACCGAGTCCAAACTTGTTCTGCTTGCTGCATGACAGGCCAGTACATCGGGAGACAAGGTGCTGGGGCAAGAAATAGCAATTTTATTTGAAAAGCCAGCAGACTGAGAAGATGGCAGACTAATGTCCTGGAGAACCATCTTACCCAAGTCAGAATTAAGGCTCCTTTAATACTAAAAAGGGGAGAGAGTGTGGCTGGCTGTTGCAAACTTCTTGCTATAGGAATTCTTTGTTCTTGCAGCCGTCCATGTGGGTCTGGTCATGGTGCCCCTGCAAAACTTCTAACAAAACAAATGTTATTGTCAATTTTGCAACTTGCTATCTTTATATAAGTGCAAAAGTTTTAATATCTTTAAAGGTCAGGGCCTTGAGAACAGGCTCTCCTGTATATTTCAGGCTAAAGGCAACATTCTTTTACAGAAGGTGCAAAACCAGCAAGACTGAGCCTAGAAAACAGGGCACAGGGTTAAAACCAAAGGAACGGATCTAATATGGAGTCAGATTTGTTCTTTTCTGTTACAAAATGGATACATACATTTTTGGACATTACACAAGCATCTTGGAAATGTAACTGCTGACGACTTGTTTTTGTTACTGGGGATAAAAAAGTGACATCCATCAAAATTGAAGGGAAATAATTAAAAAACTTTTAGTGCAAACACATGAATGCCACTTGGTAAATCACACTGTTAATTCCCATAAACTAAATTAAATATTAAAAGTGGAGAAATGAGGTGCAAACTTTGCTTTCTACCTAAGATTTTTTCCCTAGGTATAAAGTAACATGTTTTAATGAAAATTTGAAGACCAGATAAGCGAAAATAAAATTAAAATCTTTTGTAATCTCATCATTCAGAATAACCATGGTTAATTTTTGAATTATTTAATTCCAGATGGGAATGCAATATTATATGCTGCTTTATAATGAAATGTTTTCTATTTTTTCAAATAATTTTTATATAATAATTTAAAATCACATATTTTATTCCACTGTGTAAGAGGCATCAGAGTTAAGTAAATATTTGCACTTGTATTTTAGGTGGCTTTTAATTTTTGTTATAATCAAATTATTTGAATATTTTGATTTTATAACAAAATTCCAGAAATGGCACTAAAGTATTTCTTTAGGGTAGTATATGAAATAAAATTTGGGTTTCTGTGTTAAAACATTTGTATGCTATAATGGTTTTTGACATATTATGGTAAATTATCCCCTAAAATATGCTAATTTAAACTCTCATCTCCAGTGTTGGAGAATGCTTAGTCCTGCCTGTCCTCATCAACTTCAACTATTACTTTTCTTGATTTCATGATTTGAAATGTGAGCTATATTTTTATTTTTAATTTAGATTTCTCCAGTTAATACTGAGGTTGAGTATTTTTCTGCCAATTATATACTGTTTACTAATTATTTCTTATCCATTCATAACTTTTATCTATTTTCTAGTGAAATCTAATTTCTATTTTTAATTGTGGAAAAAAATACTTAACATGAGATCTACCCAAATGACAACATTTTAAGTGTATGATATGGTTTTATTAATTATATTCATAATGTTGTACAGCACCTCTCTAGAAATACTTTAAGCTTTTGTGGGACTGAAACTCTGCATGCATCACACAGTGACTTCTGGTTTCCCCCTTCAGCCGTTGGCAGCCACCGTTCAGCTTTCTGCTCCTAAGACTCTCACTGCTCTAGACACTGCACACACATGGTATCATGCAGCACTTGTCTTTCTGTGACCAGCTTATCTCGCTTAGCGTAATGTCCCCAAGTTTCATCCATGTTGTTGCATATGACAGGATTTCCTTCCTTTTTAAGGCTTAGCAGTATCTTTTTCACGTATATATCACATTCTATCTATTCATTCATGGGTGGCTATTTAAGTTGTTTCCACCTGTTGGAATTGTGAATAATGCTGTAATGAACATAAGGGTGCACATATCTCTTTGAGACTCTATGTTTAATTTTTTTGTAAATATACAGAAGTAGGTTAATGGATCACACAGCAGTTCTATTTTTAATGTTTTGAGGAACCGCCATGCTGTTCTGCATAGTGACTGCATTACTTTGAATTCAAATTACTAGTGCACAGGGGCTCCGATTTCTCCACATCCTTGCCAACATTTTTTTTTTCTTTAATGCTCATCCTAACAGGTATGAGGTGATATCTCATTGTGGTTTTCATTTCACTGATGATTAATGATGTTGGACATCTTTTCATGTACCTGTTTGCCATTTATATTTTTCTTTTTGGAGAAATGTCTGTGCAAGTCCTTTGCCCATTTTTAGCTAGATTTTTGAAAACTGTAGAGTTACAGAAGTGCCGCTAGCTTTGTTGTTGTTGTTGCTGTTTGTTTGTTTTTTGCTGGCCCTGTTGGGGCTGGTTTCATGCACATCTGGGATGCAGAAGATTCTTAACTGGTTTCTGGATTGTTCTGTGTATTGTTGTTGAATTATTGTTGTCTCAGTGGGGGGACGAGGGACAGGGTTCCTATTCTGACATCTTATTGATGTCACTCTCCAATTTAAATTTCTTTTATGTATTAAGCTTTTAAAACTTCGTATGTGTTGCCATCTTCCTCTATCCACATTTTAATTTTGTTTGTATGCAAATACATATCACTTATATAATTTTAATGTAGAGATGTACTAATCTTTTCATTTGTGATTTTGCTAATGTCATGCTTATACAGTGACTTCCGCCATTCCAAGGGAAAATATTTACCTGTATTTTTAAATTGTTGATAGTTTAATTTTAACTTAAACTTTTAATTGATCTGAATTTTATTCAAACACAAGGAGGATGATAGACATAGAACTTTGCTTTTCCAAAATACAATTGAATAATAAATCTATTTATCTTGGGTAGATTTAATAAACCCAATATACCACACTCTAAATAATGGTATTTACTTGGCGTGTGTTCAGTCTTCTTAAATCTGCTAAGACAATGTTCCATGTACTTGAAAGAATGTGCATTCTGCTCCTGTTGGATGGAATGTTCCATATATGTCTGCTATGTAGATCTGGTTTAACATGTGCATTATGTCCAATGTTTCCTCATTGATTTTTCTGTCTGCATGATCTATCCATTGTTAGGGGTGGGACATTGAAATGCCCTGCCAGTATTTTATTGCTGTCTATATCTACCTGCAGGATCTGTTCATATTTGCTTTATACATTTGAGTGCTCCCATGTTGGGTGCATAAATAATTACAAATGTTAATTTTTCTTGATTGATTGACCCTTGTATCCTTATATAATGGCCCTCTTTGTCTCTTGGTACAGTCTTTGGCTTAAAGTCTGTATACCTACCACTGCTCTCTTTGACTTCCATTTACATAAAAACATGTCTTTAGTCTGTGTGTCCTCAATGTTGAAGAGAGTCCTATAGACAGCATCGAGTTGCATGTTTTTTAATCCATCCATCCATTCACTCTTTGTCTTTTATTTGGAGAATTTAACCAGTTTACATTTAAAGTAATTATTAATAGGTATGGACTTACCATTGCATTTTGTTAATTGATTTCTGGCTGTTCGGCAATTCTATTTTGTGTTGGTCTCAACCTATTGATAGCAGTGCTACCAGCTACAAATGCCTCAAGCACTCGTCTAGGCCTCAACTACTTCGGCAAGCCCCCATAGACATGTCCCCACCTGGAGCCGATACTGTGGTTGGATCAGTTCTTGTGGTTCTTGTGATTGCAAGATGCAACTCAGAAACGACTTTCAGGGAACTTTGAAAAATCAAAGTTTATTGCTCACAGGTCCTGGAAGATACACATCATGCCTCAGGCCATGCAGCAAGGCTGTGAAGAGAGAGAAAACAGACCAGGGGTTCTGCCTTTATTGGGATTGAGAGTGGAGTATCTAGGGTTTTGTGAGTTTATTCTTATTGATGAAGTTAAAATTATAGTCTCATGTATATATATTTATATATATATATTATATATACTCTTAATTTTCATGTTTTCCAATAAATAAATATCATAAAATAAAAATAATTATCCATAGTCTCCTTAACAATTATCAACATTTTATACAAATCCTACCATATTTTAGTCTATGTGTATATATATATATGTGTGTGTGTGTGTGTGTATAATGCATATTTTTATACATATACGTGTACATATATACATTTGAAAAATAAAATTGAATTATTATATTATTACTTTTGGAGGTAGTCTGTTATGTCAATTTAAAGTTTCCTTCAATTGATATTAACAAAGACATAATAATAGTTGCTTAAACAAATTAAGATGTTTTTTTCCTTTTTCTCATGAAGAATTCCAGAAGTTAACAGTTCATGTTTCCACAGACCCTCAGGAATCCAGGCTTCTCTGTCTTTTTGCCCCGTTATGTTTTCACATGTGCCCTCCATTTTCTAGGTCACACAAGAACTGCTGAAGCTCAGCCATAACTCAGTCCGTTTCACAGGCTAGAATTAGAGGAAAAGCAAGGAGACAAAAGGAGCTTCAGATGGGAGCTATTTCAGTATTCTTTAGAAAGTTCTGGAAGTTTATCAAACAACATTCACTTACATATCAGTGTTCAGCCCTTTTAGTTTTTAGCTGTACTTCTCATTACCCTAAATAAAATCAAGACTTTATTACAAGGGAGCAAGGGATCCTAATGGTCGCTGCCAATTAGCAGTCCATAGTATTGTCTTTTACTGATAAATGTTTTTCTACAACCACACTTGTTTTCTGTCTAATATTTAAAACTATCATTCAACCGAGTCCCTCGTGTGGGGCGTTAGCTGATTGAAGTCCCTCACTCCTGTAAAGCAGGCGGTGAGGAACGTCGCGCAGCTGTGTTTCTGACGTCTGGGCTCACGCCCTTAGAGTGAACTCCTGAAAGTGTCGTTGCTCGGTGAGCGGCATGCGTCGTTTTGAGACTTTTTGATGGGACTTGCCAAAAACCAGGCTTCTAGTCTTCATGTGTTTATCATTTCTTGACTTGTAATTTTGGATAAAAACCCATGATTTAGGATAGTGTTTCTCAAATTCTGTCTACTTCATCCATTTTCTCCTGAATTAAAAAAAAAATTCTTGTCAATGTTAATGGGAAGATCAGCAGAATTTGTGATGAAACCCCACTGAGGTAGTGTCTAGTTTTGATTAAACATTATGAGTGAATTATTAAATCCTGCAAAGAAAAGATACTTGCATTGCCATGTGCATTAGCTTGCCATATAAACAAGGCTGCAGATAAGCTGGGGAATTGTTATTGATCCTCAGAACACACTCAATCACCTCTGTAGGAAAGAAAGTGGTTGTTTCTATACCCATAAAATAAATTTCTTGTAAATGTTAGGAATTCATTCTGTGGTATACTGGGATTTACTTGAAAAGCATAAACATAAACATTTAGCTTTTACACACACACACACACACACACACAGCCATTAAATTTCTAAGGGCAGTTCAAAACCCATAAAGCATTCCCAGAGGAGCATTTTGAAAATATGATATACAAGTCTTTATAGAAAATTTTATTAGACCAAGGTGTGACTCTTATATGAAATTCTGTTAAGATAAAATCCAAAGAAGAAAATTACTCCTTTTCTGTTCTTTAAATTAACTTTGTCTAGGCATCCAGAGCAAGAGGGAGAGCTGACCCTCTTGGTGAGTGGGGAGTTTTGGTCTGCCCCTCATACTCATGGAGACAGGAGAAAGCAGCTTTTAGAATCAGGAGTCACCCAGATAGGTACAGATCACCATGTAAATCAAACTAAGACAACAACAACACAAAACAAAACCAAAACCTTAATTTTGGAGCAGACTGAGGGAGCAAAGCAGCCTGAAACCATAATTAGAAAAATAATGCCTGAAATCACATGATTATACTATGTCCTCAACAAGATAAAGAGATAAATACATCATGCAGGCAGATCTAGATCCAGTGGGAGCATTGTTAAGTCCTCTCTCACTTATTTTATCACTCCTAGTCTATTTCTTTTCTCTTTGTATGTATTAATGTTATCTGACTTAATAAGGCCAAAAATAAATTTATTAGATCTGCTAAATCTAATCTTATAAGTATCCCTTCTATACACAAGTGGCATTTTGTAACCTTATATTTAAAAAATAGTATTATATTGCTGTATTTGTCTTTAACAAAATCAAGTATTTTTCTAATGGATAAACATATGTGAAACCTAAGTTGAAAAAGAAGGAAATGTATAATGTAACCAGTTTAAATAATTTAGTTTTATGTAGAATTCACTGTAGGCCTTTGAAGATATCTGCTTCCTTTTCCATTTTGATTGCATTGTCTCTTGAACTCTCTTCCCTGCCTCACCACCTGGATCCAGCCCCACATCAGCTCAGCTCCAAGGATGTCAGGAGCGTACAGCAGTGTTTTAAAGGAATATCTCCCAAGATAAAATGAGAAGTCTGGGGTGACTCCAGAAGGTTGCACAACACATGATTTTCCGTATGGAAGACTGAATGAAATCAGTTATTGGATAACCTATTTTTCTCTATTAGATTTACTAGGAAATATTTACCACTACAAAGAGGTATAATGAATAATACAGTTAACGTTGGTGAGCACTGACCCAGTCTGAGAAGTTAAACATTAACAATGCGGTTGATGCCTCCCCTGTGATAGTCGCGTAATGGAACAAGAATCAGCAGTACAAACAGATCAGTTACAGTGAATATGCCAATGAGAACACATTGTAAAAGCATAAAGTTGAATTTAAAAAATCTGGTTGCAGAAGAGCAATACAGTAGGATATAGTATATGTGTTGTGACACCGTTATATACAGGACACACCGCACACACAGCATGTGCATTGCATGTTACACACACGTTACACGCATACATCTCATACAATTACACATCCCTGTATAGCACATATACACTATATATATTTATAGTTTAAAATATGAGGAACAAAGCATTATGTATTTCTTAGGGAACACATGTAAGCAGGTAAATATTAAGAAATGTCTGCCTTATTTACAGGCATACCTTTGACATTAAAGGAAAGTCATTTTAATAGTACTATCTAAATACAGCAGTGGAAGGCCAATATTTGACTGCTCTAGACTTCAGCAGTGAACATCAGGACTAATAATAAATTCCCACGAGTAGATTGAGATTTATCTAACACTTATGGCTTGCTTACCAAGTAGCAGACATTAAAATAACACTGTTTTCACATTGATCTTCACAAACGCCCTAAGCGCAGATGGTACTCAGAACTCGCGTCCCCATTACCCTTCATCCTTTACCATTTTGCCTCCCCATTCACACTCCTTTCCTTTCCTTTCACCCTTTGCTCTTTGCTGCGCTGTCTCTGCATCCCAGCCTCACCGTTTGCCTGAAGCATCTATTCTCACACTTTCATCTTTTCACGCACGTGCAGGTCCTTCGTCCCCCTCATTTCCTCATTGTGACAAGCAGCGCTGACGCAAGCGCGCCTCTACTTTGACCCCTGTCTTAGTGGCTCAGCGTTGCTCATGTCACGGCGTCTCTCTTAGACTGGTCTTGATGGAGAGGCTACATGCGTCGCTGCACTTCTAGAAGTTAGGTGTATACTTAAATGTATAATACGTATTTGCTGAACTGAATCGAACTCTTCTTCAGAAAGCTGGTCTGGTGGGTAAAAAAAGATGCAGCAAATAGGAAAAGAAGATGCGTTCTTCCGTGGGGGGCGTAGCCTCCAAACTAGTAACTCTGAGTACAGGTGTTTGGCTCTCAGCATACGTGTGAGAAGAGGGGTGTTAGGCTTGGCAAACTGGAAAGGAATCAAGAAGTGTATGTGCCATAAGCTCACCTAGAATTATCCAGTCCGAAGGAAAGAATGAGAAGAACTGGGAAGCTCATGCCTTGTGACTTACGTTTGTTGACTCGTGATTAATGAGGTTATAAGACAAGAAATAAATGGAAGAAAATGATGTTGGGCTTTCTTAAGGTAAACACAAATCCTCTGTATTGTCTCATTTTAATTTGCCACACCTTTATTTTGTGAATTAACAGGTATGGAGAAACCCACAGATAAGCTGGGAAGTCAGGATGAGTCACCTTACAAGATACAAATTAAGTCAAACAAATAAAATTCACTATGAAAAACCACTAAGGAGACAACCTAGAAAATAAATAATCATTAACTACTTGTTCATGTTTATTCATGATTTCAAGGCTACAAAAGATGAAATAAGTATCATCCACAGTCTTTACGCTCAAGGTGTTACTTCTCTGTTGGGAAGAAGTTTACCTGATTGAAATGACCAGAAAACAACGTGGAATTTTACGGCGGCAGCTGTGTGCGCTGTAGCAACACAGAAGGAAGGTCCCTGCCAAGTGTCAGACGTTGTCCTTGGAATGTACGTGAATTCTATTTGGCTCCTCTCAGTAACCGAAGATTATGGGCTATTTCTTGTTCATGGATGAGGACCCTGAATGTCCAGGGGTTAACACATAGTGAGCAGTAAAGCAAAGTCATGTACACAGTCGGTCATAAAATATCCCTTGTTAGCGTAAAACTATCAACTGGCGAAGTCTAAATATCAACTGATTGAGTCAAACTGCCTAGCCAGGTAGTCAGGGCTCTGCTGCAGGACGTCACGGAAGCCAGGTGGCCCGGCTCTACGTGTGCATCTGTTAGCAACTCTACTTGAGGGTTTCTTCCCTCTAGTAGAGGTAGAATTCATATAGACCAAAATTAACCATTTTGAAGTGAATCATTCAGTGGTGTTTATTACCTTCACAATATTGTGGAACCACCACTTCTACCTACTTCCAAAATATGTTGGTTTCCCCAAAATAATATCCCATATCCATTAAGCATATTCCCCATTCCTTCCTCTTCCCCCTCCTTGACTGTTCCCAACTCACTCTCTGTTTCTATGGATTTACTGAGTATGGGCATTTCATATAAAAGGAATCATACAATATGTGACCTTTGGTGTCTGGCTTCTTTCACTTGGCATAATGGTTTCACTGTTTAATCATGTCATACTATGTATCAGTACTTTATTGCTTTTTATGGCTGAATAATATTCCATCACATGTATATCCCCAAATTGGTTTATTCATTTATCCATTGATGAACACTTGTGTTGTTTCTGCATTTCCAAATAACAGTGTGCTTGGTCTCTGATCAAGATTTGTATTATTCATTTTAGCACTGGCAGTGGAAAATAAATTTCCATCTCCAAAATATCCAAATCCCACAAAAATCAGATTAACTTTCCTGGGTCACATGATTATCCTTGAACCAATTATTTTCCTAGTGTGTTGGAGGTCTGTGTCTGGCCCAGTGGAGGCTGCGTGTCAGTCCCTCAGGCTAGGGTAAAGAAAGACACCTTAACTGACTAGGAACAACATGAAACTTGTGTGAAGGAGGCAGGCCTTAAAAAACTAGGGTTGCTAGATGGACGAAGTTAAGCGTAATCCACTGCTCTAAGCCTCACCTGTTGCTTCATCTAGACTCAGACTTTGCTTAGCTCCAGACACTTTGATTACTGAAATGTGTATCAATCCCTTTCTTTGCTCTCTGCTCACTGTTCTCAGAGCTAGAGTCTCCTAGAAAACAGTTCTGAAGTGCAGAGAGATAAAGTGATAAAGACAACTTGGTTACTGCTTCCGATGCCTTCAGGGTAGTTAGCAAGTGGACACACAAGGGAGAAATCTGACTCAGAGGAAAGACGGTTAACCCATAAATAGATAGAGAAGAGCTTAAATAAGACAGTCAGTATGCTTCCCCAAACTCAGGAAGAAATCTTCTTCCTCATCCTTATTTTAAACAGGTAACAAATAACGCCCTTCACAGGAATGCAGGCAGCTCGGAGTACTTCCTGGTTTGAAGTCAGCACTGAAGGTTTTCAGTTTGGGCTTTCTTGAAGGTGTTTTTTTTTCCTGGGTGCTTGTAATACTCATTTGTCAGCAGTAAAATTCAGAAGTTTTATGTGGACATATCAAGGTATTTGCACTGCATTTCTCATAGTTTATTTTAGTATAAGAAGACCTTCACCTGAGGTCCATAAATTACATCTTTTGAGAATTCATGAACTTTGAAATTTCATGCAAAATTGTCACTGCTTTAGTCTTTCCTGGGAAGAGGTTTATGTTTTTCATTAGATCCTAAAATATGTACTTTGTCCTATTTACCTACATTATGAGAAAAATTCAGGATTCTCTTCCAAATAACAGACACATTTTTCAGTATTGCTGCTGGTATTTTTAATAATACTGTGGTGGCATTTTAATGCATGTAAAACTTTATACCTCAGTCATCTCACTTTTTTTTGATTCTCGCCTCCATTGCATAAAGCTCCTTTTTGATAGTCTGAGGCAGGAGGACAAGATGGCAGAGCAGGAAGGTTCTGAGCTTGCCGCCTCCTCTGGACACACCAGAACTGCAACTACACACAGAGCAACTCTCTGAAAATGACCTGAGGACTAGCAGAAAAGACTTTCCACAACTAGGGATAAAACACACACATGCACACAGACACACACACACACACACACACACACACGTGGGAAGGGCAGAGATGTGGTCTGGATGGGACCCATACCCTTCGTGTGGCAACCTACAATCAGAAAATTATTCTGACCATGCAGGTCCTCTCTGAGGAGTGAGGGATACAGATCCCACATCAGTAACCCCAGTCCAGGGGACCAGCGCCAGTCAGAGAAGCCGCCATAACATCCGGCTTTGAAAACCAGTGGGGCTTGTGTCCAGGAGAGCCAGAGGGAAGCAGGAAACAAGGCATCATTCTTTTTTTTTAAATTGAAGTATAGGTGATTTATAATGTTGTGTTAATTTCTGGTATATAGCATAGTGATTCATTTATCTCTCTCTCTCTCTCTCTGTCTATCGATATAAATATGTCTATATATATTCTTTTTCATTATAGGCCATTATGAAATATTGACTATAGTTCCTTGTGCTATACAGTAGGACCGTGTTGTTTATCTATTTTATATATAATAATACCTAAAATCCCAAATCATTCTTAAAGGGTTCATGCCAAAATGCACTCCCTTGGAGTCCCAGTGTAGAGGTAGCAGTTTGAAAAGTGTGTGGGCCATACACAGGAGATTCATTGACTAATTTGGGAGCATGTTCCAGAGAGCAGGGATCTGCTGGATCTTTCTCCAGGTACAGAGGTACAGAGTTTTTGCTCAACTTCTGCCGAGCTGGCCCGGCACCAGTGGGCATCACTCCTGACTCACTCATCCACCCTGCTAGCACCACTTGTCTGTGTCAGGCTCCCTTGTGAACCCGTCTCAGCTGGTGCTCCTCCAAAGTGGCTGCTCAGCTCACCACTCTCAATACTTACTAACATCAGAGCCCCTCCAAAGCACTCCCTCACCACTGCACTCACCAGGCACTCCCAGTCATCAGTAGAGTCTCTCCAAAGCTGCCTCCTGCCTCACCACACCTGGTGGGTCCCCTGGCCAGCAGTGGAATCCCGTGAAAACAATT
This sequence comes from Camelus ferus, assembly GCF_009834535.1. NCBI lineage: Eukaryota > Metazoa > Chordata > Mammalia > Artiodactyla > Camelidae > Camelus > Camelus ferus. The sequence goes on along the minus strand of NC_045731.1, from coordinate 16,469,779 downwards.
CCTGCCCTGAGGGCCAGTCCTGCACACCAGAAAACCTGCAACAGTTATGACCAGTCCTTACCACCAGGCACACCAGCTGCCCACCCGGAACACTAGCACACCCAGAGCAATCATGGTCCAGCTACAACAGGGGGTGCATGCAGCGCACTTAAGGCTCTCCTGGAGCACCTGGCTCTCGCAGCCAGGGATGACTACGCTGCTGGACGTCATAGGACATCTACATAAAGCAACTCCTTAAAAACTGGGATATGTAGCTGATCTACCTAAACACAGAAACAAACAGAGAAGTGGGGAAAATGAGGAAACAAAGGAATATGTCCCAAATGAAAGAAAAGGCAAAAGCTCTGGAAAAAAAAGCTGAACGAAACAGAGATAAGTAAGTAATCCACCAGATAAAGATCTCAAAATAATGGTCATAAAAATACTGAACTCAGGAGAACTATAGGGAAATACAGTGAGAACTTCAAGAAAGTGATGAAAAATATTAAAAAAGTTGAAGAATGAAATAACTGAAATAAAGAATATACCCTTGAGCAGATTAGAGGATGCAGAAGAACAGATCAGTGACCTGGAAGACAGGTAGTGAAAACCACCAAATCAAAACATCAAAAAGAAAAAAAATTAAAAATGAGGGTGGTTTAGGAGACTTATGGGAAATCAAGAGTAACAGCATTCACGCTGTAGGAAACCTGAAAAAAGAAGAGTAAAAGAAAGGGGGAGAAAACTTATTTGAAGAAATAATGACTGAAAACTTTCCTAACCTGGCAAAGAGAGATACATTAAATTTCAGGGAGCAGAGTGTCCCAAGCAAGTCAAACCCAAAGAGACACACACCAAAACACATTATAATTAACATGTCAAAAGCTAAACAGAGATTCCATATCAATTTTGCTATGATTTGTTCTAGTTCTGTGAAATATGTCCTGCGTAATTTGATAGGAATTGCATTAAATCTGTAGACTGCCTTGGGCAGTGTGACCATTTTAACAATATTGATTCTTCCAATCCAGGAGCATGGGATATCGTTCCATTTTTTAAAGTCTTCTTTAATTTCCTAATCAATGCTTTATAGTTCTCTGTGCATAAGCCTTTCACCTCCTCGGTTAGATTTATTCCTAGGCATTTTATTACTTTGTGTGTCATTTTAAAAGGGATTGTTTCTTTACTTTCTTTTGCTGTTGATTCATCATTACTATAAAGAAATGCAACTGATTTTTGTACCTTAATCTTGTAACCTGCTACCTTGCTGAATTCTTTGATCAGCTCTAGTAGTTTTTGTGTGGACCTTTTAGGGTTTTCTATATATAGTAACATGTCATCTGCATATAGTGACACTTTTACCTCTTCTTTTCCAATTTGGATCCCTTTTATTTCTCTCTCTTGCCTGATTGCTGTGGCTAGGACTTCCAAGACGATGTTGAATAGGGGTGGTGATAGTGGGCATCCTTGTCTTGTCCCAGATTTTAGTGGGAAGCTTTTGAGTTTTTGACCGTTGAGTCTATGCTGGCTGTAGGTTTGTCATATATAGCTTTCATTATGTTGAGGTATGTTCCCTCTATGCCCACTTTGGCGAGAGTTTTTATCATAAATGGGTGTTGAATTTTATCAAATGCTTTTTCTGCATCTATTGAGATGATGATGTGGTTTTTGTCCTTTCTCTTGTTGATGTGATGTATGACCTTGATTGATTTGGGTATGTTGAACCACCCTTGTGATCTGGGATGAACCGCGCTTGACCATGGTGTATAATCTTTTATACGTGTTGTTGGATTCTATTTGCTAGCATTTTGTTGAGGATTTTTTGCATTTATGTTCAGTGATATTGGACTGTAATTCTCTTTTTTGGTGGTATCTTTGCCTGGTTTTGGTATCAGGGTGATGGTGGCTTCATAGAATGGGTTTGGGAGTATTCCCTCTTTTTCAGTCTTCTGGAAGAGTTTGAGAAGGACTGGTATGAGTTTTTCTTTGTATGTTTGGTAGAATTCCCTACTGAAGCTGTCTGGTCCTGGACTTTTATTTGTAGGGAGGATTTTTATTGCTAATTTGATTTCATTTCTAGTGATTGTTTTGTTCAAGTGGTCAGTTTCTTCTTGATTCAGTCTTGGTGGACTGTGTGTTTCCAGAAACTTGTCCATCTTCTCTAGGTTATCCATTTTGTTTCCATACAGTTGTTCATAGTATTCTCACATGATATTTTGTATTTCTGTGGTGTTGGTTGTAATCTCTCCATTTTCCTTTCTTATTTTGCTTATTTGTAGTCTCTCTTTTCTCTTATTTATGAGCTTGGCCAGAGGCTTGTTGGTTTTATTTACTCTTTCAAAAAACCAGCTCTAGGTTTGATTGATTTTTCTATTGTTTTTTAAATCTCTGTTTTACTTATTTCCTCCCTAATCTTTATTTCCTTCATTCTGCTGACTTTTGGTTTTTTTCCTCTTCTTTTTATAATTCTTTTAGCTGGTAGGTTAAATTGTTTATTTGAGATTGTTCTTCTTTTTTGAGGAAGGCCTGTATCAGTATAAACTTCCCTCTAAGCACTGCCTTTGCTGCGTCCAGTAGATTTTGTGTGGTTGTGTTTTCATTGTCATTTGTCTCAAAATATTTTTTAATTTTAACTTTGATTTCATCATTGACCCATTCATTTTTTTAGTAGCTTGCTGTTTAATATCCATGCTGTAATTTTTTTCTCCTTTGTTTTTATGTAGTTGATTTCTAGTTTCATGGCATTGTAGTCAGAAAAGATGCTTGAGATAATTTCTATCTTCTTAAAATTGTTGAGGCTTCTTTTGTGCCCATGTACATGATCAATCCTAGAAAATATTCCATGTGCACTTGAAAAGAATGTATATTCTATTTTGGGGGGATGTAATGTTCTGAAAATATAAACCAAGTCTAGTTGTTCTATTGTATCATTCAATTTCTCTGTTGTCTTATTTATTTTCTGTCTGGAAGATCTGTCCAGTGATGTTAGTGGGTTGTTAAAGTCTCCAACAATGATTGTATTTCCATCAATTTCCCTCTTTATCTGTTAGTAGTTGCTTTATGCACTTAGGTGCTCCTATATTGAGTGCATATCTATTAATGAGTGTAATATCCTCATCTTGTATTACCCCTTTAATCATTGTAAAATGTCCTTCTTTATCTTTAAAAAAGCTATTTATATTGAAATACTTTATAAAATACTCATCTAAAATGAGTAGTGGTAACTTGTACATATTTATAAAGGTCCCCAGTACTTCCAATTTGTTTAGTAATTTAAAAACTTATCACCTGGACACAAACAATATATAGATATTCAATATATAGGGAGAAATATTTAATTAAAGGAGGAAATATAGACCTTGTATTGTGAAGTAAAAATGAAATTATCTTTAAAAATTATATAGGGGATTTTTATATATCTATTTTTATGTATTCCTGTACATGAATTGATGAAATCTTGGAGAATATGCCAGCAAGTTAACAATGTCTTAATCTTGGAGGTAAAATTATGAATGATTTTAATGCTTTTCTTCTTTTTATTTTTTTGTATTTCCAATTTTTTCTATATAAATATGTATCACCTGTGTCTCAAATGTAAAAGGAAAAGATATATAATACATATATTTTAAAGCATATGTAATTTAACTGTACTTGTGATGAGCAATTTCATATCATTTGGCTTGGTTCACTGAGCTTCTCGAGTGATACCAGGCTGTTTATATTAGAGAGTATTACAAATTGGATAACCAAAACTCTCCTAGAGAGAGCTCATAAATTGACATGGTTGGATGGAAACCTGAACAGATGGGCTAACTCTACCATGTGCTATATTAACCCTGCTGTTCTGAGACTTGTCGCCAATAACATATTGAAAGAGAACAATTCTAAAAGTAAGGTGGTGAAATAGAAACTATTTAAGCAATTTAAATATATGAGCTGGGACTTGGTGATCAGGCACTTGTAAAAATGTTTCACTCTTATTGAGACCAGTTTTCTATGATGATAAAAATACTTGAGCTTTAGAGGAGTTCTGGAACGATGAACGCTAATGGGGTTCAGCAGCCCAGCACGTTGCCAAGTAGCTTTCCTGGAGCCTGTATATTACACTGAGATGAGTGTAAGTGGTGCCTCATTATGTATATGATGATAATAATCAAAGGGAAAGTGCAGTTGTAATTGGATGAGTAAAAAGAATAGGATGGTTTCCTGATCTTTGGCGTGTTCTTACTACTGGTTGGAAATCAATGGCAAAACTATACGTAGTACAGGAAAAAAATTCTGTTATCTGTAGAGAGGTCAGAGCCTAGTCTTAAGTGATTGATCTAAACTATGCATAAAAAAATTAAAATTCGTAGTTAAGAATTTAAAATAAACCCATAGGTAAGAATAGAAATCTATAATTTTAGAAATACTCTTATTAAGTAACTTTAATTGGTGTTCCATTCAATGTCAACACAGATCTAAAGAGTCATTTTGTATTATTGTAAGAACAGAAGAAGGACAGGTAATACCGTTTTGAGCAATGAACAAATATAGAGATTATGTTGTCAGCAAGCCTGGTTTCTTGTCACTAATCTGTCATTAATGGGATTTATGACCTTGAAAAATATCACTTATCCTCTATGAGATAGCACCCTCTTGTTAGAAAAATGAAGTCCAAGGGCCTTCCCAATTTTATGATTCTGTGAAAATAATACATTTTAGAATTAGTTAGGTCACTTTTTGTTGGAAGAAATTAAATTCCATGGTTTGAATGAAAGCTTTCAGATTTGCTTCCATGAGGCGGAAATGAAAACATTTTACACAGACTGCATCTAAATGTGGGTGAGTCACCAATCCATATCTGGCCTTCACCCACATTCGTGTCAAGCTGACACACCGAAATAAATCCCAGCTGGTCGCTGTCTCCCCCTTGAGTATTTGTTCTCCACTTTCTTACTTGAAAGCTTTGCATGGGTCTGGGCACAGGGTAGAGCAAGATACTAGAGTTTCTGCCTGTTTCTTAATTCATAGCAGAGGTGACTGAAAATGTCAGATATCAGATAAATAATAAAACACAGCCGTCCATTTAACTCCCAATTTTCAAATCCACTTGCAATGGAAGATTTATCCAGAAGTCATATGCTAGCCTTGCTGACTCCCCTAGGGAAATCTGTGTGGGGGATTTAGTAGTGTGAACTTTACTTGGCAACTCAATCTCTTCTTACATTATTCACTCTTACTCCCAACCTGACACTATTCTACTGTTCCATATTTCACATTTCAGAACTGCGTAACTTGGAAGGACTTTCTTTCTCAGGCAGACTTGCCCTTGGGACCTGCAGTCACATTAAAGAATACAAAGCCATGGTCCTCAAGCCACTTGTATCGTTACAGCAACCTGAATCCTGTCAGGAGACCAAGCGACACTCAGAGGGTTGGAGAACTCAGGTTTATTACACCAGCGGGCCCAGAGGAGTTAACATTCCAAGCTCTGGACCCCGTCTGTAGGATTACACAGGCTCTTATAGGGTTTTAGGTTTTGATTAAATTTGCACCATATGCAAATGAGGTGTTAGAAACAGACCAATCAGGAGTGAGCTTTTGGGAACCAATGGAATTTTAGGGATAAGTTTCATTTTCCTAGAAGCAAGTCATTTTACAGAAGCACAAAAGCAGGAAAGCAATGGCCCTGCCTGGGAAGTCTTGCTGGTCCCTTGGTTGGTTTTGCCCCTTCAGTATTAGAATCAATTGAGTTCTTGGGCTTCAACTCATCCTCACCTACTGTATCAAGAGGTAAGGCCCAGATATTTGTCTTTAGAAAGAAGTTACATAGCTATACACATGTTTTGATGCTGGTATAAAGTACTGGCTTTCTGCAGTGAGTTTAAAACTTGAGAATAAAGATTTTAGCTGAAGAAATATGTCTGCCAGAAGGCTGAGGGGCAATTTGTCAGAGGACATTGAAGGATTCTAAATAACACCATATTGCCATAAGTGAAATGTCCCTGCTCCGAGTAGGTGTGTTCAAGGTGCTAAATGCTGTTAGAAAGCAGGGCAGTCTTCGAGCTTGTCCTTGGTGTTCCAGGAGCGCTCTTACTGTCTTCACTCTTCTTGCAATAATCATTTACCTTGTCTTGGGATTCCGCAGTGTAAGGAGTGTGTCTTCGCTTCTTTTCATCAGCTGTGCTGAGTGGCGGTGGCGCTGCCTTTCTAAGTGACCTTTGGCCTAGCTCAGACAGCTTCCTTCCTGGAGGTACTCACTGGTCGGCTGCTCATCCTCTTCTAGGATTTGTTGCTGGCCCACTGCCCCTTCTCAGTCACACTGTGACAGGGGAGGCCTGGCCGAACAGTGGCCCTTATCCAGGAGTTTGGATTAAGAAAGATCAACAAACCTGTGTTTATGTGAATGGCTAGACTGGCAAAATACACGTCCAGAACATTCACATTTTATACCTGGATACTACAGAAACACCCCGAAAACAATTTTTATTTTCCTTTTGCTTTTTGTACGTTCACCAACATTTTGTACGTTCAGGAGCAGAATGGGATGCATTTACTCAAATTTGTAGACACTGTAACTTAGATCCTGGATTTCTCATATTTGTGTGGTGATTGCCAACTATGTGGAAGGGATGGATGTGAAAAGGTCATGACACAAAGCAGTGGTACTAAGCTTCCTGAAGTCAAAGAAAGTGGCTTTCCTCTGTACATACAGCTTCCCAGTCTATGAATCTATCCGAAGATGACTTGCTACCATCACAGAAATCTGTCAACTTCTGTTTTTGTACTGTGTGTGTTTTAGTCAAGGTAATGTTCACTTATAAATAAGAGAATTCATTAGCAAAAGTAGGAGTGGATTAATCTCACATAACGATAAATATAGAGGCAGAAGTTTAGAGGGTTGATGCTCTGACACATTTGCTTCTCTGTTCTCAGTATGTGGACGGTGTCTCCCCTCCAGGCTCTGCGAGGATTGCCACAGTCCCAAGCATCCTACCCTCAGACTCCAAGAAGCAAGAATGGGGCTGGGAGCAAAATGGCTTTTCCTTCTTGATTTTCTCATCATTTGTTCTTTTTTGAACAGGAAGGAAAATGTATCCCCTGCTCCCTTCTAGATACCTCTCAACAGAATCAGGTTAAATGCTCGTCCTGTCACTGATGGCAGCATCTGCAACATTTCCGCAGTCGTGATTCTGTAAATGCCAGTAAGTAGCCTTCCTGATATTACTTCCGCCAGCCTTTCCACAGCTCGCCTTAGACTCTTAGTTCTCTGCATTAAATCCCATCCTATAGGGGTTTCTGCCCTCCTGAGTGAACACAGCTGCCTTCTGTGTTCTCTACGATTTCAAATGTATGTGTTCCTGTTTGTGGGAAAGGAACCCAACTTTTGAGTCAACCCAACCAGTAATGTGAGTGAGGAAATCTCCAGATCACCAAAGTCTCCAACAATTTAAGTCACCCCCAGCATTCGATGCTAAGGCTCCCAGGGTTACAGAGCACAAGCAAGCCAGCCACCCAGTGTTCTAGCCAAATTCCCAACAGAACGTGTGAAAGTTATAAAATGCTTGTTGACATCCTCCATCTGATTTTAGAAAGGTTTGTTAGGTAACTGTAACCTGAGGACAGGATTTGAGTGTTCCTGGGATTTCTTATCAAATGTCCTTTTAATAATTCCCCTTTCCACCAAGGATAGTCTTTCCACAAGTAATCTGTAAGTCCTTAAGGCCACATTTTAGATTTATACCCTATTTCCATTGGAACTGAGTTAACCACTGAGCATTCAGTAGGAGACTTCCAAAATCTATTTTGGCTAACTGGCAGGGTGGTGTCTGGACTCTGCCACAGGAGCTAACACCAACCACAGGCTCAGAGAATTACCAAAATAATGATTTTTTTGTGATGCAGCATGGGAGATGCCAGGTGTACGGAGGAGCCAGATAGAATCTCCCTGAGCCAGTAGTGTATGCTTGCACAATGGTTTATAATATGTATGTGGTTTGCTGGGCTTGCATTCCTCTTTTGAAATGGAAAACTATTTGTCATTTCTCTTGACCACATAGTAAATAGAAAAGAAAATCTTGCCTCGGAGCTTGGCATTACGCATTAGGCATCTTCCTAACTGTGAAGTTAGGAAGAGGATGAATTGAGGCCAAAAACCACTACTAAAATGTTATTGGCAGGACGTAAACTCACTAAGAGGCTTCAGGAGCAGCCTTGTCACTACTCTTGGCACTACTGCCTGATCCTATGAGTCAGGATCATCGCACATCTCACCTGTACAGGGTTATTAGATTAAGTAAATTAATACATGCAAAATAGCTCTGGAATTCAAAATGTCACACAGACACTGAGAATTATTACTAGAACGGATCTTTGTAATTGTACCTACCTGCCGTCGCACAAGACGTCTAGTTAAAGACATAAAATACTGCTCTAATGAAACTTTAGTGTTTATTTTATCAATTAAAAGAAAGAGAATTTATGCAAAAACAAGCTCAAATTCCAATAACAACATGTCTGGACACCCCTCCTCCTTTCCTCTTACGCATTTCTCAGCAGTGAGCTCTGTCTGGCTGACGGGGGTGTTGTTGGGTGCGGTTGTGCCGTACAAGAGACAAGTGCCAGGCACCTTAAGAGCGATTATCTCACCAGCGACATCTGGTGCCTTTGCTGGGCTTCAAGGGCAGATGTGGCTCTGCTGACGCCAACATTTCTCAAGTGGTCTGCCCAGCGCGCAACTGCTCTCTGGCCCAAATGCTACCCCATTCCCAGATGTCACGATTCTTCTCACGGCAACTTCCTGTGAATGAGAGCGGAAAGTGTTTCTGAAGCGAACACTATTCTATGCCTCCATTTTATGGGAAAGGCTAACCATCTCAAACGTGTTAATAGCTCGGACTCAGCGCTGTGCCTGAGCTCTAATTTCACCTGGGACTGAGCGGCACAGGCACGCACGTGCTCTCTCTTTGATCAGGATTGTAAATGTTGACAGCCTTCTGTGCTACCAAGATTGGGACCACAGTGGCCATATTTCGAGCTTTCGTATATGCTTCACAGTGAAAAAAAGGGGGTGAGATGCTTGTGAATTAGTTGCTTAACCGAATTACACTTCCGTTCACTTGGAAGGAGTAAATGTATGCTGGAAAATAGAAACTGATACATTTGTTTTCTAAATGCAAGAGTCAGTTGAGCATCGTGTTTTAAATAATACTTTACATCATATCAAGTTCCGAAAACTAAACAGTTTCTTCTAATTACTAAGCCATCTTGAGTGGCTTTGAAAAGAGAGGGTGGGAGGATTCCAAGCAGGAATTACAGTGGTAATTGACGTGGCCAGAAGGATATGGGTGGTGCTGGCTGTCTGGAAAGAATGCACAGAGCATCACACTCCTTTTGCAACTGCAAATCAGCAACATTCAGAAAAGGCTGCACTGGTAGACCAAAGAGCAAACACTGAGCCACCTCAGGTAAGTGGGCAGTGCATCTCTTCATAAAGGAAACGTCTCTTTTTCTAGAGGAGGCCAAACTAAAATTTAAAGCAGAAGGAGACGGAGATGGAGAAGGAGACGGAGAAGGAGAGGAGGAGGAGGCAGAAAAGAGAGGAGGAAGAGAGGAAGAGGGAGGGGAGGGCAGGAAACAGTGTGCTCTGTAGCAGAAGCTTCACCAGTTCAGAGGGAAATACAGCTTCTTGCACCATGGGTTGCTTCTTATCCGCCAAAGCTGTCGAGGGAATGTGCTCGGAGTTGGAGCTTTTATGAACAATTCCAGGAGCTTTCTAACAATAGCCAAGTAAAAACACAGTGTTTGTGGAGACAATTAAGATTAATAGGACCTAAGTAGTGAACAGTGGGAAATGGATAAGACACAGGTAGTAGCAGGTGGCACCCAGGGTACAAGCTGGGTTGGAGAGGCAGACATATTTCAGCCACGGATATTTGCTTATTGCCTGACTAATTCTAACATCTGTCTCCCTCTTTTTGAGCCTCCTCAGTACTTGAAAATAAGGGCTGTTAGATGCTGACGCTGCTGGCCAGGAAAGCAGTGGGACTCTTTCCACTGAAAACCTTCAAGACAAGCTTGTCAGTTCTGACTGAGTGCTACTGTGACCCAGCGTAACAGAGGAGAACAGATCTGACTCCATGTTGGATCTGTTCCTTGAGTTTTAACCACTGTGCACTGTTTTCTAGGCTTAGTCTTGCTCGCTCTGCAGCTTTTGTAAAAGTGTTGCCTTTGGCCTGAAATAGACAGGAGAGCCTGTTCTCGGGGCTCTGGCCTTTGAGGACGTCAGCACTTCTGCACTTGTGTAGAGATGGCAGGTTGCAAAATAGAGAATAACCTTTGTTTTGTTGGAGGTTTACAGGGGCACCATGACCTGACCCACAAGGACAGATGCAAGAACAAAGGATTCCTGCACCAAGAAGTTTGCAACAGCCAGCCACACACCCTCCCCTGTTTTTTGTGCAAAAGGAGCCTGTGTTCTGACTTGAGCAGGGCGGTTCTCCAGGACCTTAGTCTGCCATCCTCTCCGTCGGCCGGCTTTCCGAATAAGGCCGCTGTTCCTTGCCCCACACCTCGTCCCCCGATTCACTGGCCTGTTGTGTGGGGAGCAGAACGAGTTTGGACTTGGTAACACTAGCAGGATCCTCTGGGGCCTTCCTGGGACAGACCCCTCTCCCACATCCTTGCGGCAGCTCCTCCCTGAAGCACCCAGATAATAGTAACTCATGCGTATTTCCTGAGTTTTTCAGTTGCTAAAAAGCACTACTTAAAGGGAAGAAATTGACTACTTGATCTTCAGCGCCTGGCCCCAGGCCTTCTGGTGCCTCGGGGTGATAGTGTCTGCTACCTTGTTACCACAACATGAAGCAACCAGAGAGCTGAGCACAAGCTGATCACATGCCCTGCGAGCCACCTGCACCTGGCCTTTAAATATGCGTTACTTAAACCCTTTGGGGAGCGTAGGGTTTCCATGAGCGTAAGCCACACGCTCGGTCCTCCTTGCTCTGCCTGCAATGAAACTTTCCCTGCTCCAAACACTGATGTTTTGGCTTCTTTGGCCTCACGGTGCTTCCAGTTCACAAACTTGCGTTTGGTCACACTCTTCTGCGAAGCCATCAGTGCAGGGCAAACTGGTGTCTGCTGAGGCCCTGCAACCCCCATTCCTGAGATCTCGGATGTCTGCCTGCAATACTTGAAAAAAAAATGAAAATAAAGTACACCCTTTTCTGATGTATGTTTGCCCCAGCAGAATTAATAGCCCTGGGAAGTGGCCACCCTCCCAACGGCTCAGGCTGACTGCTTCAGCCCATGTTTCCTCCTTATCAGAGTCATAAATCCCACTGTCTCTGCACGGACCCTAGTGCTCTTACTTCACCTGCAACCAGTCAAAACCTGGAGCTGATCATGCAGCCCCTCTGTTCCCCAGCCCCTTCCCATCAGGGACCCCAGCAACGGGCCCTCGGTGGGCACACGGTGGCCTCTCACCCGTGCCGGCCCACTGTTGCAGTGTACTTACTAAACTTCTTCCTTACTTCTTAAGCTGTTCTTTGTCTCTGGTAAATTCTTCTACCACTCACGAGCGTGCCCACTGTGCCCCAAACAACAGGGTGGTGAGCAAGACAGCCCACTGAAGTGTCTCGTGAATATGCTTGTTAGCCTTCTGGTGACGTTTATACTCACAGGCTTTGTCTCGTGCAGAGTCACCTGCAAACACAGCGTGTTTTCAATTACCCCTCTTCACGTCTGCTTTTCAGTCTCTTCCCTTTGCAGGGTCGATCCTTTTCCTTTCCTCACCTGGCCAAATGCTTACACCTCCTTTAAGACCGAGACTCTGACATGCTCCAGTTTCCTGGGGAAACTGAGCTACTTGTTCTTCAGAGCATTTTGTTTACCTCTCCTGTCTTTTTTCCACATTGGAGTGTTGTCCTATATTAAAATTTATGTCTCTGCTGTTAGGCTGTGGGTATTATGAGGGCAAACTCCATGTCATTCTATTTCTAATACACAGAATAGATTCAAACACACCGAAGGCACTTAGCTGTTGAAATAATGAGCTCCACAAAATGCAGTCTTGCCTTGGTCCTTTCCTCTGTAATATTAAAGCTGATGTCTGCCAAAGTGCTGATTCCCATCCCAAAGAAAGGCCAACAAGAACAATGCTATCTTGGTCATTCATAATGTGGATGAGTATCAGATAAATTTTTGAGAGTCGGTTTTGAAGAGGAAAGATGTGAGACGACAAGAATCCTGTGTAGCAGTGAAGTGAGGAGCAGAGGACCACAGAGAACAAGGAGAAAAAGGGTGAAAATATAAGTATAATCCAATGGACACTCTGACTTCCTCCAGGCCTGGCCGTGCTCACTCAGCCTTCCTGACTGCACTGCACAAACAGGTGCCATTCCGTGCCCAGGTGAAAGCACTTTTCATTAAGTAAAAACACGGGAGAAAAAGGACAAAAGGACACACCTTCATCAAACGCTGCATCCACTGCAGGGCTCAGCTGTGAAGGCATCGGTTTTAGTGTCTGTGATGCTATAGGCTGAGTACGTTTGCGCGGTTAGACGTTGTTCCTTAAGCCTCCTGCACGAAGATCCATGACTGTTAAAGATACAGGGCACGCCAGGTCGTAAGGCTGTGCAGGTAACTTACAAATACTATACATATTTAATAATGTGTTACATGCTACTACCTATTGTTAAACTAGAAGAAAACTTCCCAGGTATTTCAAAGAAAAAGACATTAGATATTTTGGAATTGATCAACATGTCATGCCGGGAAATGTCCAATTTGACTTTAGGACCCAAACACAGAGAATTTCTGAAAGGAACCCTCTCTGAAGTGAAGTTGCCCCCAGCACCAGTGCCCATCCTCAGTACCAGTGCCCATCCTCAGCTCCAGTGCTTGTCCTCAGTACCAGTGCCCGTCCTCAGCACCAGTGCCCGTCCTCAGCACCAGTGCTGCTGATACGTATCTGCAGCCTTGGGGGGTGTGGGCTGCTTGGCTAGATTAGGTTTCCATGGTTCACCTTTCGTTCCATCTCCAGTCATGCGATTTAGTACAAAGAACAAGATATTTAGGGTGAGCATTTTCCCACCTGCCTAGCTTTCACGTCTTTATCTTCTGCTGCTGGTCGTCCAAGTAGACCTTCCTCACTCCTCTCCTTTGTCATTGCCATTCCTTCTAGCACTTATTTGACTGATTAACTTAGTCTTAAACAGGACCCTTTTATGCCTTATTTATTTACTGAAGATTCCCAGAAAATTCATAAATTCATTCTCCTTGTGCCTCAGGCACTCAGTCATTCAGAGAATCCCTTGAGGCGGTAGCGATGGGGGCTAAGCAAACACTTGTTTAGCCTACAGTCCAGAAAAATCCTCAGAAACTTTTAAAGAATAAAAAATGGCAAACAACAGCAAAAACCTGACCTGTTGTAGTCTGGTGCTTTTAGTTAATTTTTTAATCCATGATGCCACAGCTCAATTTAGAATATGATATTGAAAACATTATTTCCTTCATGCTTCACTTTAACCTTTTCAGGAATAGCCAAGGTCAGCACGTATGTCACACTGGGTTTTAAATTTAACACTCATTTTTCCATCAGTCACTCCAGGGGGCATCAGAGTCTTGTGGGATCAGTTAACAAATTCGTTTGTACCACAACCCTGTGTGGTAGAGGCATGTGTGGTCAGTTTATCTAGAAGGTGGGGGAAATCAAGCTCAGATGGTGAGTTCAGATAGTTCATATAGCAATGCTGGTGAGGGACTGGGTGAGTCAGGGATTGAAGGGGCAAAAACCCACGAAGGGAACAGCAGGACCTCCCAGGCAGGGCCATTGCCTTCCCGCTTTTGTGCTTCTGTAAAAGGGCTTGCTTCTAGGAAAATGAAACTTACCACTGAAGTTCCATTGGTCCCCAAATGCTCGCTCTGGATTGGTCCATTTCTAACACCTCATTTGCATATGATGCAAGATTAATCGAGACCTAAAATCCAATAAAAGCTTTTGTAAACCTACAGACGGGGTCCAGAGCTTGGAGTGTTAACTCCTCTGTGCCCGCGGGTGCAATAAACCTGAGTTCTCCAACCCTCCGAGTGTTGCTTGGTCTCTCGACGGGATTCAGGTTGCTGTCACAGGACGACCATGGAGTCAGGCTATCAGCCCTATGTGCCTCTCCAGTAGCCCTCTGACACGCCTCAGTACGAAAGATTGGTGGGAACAGCTAACACTTAAATAGCTAGATGCTGGGTAATGTTCTAAGTGCCCATTTAATTCTCGAAACTGACCTATAATGTAGATGCATCCTTATCCACACTTTACAGTGAGAAAACCCAGGCACGCAGAGCTGAGCGCTGCACCCGCAGTCACATGGGCAGTAACGGCGAGCTGTCGCTTACCTGCGGAGGCGGTTCGTCGGCTTGGTTCTGTTTGGTCTTCAGTCAGGCAGGTCTCTCCCAGTGGGATCTGGAGACGGAACTGTGCCTTGTCTGTGGGGAATGTATTCGGCTTCCAAGCCGTAGCTGTTAGGGTTCTTGGAGTGTTTTCTTCCTCGCTTGGAAAAATCGAAATCATTGTCGTCACAAGCATTTTGTGGCTCTGGGTAACTGAGGTCCTGGCATTGATTGCTGTGCGACTCTGTTTTGCTCAGAGTGTAAACAGATGGAAACTGATGATGGGTCTAATTATTTTGGAGCAAGAGCTGAAAAGAAGGCCAGGGCCTTTCTGCGCCCGTGTTCAGCTCAGTCTTTCCGGGTCACGCTGTGTGTGACGGGATGCCGCTAGGGTCCTCAGCTTCTCCTCCTTCTTCGAGGGCTGGGAAAAGCAGTTGAACGGCCCCAGGCACCTTCTCTGTGTGGCAGCGAGCACCTCGCCCACGACAGCCCCCTTGGCAGGAGCCATCAATGCATCCTGGGGAGGCCTCAGTGGAGGGTTTGGCATCTCCTTCCCAATGCTCTTCGGCATTTTCAAAGTCGTTCAAGGCAACTGGAGAGCACCCTAAAATACCACGGGCCATCAAACCAAGAGCGGTAAGAAATACTTTCCCCAGGAATCCCCAGGATGTACTGCTCTGGTCTCATTCAATTGACAGCATGTTCTGTGCTGTGTAGCACAACAAAATGGGCCTTTTTGCCTCAGGGCGCAGTTTTTATTCCCGCCTCCTTCAACCCTGGCCTTTGACCAACCCAAACCTATTTTCATAGACTGCAAATGACATTTTTACTTTAATAATGAGATGTTCTGTGAAATGGGCAGCAGACGGAAGCAAGGAGTAACCAGAGAATCATGCACTTCTTTTGCTTTCTGAATAGAAGTTGAGTAGGAAAGAAAAAAAAAATCACACACTTTCTGTTTAAAGAGGAATGAGAGCAAATCTAAGACAGGGGAAGAAAGAGTTCCTCAGCACATACACCGTGCTGAGTGCGACGGGCTCAGCGGGCAAGCGCCCCTCAACCCGAGGGCTCCCGGCGTTCTAGGGCTTTGTGCAGAACAACTCCCTTTCCGGGGAGAAGGCTAACGAGCACTCAGGGAGGCAACAGCAAACAGGGAGAGCGAGCGCCTCTGCAAGGCACCAGTTTCACTCAGAGAGATGTGGCCATCCCTTCACAGGAGAAAATTTAAGAGCTGTATTTATAGAGTCCCAGAAGTATGGCTCTTCTGAAAAGAAAAGGAACTTATTTTACTTCTGAACAGAGTGAAAGGCGTTAATCTGAAATGCATTAATGATAAAACCCACTGTCACCTGCGTGCTGCTCTGAATCCACTCCCGGCACCCAGCATCAAGGTGCCCGCCGTATTCTGACGACCCGCTGACTGACGACGTGGACGTGCGACTTCCTGCCCCTCGCGGCCCCGCTCACCAACAGAGGAAGGGAGGAGCCGAGCCACCTGCGGGGCCCTTCCATCCCTGAGCCTCGGGAAGGAGGCCTCAGAAGAGACCGGCAGCGGCGTTAGAGTCTCAAACCCAACGGAAGATGAGCAAAAACCGTCCTCGCGCCGGGACTCTCAGCACCGCCAGCCTGCTGTGTCCTTATAAACCCCGCGGAGACGTTGCTGGCTGAGCTGTTCAAGAGGAGAAGCATTTTTGCTGCTAAGCAACTCGGTGCTCATGTCACAGAACAGAACTTACTCAGAGCTTATCTAAATCCTCCCGGGGTCAGAAAACTCACTGTGAGGTCTGATCTCCGGAGTCTGGTGATTGGCGACTCTGGCTGGATCTGGAACACCGCCCGGGAGGGCTCTGCTCCGTAGAGGCAGCTGCCTGCTATTGAATTCTACACACTGCAGTCTCTCTCCATTAAAATATCCTCCCCTTATAAAAGGATCCGCTTTAGGAAAGAAGTTTGAATCAGTGCAGTGACATGGAGTAGGAGAACTTGGCTTGGAGAAGATGTTCCCAATGTTTAGATGATTGTCAAAAGCAGCAAATCCTCTCTCTTCATCATCTGTCATTTATATCACTAAGTATTTTATCCAATACTCATAATAACCAGGCAGTAATAATGTTAATAATAATAATAATAATAATAATAATAATAATAATAATAATAATAATAATAATAAAAAATCAAGCCTTTCTATACGTCTGAAATTAGAGCACTAGAGAGCAACACCTTTATTAAAAAAAGAGCATTATGTTTAAGAATATTTTATATGCATCTTAAATAACTCTCTTATTCAACTCAGACACACTGGGGAAAAGGCTACCATTGAATATTAGCCAGCTAACAGTAACTAATTCTGTGACAACTCTCTTAATTCAGTATTTTGCTGAACTGGATCAAAAAATAAATGGCTGTTGTAGGGGCTTGGTGCTCTAGGTGAGCATGAGGTGGTGATGAATGTTTTCTTCATTTCTTTTTCAGTATTTTTTTTTCCCTCTGAGAGTGATGGGTTGAAAGTCTCCTTTGATGGTAACCCACACAGATGCACCATTTTCTTCCTAGTGGTTGAGCTGGTTTTTATTTCCAAGTGGCTTATTCAGGCTCATAGCAGTCTGCCTCATCCTTCTACAGAGATTATCATTGCAAGAGCTCAAAGCATTTGCAAACATTAATTAACCAAGCCTGTATAGGTAAGGATTGTTACATTCCAACACTTTTGCAGAAAAAAGTAACAGTTTCCAGATTTTATTGGCACATTTCTTTTAACTAGAGATAGCAGTATACATTTAAAATATGCATATATGTGCACTTTCTTACTTTATAGAAATGTGATCATTTTAACATAAAATTAAATTGTTCTTTTTCACTAGTTCACTTCTAAGGTGGCAAATCAGTTTAAACTTGGTTATACATTCTCAAAAAGAGTTTTAAGTGTAACTTTCACGCATAAAGATGTTTAATTAAATCACATATTCCCCTTCTTCCAAACAGTTTATGTGTCTTTTTAATTAGACTACTTCTATGGTACCTTAAGATAGATGCTTCTTGGCATTTTATCCAATGTTCTGGTAGAATATATAAGAATGTTAGTAACAAAGACTTTGTCCTTAGCCAAGCCACACGCACCGGAGATGTTCTTTCGTTTTTGTAGTAACGTAAGAGGGTAAGTGATGTACAGACCAGCACTGTGGTAACTCACCTTCAGCTACGTATGTTTGTGTGGTTGATAAAATAAAGCTTTACGTCTGGTTGGCCCTCTTCAGGTCAGGCTAACAATGCCACACGGGTCAAGATCGCTGCCGGGCACTCTAGTAGAAGTGCCAGGTGGTCACATACGTTGTGCCTGCCCTGTAACGAGGGCTGTGAGGGTGATGTTGCAGGGCCTGTGTTGATCTACCCAAAGGACGATGTGTAGAAGTAGGAATGAGCAAGTGAGCAAGCCACTGGCATCGGCCAAGACACGAGCACGAAGCAGGAGGGAGCTGCTTGGCGTCGGGGACCCGCCCACAGGCTCGGCCACAGCGGGCGGAAATTCCAGCTGCAACAATGGTGAAGTCCTGTCCTGAAAGGATGGAGCAATTTAGCCAGTAAAAAAGACAGAAATTGGGTTTTTGTGACTGGGATTCCAAATTACATCTGGGTCTGAAAACACAGACAAGATACCAAACAACAGAACTAGGACTCAATTTAGAGACATCAGTGTGAGTGCTATTTGGTGCAGCGTCACAGAGTATCCGGGATAGAATTCCTTTTCCTATCGATCTGCCAGGCTAAAAATTGGTTTAGAAGCCTGAGTTGGGAGCCAGCTGACAAAAACATTAGGGGACTTAGGGAGCAGAGTTGATCGACAGCAGTGAAACAGGCATCTGTGTTATTTCTCACTTTAATTATTAGTATCTTACAGCATTTCACATTTTTAAAGTATGAGACCAAATCCTCTTTTGAGATTAATAAGCCATGGCATCTTAACAAAAATTCCTTTAGATCATAGTTTACTAAACACAAGTGTTGTTTCAACCAGGAATGAATCGTAGGGCCATCTATCAAGACGATCACGCTTCTCATCATGTTATAGCCTTGCTGAGGCCATGCCGTCTTCCTCTGTTGGCCGGATCAGTGCAGCGCTGTGAAGGGCCAGCCCCCGCGCCCCAGCTAGCAGCAGATCTGAGTGGTCGTCTCCCCTTCACTGAGCCATGTGGGGCGAGCTGGGGCCGCCATCAAGGTGATGTGGAACGCCACTCCTTTCTCTGTTTAAGCTCGCTTTTTCCTTTTCCCTCTTGTGGGCAGTGATCCAAAGCATATTCATTCACGATCCTTCTCTATGCTCATCTCTCTCTCAGAATCAGAAGCCCAACCTTCAACAGGAATCTATTATATTTTTTTTAGAAAATTTCTTCCCTGCTGTTAATTATGTCTTTACATTTGTATGTTTTTCCTTTTATTTTCATAGCCTTATTGAAATAGTTATATAGTTAGACTTACTATAAAGTTTACTAGGTTTATTACTTAGTGTTACCACTTTCAAGGCATGACTTATCCATTTTAAAATACCTCATGTTGATTTCACTTTAATACGTTGGCTTACATGTTCCACTGTTTTTATAAATATCACTGAACTTTGACTGTGGCTGTATCTTGAGACGTCCCTGTACACGTTGTGTTCACTGTGGGCAACACACACCGAGCCAGATTTAATTCCCAGTCATCTCTTAGGGCTCAGCAGCTGTGGAATCTAATACACCAGCCTGAGGCAGTTCCTTCTGGCAAATCCAGAACATTCTTACCACATGTATGTACTCACAAAGATTCCTTTTGTCAGGATTCACTCAGGGCTGATTTCCTTTTTGTTCTGGAGCACGAGTTCCTCATCCTCAGGTGGCATGATAAAGAATCTATGTTAGGTGTGGCAGAGGAGGTTCAGCTGCCTCGGGTGACCCCGCCAGACACAGGTGGGCCTCATAGGGCTGCTGTTGGTTTCTGCAGAATTCAGGAGTCGCTCCCCAGGAACATTGCCGGGGAGAACACGACTGTGCTCACCGCGGGGAGAGATTGAGAGTGAGACGGGGAGGTTAAGGGAGAGAGAGGAGAATTCTAAAGGGAAGCTGTGCTGCTCATTTTCCAGTCGAAACAACAGAAGAGGCCTGTCTTTAGGGCCCGTCTTCTTGGGCTCTTCAGCACTGACATTACAGTTGCGGGAAGCAGGCTGCGTCTGACTCTGAGCGCCCTCACTAAGGTAACTCACCTTCTCCCTTTGCCACCCAGCTAGGGGAGACCTGAAGGACTAGGGAAGACTGGACTCAGGAGCTTTGTTGGCCAATAATTTGGGAGCTTCTGATGGGCAGTGTCCATGAGGAAAGAGGGGACTCAAGCTGAGTCTCTCTGAGGACGCAGTGCTCTGGGGAGAGTAGAGGCCGACTGTGCTGGGGGACTTCCCTTACTGGAGAGATGGCAGGTGCGTGTTTGAAATTAATTAACAATGCAATGTAGCATCAAGTAAGTGCTAAGCAGGTAGCATGGACAAGTACTGAAGTTCAGAGGCTGACCTGTTGACTTGAATTGCTTGTGGACAGCTGCCCACAGTGCTTACACCTGGCAATTGCTTGTCTATCAACCTTGTCTCTGGGTAGCCTAGCACCTAACACTGTTCCCACAAAGCCTATCACCTCTGACTAGTCCTACTACTTCTTTTTTCAACATGTAGTCATCGGTGATTTTTGGAGACCAGTTTATTTAAGTGGCTTTTTTTCCTTAATAACCGGGCAGCATCTTGCACCTTTTATTCCTATAATCTTAGCCGACCGCTTAATGTTGCTCTTGTAGTTACGACAAAGAAATCTGACTTTCCTGAGACAGAATTATAAACTGAAATCAGGCGAGTTTTGTAATGTGTCTGAACTTCAGTTTCCTTTTCCTCATAATGGGAATAATAATAATCTTATATGATTTTTCTGAGCCTTAAATAAGATAAAGTGTATTGAAGGGT
The DNA here is from genome assembly GCF_009834535.1 of Camelus ferus. NCBI lineage: Eukaryota > Metazoa > Chordata > Mammalia > Artiodactyla > Camelidae > Camelus > Camelus ferus. Next base: position 16,449,459 of record NC_045731.1, on the reverse strand, counting down.
CTTATAGAGGTGCTCTCATTTAGCTGATGCTGGTTTTAGTTAAGGGAGTTAGTGAAAAGCCTCAAATATGCACAATTGCATGAAACCGTACTTTTCCTTCTTGTACATTCAGTGCGTGGCACAGAGTGAGGAATGCCTGTTTCTTTTCTTTCCTCGCACCTCATGTAGGTGAATTCCATTTACACTAATATACTATTTGCATCTGATACTTAGTCATAGGAATCCTAAATAATGACCTTATGTTTGTATTTTTCTCTACAGTTTTAAGTGTGATTTATGCTTTAATTAGCACAGTTCACAATGGAAAATATTCTGAAAATGTAATGGCACTCTCCTTATAAGGATGAAGAAGATAAGAATCAGCAAGGTTGAGTGACTTTTCCAAGGTCACACAGACAGTAAGAAAGTAGAAGATCAGAGATTAAACATGGCCTGGCTGTTTGGTTACAGCCCTATTTAACCTTTAGGAGGGCCACCGCCTCGCCCTTGTCTATACGATGCATCTGAAAGGTGACACTGAAGGAGAAATGAAATAAACCCAGGTTTGATATCACCCCCCCCACTGAGTCCTAGTTCTCAGTGTTACAGAATCTCTAGCTCCCTTGGACTCCAGGTCCTTGATGTTAGAGAGGACACGGCTTCCTTCCTCCTGAGTGCATCAGACTTGAGCGATGATGAGTGTTATTATCTGTCCTGAGTGAGCAGCAAGAGTGAGCATTTCTGTGAACAGAGACTCCTACCTGTGGACAGATTCTCTCTCAAGCCCAGGATGGAAGTCTCACCTCAGGATAAAGGACAATACAGATCCAAGGTAGCTGGGCAGAGATGCTTCAGTGCCCAACTTGAGAACGGGGCCCAAAGAAGGTGGGTTTCTGGCTCTGTGCAAGGGACACAGTGTAAGGTATACTCCGATGAAAACCTATGAAGGGCTCTTGCTAAAAAACGGAACCTGAGGCTGATCCAGCTTCTAGATATAACTTCAAGTTTGTAGAAAACAAAACCCAGAGCAGAACATGTTAAAAATAACATGGAGACATGAGCAACGAAATCCAACAGCTGAGAATCTTGATAGGACGTATGACTCTGGTTTTCTCAGCATGTAAATTGCAAGGGCATAGAAGAGAAGGGAAGCAGATATGCAGAGTTTACATCAAGCTGTTCAAATGCAAGCAACGTATTTAGGAAGATACGGGGAAATTTGAAAATTGTATATTTGATAGGCTGAAAGATTTATTTTTAATTTTTAAATTGACAAAGGAGATATAACATTTCTTCTCTTTGTGAGTATACTGTGAGGCAAGTTGAGTTGATTGATCAAACAACTTCCAAAGCTGCCTCCGTGTCGTGTGCTGAGAGACCGTGTGAAACCCTCAGCTGTCATTCAGCAGAATACACGTGAGGAAACTGTTCTGGCGAATTCCAGATGCTCATAGAGAAGACTTGGTGGTGGTGGGGAGGCGTCTGTGTGAAATGGTAAGTTTCCTGTTACATGGCAGCCTCTCAGTCAGCCTCCCTGAGATGTTTCCAACACACAGGTCTCGGTATATATGTGTATATATATATTTTTTTTATTCTATTTATTCTAATTATTCTTTGTTTCTTATTTGGTCTTCCACTTTTTTTTCCTTCTTTGGTTTTAACAGAGGCTGTTGTACAATTCCATGTTCTCTCCTCTTACCGTATTTACTATATTATCTTTAAAAATTTTTGTAGTCACCGGGAAGTTTGCAATATGACACTTACAAGTAACCTAAGTCTACTTTCAAGTGTCATCATATTGCCTTGTGGATGGAGAGGGGCCTTATAGCTGAGTGCTCCCAGCCCTCCCTCTCGCTGTCTGTGACGGGGCCGCCACTGATTTCACACACCCACAGGCTATAATCACTGAATACATTTGCCACTATTATTATTTTGAACAAACTGCTATCTGTTAGATCCACTAAGGATAAGAATTTTGTTTTTCATTTACTCTTTTTTTTTTCTCTTTTTTACTTATTTTTTGTGAGGGGAGGTAATTAGGTTTACTTATTTATTTATTTGTTGAGTATTTGTTTAGAGGAGGTGCTGGGAATTGAACCCAGGACCTTGTGGGTGCTAAGCGAGCACTCTACCACTTGAGCTACACCCTCCCCCCAAGAATTTTTTTAATTACCTCATTTATTCCTTTTTTAACGTGTTCTTTCTTTGTGCAGGTTTAAATTTCTGACTTACTTCTATTCTGTTAAGGTCATACCACTATCCTCAATAAATGTGTAAGATAATCTCTTTGGAAGCAATTGCAAATAATTACTATAAATTTTAGTGGAACTATTTAGTGTGGTTTTAACATTATATTACAAATAATTTATAATAAACTTTGATATGCTAACATTTTCACTTTATTTATTTATTTTAAACATTTTAAAATTGATTTATAATCATTTTACAATGTTGGGTCAAATTCCAGTGTAGAGCACAATTTTTCAGTTATACATGAACACATATATATTCATTGTCACATTCCTTTCTCTGTGAGCTACCATAAGATCTTGTGTATATTTCCCTGTGCTATACAGTATAATCTTGTTTATCTATTCTACAATTTTGAAATCCCAGTCTATCTCTTCCCACCTCCCCACCCCTTGGCAACCACAGGTCTGTATTCTATGTCTATGAGTCTATTTCTGTTCTGTATTTATGCTTTGTTTGTTTGTTTGTTTTTTAGATTCCACATACAAGTGATCTCATATGGCATTTTTCTTTCTCTTTCTGGCTTACTTCACTTAGAATGACAGTCTCCAGGAGCATCCATGTTGCTGCAAATGGCGTTAACAGGTGACTGGATAAAGAAGATGTGGTATATTTATACAATGGAATACTATTCAGCCATAAAAACCGACAGCATAACGCCATTTGCAGCAACATTTTCACTTTAAAAGTTAAACCTGCAAATCGTAATCCTTCAAAGAGTGAAATATCTGGAACTTGCAGTCAAATTTCTCCCTCTCTTCCTTCTTTCCCTTCTTCCTTCCTTCCTCCCTTTTACCCTCCCTCCATCTCTTCCTCTCTCTCTTTCTTCTTTTAAAATACTTTCTATAGAGGATGCTTTTTATAGAAGTATTCCTTATTTCCAATAATCAAAGCTAGGTGAAATAATAACTTATTTTAACTACCATGCAGTCAGGTGGAATTCTTCTCATTTCATTTACTCAGAACTGTTAACCTTTCAACCTCAGTGGCGAATCCAATGATGGAAATGCTCTCACTGTAAAACTAAACATAGCACACAGCACTGCACAGATACACAGCTTTGGGCCACATGCAGATTAGAACAACGATCTCTTGACAAACTGGTTTGAAATGAGAATCCCTTTGATAATAATGGTTTCAATTTATATGTTGTTTCATCTCCTGAGGATTAAAAAAATCCCAATACATTATTATTTGAAAAAGGCTTAAAGACATGAAAGTTTATGCCCATGTTCCCACAAAATATCAATGAAACATCTGTGAGCAAAATGGAAACTCCTACATCTTACGAATTTTCTCTACTTTCGCTATGCCGAGGGCACATTTGGAATAGATACTGCTGACAGCAAACATCACAGCTTGGGTCAGATTGTTCACTGCTCACCATTGAGCCCTGCTACCCACAGCTGACCTCGTCTGCTTGTTTCCAGTTGTCAGGCTGTCAGCTTATTAGGGCCAGGCACCCAGAAGAAATGCTTGGCAGTGTCTTTACTAAGGAACTGCATTTAGATATGCTTTTCAGAGATATTTGTTTTAACAGCTAAATGCCAAGTGATAGCTGATTGTCCGTGAAGCGGTAAGGGGGTAAAGTCAGCTGGGTGTGAATGTTTGCAGGGAGAGAAGCTTAGTGAAGAAGCAACAGGACATGCAGTATTCACTCCAAATGTGCGTTTTAAAGTAAAATGCCTAGTATCATTTTCTTAATGTGATTATTTCAACATGGAAAATCAAAACTTTTTAATCATTTCATAGGACGTAGAAAACACACACACAAAATAATGTGGCTAAAGTAAAAAAAGCCAGGTGAGAACTGTCTTTGCTTTGTCACATGGTCCTAGCTAGAGAGAGAGCCTGAAAATCTCAGCTAGTGCAAAATTCACACCCGTATATTATAGCGTTGCCTCGAATACCTGCATATCCTTGGCCTTATTTCACCTTGCGACTCCTGTACTAAACAGGGACCCGCTCAGACGGTACTTGTAATTCACTAAGATTGTTAAAACAAAAAAAGCCTCTAACTCTGACCCCAAACTTGATGTATTTAATCTTGAAAGGCAAACAGCTCCAAGGAGTCCTTTCTCTGCTTTATTTGGCCCCAGGAGAACAATTCACTCTTAACAGAAGTAACAAATTTTAGAAACATTGCAAGTAGAAGACTGGTGGCTGAGAAGAGTAGACACCATTTGAACGAGTGTCGAGTTAGAGCAGAGGCAGCTCTTGATTTATCTGTATCTAGACAGAGCTCAGAAAAGTGTACATGTGATATCGAAATCCACAGCGCACAATGAAATCGTCCAGCAAGCAAGGCAGCAGCTGAACGTCCCTGCCCTTCTCCCTGACCACATTGCGATGCAGAAGCACTGGAGACAGGAAAGAGTTTGCATTGTTTCTGGAATCCGAGGATGCTGCTACCCAAATAAAAAGCACCCAGGGATTTCTGCCTAATATGGTGTAACTGGGGTCCGTTAACTAACAGGGACAATGGCACAGTGGACGCATGACCAGAGGGTGGAGCCTCAGTGTCCGCCTGGCACTAGTGAAAGGGGTCCAGGACAAACACTACCTTCATTAGCACTGTTGCTACTATCATTGTTATTACTAATTGGCCTCCCAAGAGAGGAGTTTGGCAGAGATTCTGATTTATATGAAAAATACATAGTTTGGGGAGTTTGATTGTAACGAGTAGATACAATGGTGACATGGAGAGTGGTGCTTCTGATGGTGGCAGACGTTTCCGGAGAGATCTCTGCACTGCCACAGCATCTCTCCTAGCATAGCCAAGGCTGCACCTGGAAGGGATGAAGGGTTAACTGAATGGAGCCTTGCTGGAAAACTCATGGCAAAGGTGGCTACACACATCAGGGGTCAACTGTGGCTGAACTGGAAAGGGGTTCCCAAACAGTAGCAGGTAATCTCTGCACCAGGCAGCAGCGCCTAGGAGACCAGTAAAACTGGAAAAGCTCTGTGTGTGAGAGGGTAGGGGGGCTGGTGTTCACAGACACCAAAGACGACAACAAGAAGGGGGCAGTTACGCAGCTGGCCGTAGGACGGAGATGTGGCAACCTGACATTTTCACTCAATCTGACATGTTTCATCTGACAGAGACAAAGCCCTCTCTTATCAAATATACATAATATATGATATACATACACTATGAATCTGTATTATAGATTCTTCCAAGCTATCGTATAGGTTATAGCCGTTCCTTAGTTCCATCCCTCCCTTTCTTTTGAATCCTTTTGTCAGCTTCAGCATGTCTCAGAGAAGGAGTTATGCAAATCTGCATGCTCTTTGTCATCTTTCCAGAAGTCTTAACATCTCTCTTTTTGCGATTCAACCAACAATAAAATGTTTCTTGCATTTGCAAGATGTTCTTTCATTCTGTTGTTTTTGTTCACTATTAAACACACAGACAACTGGCTCAAACCCAAAGGACTAATTTGCCTCCAGTTGAGGATTCAGATTTAACAATTTAGTACATTTAAATTATCTTCATATTTTTCTCATTTTCTTTTTTCACTCACATCACATTTATTTTCTCTTTTGTTTACGAAAATAGTAAATAAGAGAAAATATTATAACAGAGAATTTCCAACCTAATTTAAACACAGTGCACTTTTCAAGTGAACGTTGTCCTAATGAATCATTAACTAAATGAGACTGAGAGGCAGTGTAGACATCATCCTGGTTAGGACTGGAGGTCTTGGCGCCAGCTTGCATCGCTCACTTTTCTGCCTGTGTGACTGTGGGCAATTTATTCAGCCTTTCTGCTTTCCGGTTTCCTCTGTGTGAACCCACCACACAGAGCAGTTGTTGGGATCCATGAGCGGATACATGTTGGACACCAACATCAGCGCTCTGCTCGTAGTGAGAACACATTGCTGTTTATTATTAGCATCACCCACATTCCAGAGATCCACATTCAGAGATAAACTTGAAGTTACTTTGGTTGATGTCAGGACTTCAGGAATTTATATTGTGTAAGTTAGAGGTGAGGTTTTAACCTTTTAAAATTTTGCTTACAAATAGTTAACTATTGTCCTAGTATTATTTACCAAAAATTTGTTTCTGTTCATTTTTTATATTTATGTTACTTCTAAGTTTCTTACATTTAATGCTGTTATAAAAGTAATCACTTTTAAGCCTCATGTTCTTTTATTACATAAATAATATAAGCTCATTTTAGAAGAAGCACAAAATTCAAATGAGGTAAAAAGCGCACATTTCCTGTTCCAACTTAAGACACATTTACGTGCATTCCTGTATCAGTTAGCACGAGTTAGGTTATTCTGTGGTTAAAAAACCCCAACAAATTGAGGTTTTAAAACCAGAATGGCTTATTTCAACCTGTCAGTATACACCCACCTCAAATCAGCTGAGGCGTCTGCTCTGCTGTATCTTAAGCCCCATCTCGAGGCAGAACTCAGAAACTGTATTCCTCACATGACTCAGCTAGAAATTCAGGATGCTTGGGTGATGTGGGTTAGCCTATTCCTGCCTCAGTTCGTGCTGCTACAACAAGCAAAGCACAGACTGAGTGACTTAAAAAGGAAGCATTGACTTCTCACAGTTTTGGAGCTAGAAAGTGCAAGTTCAGGGTGCCAGCTCACGTGATGTCTGGCGAGGACCCTTTTTCTGGTTGGCACACAGCCGCCTTCTTGCTGCACATCATCTCATGGTAGAGAGACAGAGCAAGCTCTCTTGTCTTTTCCTCTAAGAACTGAAGACCATCATCAGAGCTCCATCCGCAAGATCTCATCTAAACCCAGTTACGTCCCGAAGGCTCCATGTCCAACTCCCATCACAGCAGGGACTAGGGCTTCTACATATGAATTTGGGGGTGGGGTAAACACTCAGACCATAGCAGTTCCTCAGGGCTAGAGATAGTCCCTTTCGATCCTAAGACCCCACAAATAATTAGTTTTTTCAGACATACAGTCATAAATTTGTGATGCGTCTTTACATTCTCACTCTCAATCCTCTGTTCCTTTTGTGACTTATGTGTGGGTACCTTGAGTTTATTGAGCTTCAGAGAGAGCTGCTTTTAGTCACTTTTCTCTTAACAATTTTGTCAAAATAAAGGACTCACTGGAGTCACACTCTTTGTCGGACCTTTATACTGAGAAAACTCAATGAATTGAGATATTTGGATGAGGTATGTAGTGGTCATAACCTCGACTTGATCCTGGGTTTTAATGGGATTTCTCCCTCTCAATATTCTCCATTTACCACCCCCTTGACCGCCAGTTTTCAGTTGAAAGACATTTGTCTCTTTTGAACTCCGTAAATCTCTGAATTTGTGAACTCTGTGCTCCCATTAATTCTCTGTTTACAGACTGAATATTTTCTGAAATTATCTTTTGCATATGCTGCCTTCCAAACAGAGCCTGCGGATATGCTACCATTTTGTTTTCTGCCCTTTCTTCCTGGAGCTGCAAGTTTGTTACGAACACGCTCTTCCTTCCAAGAGCTACAGGTGACGGTTTATCAAACGTCCGACCTCTGCATAATGTGCACCACCATGTTCTCTGTCTCTAGTGTTGGTTACTTCACTTTCCACCCCCCTGGCCCCTAATGCAACACCACAAATGTAAGAGCTTTTCGGTGCGCTGTACCCTAGTAGTGGTACTCATTTACATGAGGCTAGGGTGGGTTATGCTCTTGTAATAAAGAGCTTCAGTGGTCTAAGCTGGAAAAGGTTTACTTCTTGCTCGTGTCACGTGTTCACCACAGGTCAGCCGGGGCCTCTCCTCCACCCCTGCTGCTGGGGTGACCCTCATCTGGAGCAATCTCAGTCACTTCAAAAGCGGGAGAAAAGATAGTGGCATATTTGCACTGGCTCTCAAACTTGTTCTCAGGCAGACACAAAGGAAAATAACCACCCATCATTCCACTGGTCAAAGGGAACTACATGGCTGTATTTCAAGGGGATGAAGAAGTGAAATAAATTCATGTGTTGGAGAATAGAACTAGAATTCTCAAATTTATCCTCTCTCTCTCTCCACCCCTGCCTTATACGTATACCATTTATTTATGTATAATAATTTGATTTACTGTTTCACTGCAGTATTTTCACGTCTGCGTTCTGTCAAACTGGAATGACGCCTGAGACACTGGGATGGGGTGTGGGAAAGGGAGGTGCCAGGCAAGCAAGGCTTGGACGACCAAGTTCAACTCAAGCAGTCTACTAACAATATCTTCTCTTATATACACAATCCTCAGAACATGTGTTCCGAACATTTCATGTGTGTTTATTTATTCTTGTCTTTTCTTCTTGACTGACTTCAGTTTACTGGTGTAAGTCCAATGAAATATACAAGACTGGTCCACTAAAATATTACCAGTGAATTACTTCTGGGCACTAGGATTATGGGTTAATGTTTTCTTTGTGTTCATCTGTATTCCCTAGGAAACCTGGGGCCTGCATTGAGCAACCATGAATCTGCACGGTGGTATATCCTTGACAATGCATGACAGCATGCTAATGAGTAAAGCATAGAATACTTGGAAATGGGGTCATTTTAGAGTCCTTTACACACCTGAAAATTAGAAAATGACAGCTTCGTGAAATGGCTTAAAAATGGTGCAGGAAGAAGCACTTAGGCCAGAAGTTACTTCTGAATGAAGCTTGAGATACGAGCGTCGGAGCGCGGCTGCGCGAAGTCCCCCGGCGCGGGGCGGCGCAGCGCCTCCCGCTCACGCCGGCGGACCGGCTGCGGCGGCTGCGCTGCGCGCGTGAGCGGCCCCCGCGGCCGGCGGGCGGAGCGCTGCTGACGCTGGAGGGGGCGCGCAGGCTGCGCCTGTTTGTTCCCCAGGGCGCCGCTGAGCTGAACACGCTCGCCTTAAGCCACCTGCCTCCGGGCATTCGCGATAGAAATCAAACCAGACTTGTTTCCCATCTTGATAAATTGGCATTAACTACTACTTTATCTGAAATAAGCTTGATAATTAGTGTCTCTGATTACACGGGTAAAACTGTTGAATCTTTTAGAATGCCTTAAAAAATGCAGGCTGTCTAAATTTGGTGCAGTCGAGGGAGGAGGTTTGAAAGCCCTGAGCCAGTCATGACTGATGAGTGTCATTAAAATAGAATCTTTTTTTGGTAGCTTGTCTTCTCCCAAATAAGTATGGTTTAAGAATACGGGAACACCTGTTCTAGGGCGGCAGTTTCCCCCCACCACTCTAATACACATGAAGGCTGCGAGCGAGGGAGAGAGACATGGATCCTAAAAGTGAAATGTCTAACTCAAGAGTTACCAGAAATGACCCCTAGGAAACGGACTGCCCCAGGGCCCTGGCCCACTTCTGTGTTATATTTGTTAATCACCAGCTGCAAATAACTCACTTCAGTTGTGTTTCCATTAATAACTATTGCTCACACGGTGAGCGGAGCCGTGTGCGGCTCTGGGGCAGGCGTCCCTCAGTGCTGAGGGCCGTCGTTCCCCACTCAGGTCTTCCCATCTTTCCAGGAGGCAGACAGAAAGTAGAGCCAGGTGCTTGCCGGCCCCGGGGCCCCACAGAGCCATCTTCTGGCCTCTTCTCTCCTAGCCCAGATGAACTTTCTATTTAGACCAAAGGAAGCACTTCTTGCATGTTTCTTAAAACTCTCTTCAACACCACACAATTTTTCCTAAAGCCTCTGACTACGTCAAGAGGCTGGCCAGATAATTCTGCTTCCCTGCCTACCATGTGCTCACCTGCTTTGGATAAACAGACACAAAGCTGTGACCACAAGGAGATGTGTCACAGGCTGGAAAGAAGAAATGATTTGCGAGTCCCTTGAGTAGAGAGAGAAAGCAAAGGAGAGAAATAATCATAGCGAGAAAAAGACCCTACATGGACTGTTCATAAAACCGACGTCAGTAACAATGAGAGAACATTTCTGGAAAGCTCACTTTACTCCTGGCCACTAGAAGACGCGTTGTAACCAGAGTGAGTGAACTTTCCTATCAACCCTAATAAGGCAGAGGGTGTCTGGGTTACGAGGCGGCGGGAGCATCTTCCACAAGAGAGCAGCCAGGCGGGAACTGGCATGAGTCTCTGTGGTCCAGACTCTTGCCTCAGGCCCGGAGGTGGCTTTGGCCTCTCAACCTGTGGTCCCACTGTGACAAGGCTCAGGGTCCTTGTCCTGAAAGGAGACTGCGGTAGGCTGCAAAAGTGTGGTGCAGTTAAGACCCTGATGCACACTTCGTGACTGCATGGCCAGTGATTTAGAAGGTGTTGACATTGGACACGCGATCTGTCATCTCAACGGCCAGTATAGTTATCTGGGCCTGAACAGGGATAACGATGGAGGTGCCTGAGAAGTGTGGATTTATTAAAAATATGCTTATAATGCAGAAGTTAAAGTATCAGGTTAAGTCATTTGATTTGTAGGCTGAGGGAGAGGGAGAAACGGAGTATTTTCAAGACTAGAAAACAATCGTAGGAAACGCTATTAAATGTAAGGTGGCAGTTTTGAAGGTGTTCACGTTCAGTCTTCCAGACCAGAGCTCTATGTCCGAAAGGCCTGTCACCTCTCTTTCAATGACAGACCTTCCTGTGGTGAAGGTGCGTCATGTGCCCCTGAAGGGCCAGGAGGCTCTCAGGGAAGCTTCCAGAAGCAGGCCTGAGACACTGTTCTCTGGCTTACTCTGCTGCACTGCTTGCTTTATTTGGGGGTTGTGCAGACTTGTTTAACTGAAAAATCAAAGATCAGTCTACTCTCTTCCCAAGAGAATATTTCTTGAGCTACCACAAAACAAGGGATCAGGAAATAGTCTTTAGTCTAAATTTTGTACTTTTATTTGCTTTTTGCTTGCTAACTTATAATTTTTTTTAGAAAATGATAAAACACATTTCTCAGAGTCCCAAACAGGAAGGGACAAGTGGTGATTGTATGCCATCCCTATCAAGCATCTGATTATAAAAGAGAGAGAGCAGCAGGGAACCTCGCTAGGTTCACCGAGCTTGATGGAGACAACATCCTTCTGTGAGTGTAATCTAAGGTGGGAGCAGAGGGTGCAGTCTTTTCAGATGACTGCTTGGACCTCGCCAACACATCGTGATAACATTTGAATATTATACAATATTATTTTAAGAAATAATGAATAGACCTTTCCAGACATTTTCCAGTTTGATCTGTCTTTTGCTACTGTAAACTCCTTACTCATTTACTAGCAAAAAAATCTGCCAATTCATCTGGAAAGGCAGACTTGTGTTCTACGCAGCAGCAAGAAATAGTACTAGGAACAGTGGAATGAAGGTGAAAGGAAGAGCTGATTAAATAAATCACTGTTCTGAATACAGCAGAGATTGCTCTATGACCTAAGAATATTCTTTGTATTTTTCTGTTATCTGAAGTCTAAATAAATCCTACTTCTGCCATTTTATTAAGAGTAATCAGGATTATGGGAAAGAAACTGCACCCAAACTGTATGTTTTGTATTTATGTTTCTTTGGGTGCTTTGGTTCTATAAAGTAAATAAGATGGAAATAGGTTTGCATATTCTGCTTTTTCGAAAATGTGAGCTAAAACAAGAATTATGACATGGGTGTGATAATAAAAACAGAGTCTGAAGAGTTTTCGTGAGGAAAATGTATGATCATTATGCGATCATACATCACAATGGATAGGCCCCTACTGAGGTATCTGTATGATAGTGAACCAAAAACGCTCATGAAAACCTCTTCAGTTTGAAAACTCAGCATTGGGAAAACTCACAGGAAGAGAACAGACTTTTTTTTACTACGTTGCTTCTACCAGTTTTCTAGTCATCAAATTAAGAAGTTTATTCAAGTCTAAGAATGTAGAATTTTGTGATATGTGGTAAATAATTTTGTCTACTAATTTCCCTTTTCTATTCAAATAATGGGTTTTAAAATTGCTAATATTTTACGTGCCTAATTGTATACTCCAGTTTTTATTCCTTCCAGTAATCATGCAAGATAGGCGAAGAACACATATTTGTGCTATTTTTGGGTGGAAAAACTGAGACATAGGAAAAGACAAAATGCCTTGGCCCCAATCAGGAATGTTTGTAGCTTTATTATATGTTTATTATTTAATTGTTGATTATTATTCTATAGTATTGATACATCAAGACACATATATAACTAGACAGTACATTTGGACACTTTGATTGTTTTCAGTTGCTCAGTAGATAGTAGAGTATACGTTTTTCTAAAATAATATTTCTGGTTCTTTAAAAACAATGTTTCCTTTTGCCTGTGTCAGCACGTGCCCCAGACTGCACCCAGTGTCCACTTCAGCCCTCTTGCTTCAGTGCTGCTCCCCTCTAGGACGCAGGTGCCATTGCCAGGAGAGGGAGGGTGCACAGTTACAGAGAATGGAACCATCTCAGGTGCTTCCTCTCCAGCGCCTCCGGGCCTGAGCTGGTCCTTGAGAGGTCAGCACGGGCCACTGAGCATGCAAGAAGCCCTGGATCACACTGGCTCTGGCTCTGCTCCCTCCATCTTCAGCCTCATCTCCCAACAAGTTACAGGCACCAGCAAACCCTGGAAGAAAAACAAGACTGCTGCTCTTTTCAGATCCAGCTCTCTGACCAAAGTTACTGAGCAAACACAGACTACACAGGTATGCTCCCACACAAGGACACTCCTTAAAGACCAGGATAGGTAACTGTCTCACCTAATTTTATAGAGACAAAGAAAGTTAAACAAAATGAGAAGACAGAGAAATTTGTTTCAAATAAAAGAGAAATAAAAACCCTCTAAAAATACAACTAATGAACATGAGATAAATAATGTGTCAAATAGACTTCAAAACATAGTAATAAGAATGCTAACTAAACTTTGGAAAAATAGATTAACACAACAAGAATTTTAATTTTAACTTGGAACTAAAAATATAGGAAAAACCACTCAGAGCTAGGGAATACAGTGATTGAAATGAAAAAAAAATACATTAGAGGAATTAAGAGCAGATGAGGTAATACAGAAGAATGCATAATTGATCTGGAAGACAGAATAATGAGAATTACGCAATCAAAGCAGTAAAATGTAAACAAAAGCCAGGACAGTTGAGAGGCTCCCTGGCACAGCATCAAGTGCACTAATACTTAGGGAGGCCCCAGAAAGAGAAGAGGGGGAGCAAGGGCTCAAAAATGTGTTTGATAAAGTTATGGCCGCAAGCATGCTAGTCTGGAGAGGGAAATATCTATCCAGGTGCAGAAAGTACAGAGGGTCCCAATAACATTAACCCTAGCAGACTCACACCAAGACATATCATAATTAAAATGGCAAAAGTTAAAGAATGAATTCGAAAGGCAGCACATAAAAACAAAGAATCACATACAAGGGAACCCCCTAAAGCTATCGGCTGTGGCTCGTGCAGTCCCCTCTTCTCGACATTCAGCTCGGCCCCAGTTAAGTACCTGCAGGGGGTATCCACGTGCACCCCTGTCCTCGCTTTTGCTTGCACAGGTCTTCTTCTCCAGTGTTCTGCCTCGCAAATGCCAGCCCCCAAAGTGTCTTGAATCTCCTATCTCTGCCTACCAAGTTTTGAGAAGACTCTAGGATCTGCTTGAGTCTGTGGCTGTAACATGCCCCCAGGTGGACAGCGGGAGCAATCTTGGGGCTCATTTTGTGTGCTTTCCTTCTGTCAAGGATCACAGTGCTTTGCTACATGCTGTCCAATGCCTTTCAAAAATGTGACCATCAGTATGAGAAAGTGTGAAAGAGAAGGGAGTACAGAAGAGTAAAATGTGCCTCACCCACTAAAAAAAAGTCAGCATGTGGGAAAAAGAGATAATTAATGATGATATAAAACATGTACTTACGGGCATGGAGAATCTGATAAGAGTTGTACCTGATCATCTCAGTGTTGTCTAATAATTTTAAAACAGAATTTCATCATATGGGGTTTACAGTAGTAACGCTATACTATAGAAACGACTTAGAACACGAAAAATTAACACTGGTTTTGGAAACAGACAGACATGATTCTGAGGAACTGCAAATTTGATTTAATATGTTGGATGCCAATTCTCTTATCTAATCAATAAAGATACTATTGTTTGCCTCTCGAGATTGGTTTGAATATTCTAGATTTTAATTTTGGAAAACACTTGTAGATCATTAGATGAAGCTGATAATAATAATGGTGATGAAACAGTTATTTTTATCTTATAAGCAGAAAAAAACTGAACTTTCTGGGAGTATCTGCTCTAAGGAAGGGTCAGTAATTTATTTACAGTTTTCCTGGCACTGCATTAGACAGGCTGGTAAAATGCTATCTGGACGACATCCATGGAAATCTTTTTAACTCTGCTCCTGGCCTGTTTAATCAATTCATCATGAAAAGTGCTTTACGGAAAGCAGCAGTATTGCTATTATCCCACATGCACAATCCTTCTTTCATATTTTGATTCCATAAATGTCACATCTTTGATGACTTTAAAAGTAATCTTTATGGGAAGTGCAGTGCTTAACATACAGTACTGAGGAAATCCACCCCTTCTCCCCAAACAATCACACATTTACGGTGAAGGAAAAAAAGTTCTTTTTCTCTCTAAATAAAAGGGCAACACAATCAAAGCTGAGGAATGAATATTTGTAGAGAAGAGAGGTAATTAGAACAATTAGAAACAAATGCAGTGTAATTGCAGTGCATTTTTCTTTCAGCAATTTATACAGTGGAAGATCTAGGGCAACACCCATGCTTTACACAGTGCTAGCATTAGCACTGGGTGTACTATTGGTATGATTAAAAAAAAGTGAAGTTGTAAGTAAACTTTGTTAACATTTCCAAGGAAAATTCACTAGGGAAATGACATTGCACTTACATAGCTTAATAACGATTGTAATTTTTATAATATGGAAAGGTTGATTTTTAATCTTTAGGCTATTTCACAGAAAAGCATAATCTACTACTCGTGGAGCTAATTCTGAGCTACGGGTGCTTGTCAGATCTTTGATGTGTGGCATACCAGCAATAGGAAAATGAGATAAAACGTTATATGTGTCTGTGTGTGTATCTTTTTACTTATAATTTATATAGTGTAATTCAAAAAGGATTTCAAAGAGTTGTGATCAAGATGACAGAGTAAGAGGACGTGGAACTCCCCTCCCCCACAAGCACATAAAAAATACATCTACATGTGAAACAATTCTACAGGAAACTAACTATAACTGGCAGAATAATTCCTATAAAATCAAGGCTACAAGAAAGATTCCTATGTAATAGGGCAGGGCAGGAAGAAAAGCATCAGATTAAAACCTGTGCACCCGAGAGGAGACTGAAAGGAAAAAGGAGACTGCACAGACAGACAATTGCCCTGACGTGTCAGCAGGTTAGGCCACAGACTGGGAGTCCTAGTCCTGAGGTCCTATGCACAGGAGACAAGCCCCCTTGGCTGAATGGAGAACTACTGGGAAAGGTAGAAAGGCTCAAGAAGCCTACATTCCACTCTGTGAGGAGTGTGCAGGTGTAGGCTTGCCATCAGACAGGGTGGAGAGAGGTCTGCTGTAGCACCTGCTGCCTCATGGTCTCAGTCTGAGCTGGGTGAAATGCCCAGCCTCCCTTTACTACATGCCACAGCTTGGCACTAGATAGATCTAGGGCAGCCAGGTCCTGGGAGAAGACTCGATCCAGGGACATAGTGGTGGCTCTGGCATCTGGAGTGTGGTCCAGGTGGGCCAGTGGCAGCCACTGTTGGTGCTTAGTCACGTAGTACTACAGAAGCAGCCAAGACTTCTGAGGGCAGTGCAGTCTGTTCAATACCGACAATCACAAAACTGCCGCCCTCAGTCAGAGCTAAGTGAACGCTCTGGTCCTGCCCACAATATGCCACAACCTTGCACTAGATCTGGGAGGACCACAGCAGGGTGAAAATGTGAACCCAGGTTATGTCTTAGCAGAGCCACAGACATCTGCAGTTAGGTCAGACATCTGTAAGGGCGTGAGTCCCGCTTACTGTGGCACCCCCATCCTTCCGGAGAAGGAAAAACACACATTTAAGGGAACAAAACCAACTTTAGCCTGAACCTCAGGGCTTCTGCTCCAACAGCGTGAGAGCAAACCCTGCCCCTCACAAGACAATGACTGCCACTGAGCAGAGAGGAAGTCCGCTCGCACACTCTGTGCTGGCTTTAGCTCCTCCAACACTAGCTGCGCAACCGTCAAGGTGACAGTGGCCAGAAAACCACGAGGAAAGATTTGGCTGGTATCCACATCAAATCCAGTCCTCACACCTAAGACATTGGGCAGATATAGTTTATACAGGGAGGCTCCCGCATAAAAACCCACTGTAAAGACCATAGGAGATAACTGTTTCACCTGAATTCATAAATACAGAGAAAGTTGGGCAAAAAGAAAAGGCAGAGGAACTACTCTCAACTGAAGGAGCAAGAGAAAACCCCTGAAAAAGAAATGAAACAGAGAAAATCAGTCTACCAAACAATAAATTTTAAAAATTGGTAATAAAAATACTAGCTGAACAAAGATAATTGGTTTAAGCACAGATCATTATAACAAGAAACTAGAAACTACAAAGAATCCAATCAAAAATAGACAATTTAATCTATAAGATAAAAAGCACTCTAGAAGCAGTGGATGGCAGATTAAAGACAAACAAGAACGCGTAAGTGATCTGGAAGATAGAATAATGAAAATGACTAAATCAGAAAAGCAGAGAGAAAGACAAATAAAAACCAGCACAGTAGGTATATGGGGTTATAGAGAACATGTCAGCAGTCACATTACAGGGATTCCAGAAGAAGGGGTGATCAAAATGTATTTGAAGAAATTATGACTGAAAACTTCCCAAACCTAAAGAAGAAAACAGATGTCTAAGTACAGGAAACACAGAGGATCCCAAACAAGATGAACCCAAATAGACCCACATCAAGAAAAGCCATAATTAAAATGGCAAAATTAAAGAAAGAATGCTGAAAACAGTAAAAAAAAAAAAAAAAAAAAAAAAAAAAAAAAAGAGTCAGATACAAAGAAATCCCCATAAAGCTGTCAGCTGATTTTTCTGCAGGAACTTTGCAGGCCAGAGTGGAGAGGAATAATATACACAAGCCGTGAAGGGAAACCCTGCAACCTAGGGTGCCCCACCAAGCAAGACTGCCGTTCAGAACAGAGGGAGACAGAGAGAGCTTCAGACAAGCAAAAGCTAAAAGAATTCAGCAGTACTAAATGTATCACACAAGACGTGTGAAAGGGTCTTCTCTAAATACAAAAGAATCAAGAATCTATAGGAAAGGAAAAAAATCTCAATATGAAAGGCAAATATATAGTAAGGATTGAAGGTCACATAAATGAAGCAGTAAGTAGATTCAAAACCAAAAACAAAAACAAACAAATAATTGCAAAAGCAAATATAACTATAATAAACAGTAAAGGGATAAGATGAAAATATCCAAAACAGAAAATGTCGGGGAGGGGAGTAAAAGTGTAGATCTTCTAGAATGTGTTTGAACCAAGTTTTTATCAGTTTAAAGCAAGTAGGTATAATTATGGGTAAACATGTATGAACCCTATGGTAACTGCAAGTCAAAAACCTACACTAGATACACAAAAATGACAAAGGAACTCAAGTATAATACAAAACAAAATCATCAAATGCAACTAGAGAACCAAGAAGAACAAATGAACAGAAAAGAACTACAATCAACTGGAAAACAAGGAATAAAATATTGATAAATACAAACCTGTCAATAATTACTTTAAATGTCCATGAACAAATGCTCCAATTAAAAGACATAAGGTGGCTGACTGGATGTAAAGCATACAACATGCTGTCTACACAAGACCCACCTCAGGGCCAAAGACACACACAGACTGAAAGTGAGGAAATGGAAAAAGATATTTTATGCAAATAGAAATGACAAGAAATTGGGGGTAGCAATACTCATATCAGACAAAATAGATTTTAAAACAAAGGCTATAATGAAAGACAAAGAAGAAAATTATATGATGACACAGAGGTAAGTACAAGACGAGGATATTACAGTTGTTAACATACACACAGCCAGTATAAGAGCACCTAAATATATAAAGTAAAAACTGAAGACATAAAGGGAGAAGTTGACAATAGTACAATTATAATGAGACTTTAGCAGCCTGCCGACATCAGTGAACGCATCATCAAGATGGAAAATCAATAAAGCAACAGAGATTTTAAATGACACAACAGACCAATTTAACTTAATTGATATCTGCAAGACATTAAATCCAAAAGAGGCAGAATACACATTCTTTTCAAGTGCACGTGGAACATTCCCAAATAGATCACATAATAGGTCATGAAACAAACCCTGATAAATATGAGGGTAGAAAATATATCCTGCATTTTTTCTGGCTACAAGAGTATGAAGCCAGAAATCAACTACAGAAAGAAACAGAAAAAAAAATCTGGAGACTAAACAGCATGCTACTAAAAAAATAATGAGTCCCCCATGAAATCAAAGAGAAACTCAAAAAAGACAAAAAAAAAAATGAAAACACAATTTTCAAAAATCTATAGGATACAGCAAAAGCAGTTCTAAGAAGAAAGTTCATAGAATACAGGCTTTTCACAAGAAACAAACAAAAATCCAAGTAAACAACTTAACATACCACCTAAAAGAATTAGAAAAAGAAGAGTGAACAAGGCCTAAAGTCATCAGAAACAAGGAAATAACACAGATCACAGAGGAAATTGAAAAAAAAAGAGACAAAAATAGAAAAATGGCAATAAAACTAAGTGTGGTTTTTTGAAAAGGCAACCAAAGTTGATAAGCACTTAGCCAGGCTTCCTCAGAAGAAACGAGAGAAGAACCAGATAGAGAAAATGGGGAAAGGAAGATGAGAAATAGCAACCAGTATCACAGAGATGCCAAGAGAACACGATGAGCAACTAGACACTGACAAACTGGATGGCCTGGAAGGAATGGGCCGATTTCCTGAAACACACAGCCTGTTAAGACTGAGTCAAGAAGGAACAGACAACGATAACAGACTGATCACGAGAAGTAGAACTGAATCTGTAACCAAAGAACCTCCCAGCAAACAAGCCCAAGGCCAGACGGCTGCTCAGGGGATGCGGCCAAACTTCTAAAAAGGTAACACCTGCCATTTTCAACTCTTCCAAAATTTGAAGAGGAAAGGACACTCCCAAATTAATTTCATGAGGGCACTATCACCCCGATAGCAAAACCAGACCAAGACACTACAGAAAGGGAAAAGCACAGGTCAATACATTTCATGCACATAGATGCAAAAACCCTCAACAAAACACTAGTAAATCCAAACCGACAGTACATAAAAGGATCACACAACATGATCAAGCTAGATTTATTTCAGGGTCACACAGAGGGTTCAACATTCACAAATCAATCAATGTGATCTATCACATTAACAAAATCAAAGAAAAATATTACACAACCATCTCAATAGATACAGAAAGGAGAAGCATTTGACAAAATTCCACATCCATTCATGATAAAAACTATATCAAAGTAGATATAGAGGGGGCATATCTCAACATAATAAGTGCCATTTATGACTATTCACAGCCAAATTAATACTCAGTGGTGAAAAGCTGAAGCCTTCCCGCCACAATCAGAAGCAAACCAAGGATGCCCACTCTCACTCCTTCTGTGCATTGCAGTGTGAGAAGTCCTAGCTATAGCATCGAACAAGAGAAAGAAGTAAAAGAGAAATACCTCAAAAATGTTATTTTTAATAATGTTTGCTACCTGGAAAAGAATTTGTGAAAAATACCTGGCTGGTGGCATGGTGGGAAGAGTGTCAAATTTAAATTCACATTTGGTGACAGAATTGATAACATGGCTTAGTCAGGAGCCCAGGCTTATACACCAGGCATATTAAAGTTCAGACCGTCTCTACCAGCTGGGCCCTCGGTGGGGTCACTACACATGTGTGCCTCTGCTTCCTCATCTGAAAACTGAGGACTGAATGGCCTTTGGCCTGGGTCACTGTGGGAATGAGGGCAACACCATATACGTGTGTCTGGGTGTGTGTGTGCGTGAACGTATATAAATATCTGACACACAGCGGGCACTTAACGGGAGTTATGATTAATTCATAGCCCTAAAGTAGTCTAATACGGAGTATTTCTTTCTAATATCTTTTTATGTTTAATGACCATGACCAAGACCTGTGATTGATCCGTATAAGTAAAAAGAACAGCCATAAATTTTTTATAGTGGGTTCAGGTAAATTTTACCTTTGTTATGTTCACATTTTATAAATAAATAAACAAATAAATAGAAAGGTCAGTACATTTATATATACACACACACATACATACACATATAAAATATAGTTTTTTTAAAATTAGCAATACACAAAAAGAATTTACTAAATTCACCAAAAACATAACTTGTCACTTTTGGATGGTAAAATAAGGGTGATTTCTTAGATTATTTTTTTGTTCTTTTTCGAATTTAAAAAAAAATTCCAAAGATGAAAGTTCCAGCGTTTAATTTTGTCTTGATGAACTTTACCTCTCCGTATGTTTCTGTTTTCCTCTGCAAGACCGGAGGTTCTTGTCCTTTGTGTGAGTACTGCTAAATTCGTATTAAGCTAAATTTACTTTGAAGTCAAGAAATTAAATTAAAAATTTAAATTAACCAGAAAATAAGACAATTGGCAAATAATATTTACTAAAGAGTCAGGGACAAGAATAAATTCGGACGCTCTTGGAAGGCTTCTGCCGGTGGCCTTGGAGGAGGAGGCCGCGGGACTCCAGGCCAAGGCCACCGCGTGCTTGCAGCGCGAGGTAAACAACGGCGGGACGCCCGCTGGTGCTGGTACGTAAGCCCCATGAACGGAGGAACGAACGCTGCGCAGGCGCGGGCGAAACAGATAAAAGCGGGGCCACCGCCACGCGGGGGCGCCATCCTGCCAGACTAGGAGGAAGCGCTGCGCGCCGCCGCCGCCCGCCGCGCGCACCGCCTTGTGGCCGTACAAGAAAGTGCGGCCTCGCTCCGGGCCGGCTCCTGGTGCAGGTGTTCCGCGGGGTGGCAGCTCCTCGCGCATTTTTCCGGTTGGGACGCTCACCTCCTTGGATCCCACTTCCGCCCCCTCGGCTGACGGTGCGCCATGGAAACACCGAGGAGAAAGTCACAGGTGAACTCTGCGGTGCAATTCCATTAACATTAAAATCATGAGGCTGCGCTCCATCATAAGCATCCCAGATGGCAGTTGATTAAACTTGACCTGAGTGAACTTTCAGGAGGACTAATTCTGATATAAGAGCTGAGTGAAGTGTTTGCTTTTTAGATTTCTAATTTAGAAGCTCTTTGATTTTACACTAATTTAAGTCAAACTACTTTAAATTGAGACATGTCTCAGCAGGGCTGGTCTGTATTAATTAATTATTTGCATCTGAAATTCATAGTTGCTGCCAACATTTTAAAATTACTTATCGCAGTTACTGCTTCTGGGAATGAAGCTCAGGAAAGCAAAAAGTTACTACTATTTATGAAACATAAACATATCATTTTAGCCTCAAAATACTCATCAAAAAGTATCACTAATCCCATTTAATAAAAGAAGACATTTTATATCAAGGGACTGAGTCACTTCTGGCCAAATATTTGTCAATAATTTACTTAAACCCAGGTATATGTAATTCTGAACCCAAAATTTGACATTTTTTAAATCAATGCTGCTCCCTATAATATAATCATCAATAATTACTGTCTAAATTAATACAACTAAGCATTGATAGAGCTCTCCCACTGGGTGTTTAGTCAGTGGTGTGGGACAGGGTTCCTATCTCCCTCCCTCTCTCTCTCTATATATATACATATATCTGTAACTCATTAATAAAAATTTGAGAAAACATACTTGGTTTTGTTAAAACCGTAATCAATAAAACTATGCCATTGACCTGGAATAAACATTATGTTTCTTTAAATGAAGTAAAGCTGCTCACAAGCAACTCTGGCTTTTTTAATGAGGCATACCTGATGCACAATGTTATATAAATTCTTGGTGTGCAACACAGAGGTTCAAAATTTTTAAGGTTATATTCCATTTATAGTTATTATAAAATATGGGTTACATCCCCTGTGCTGTGGTGTAAATCCTTGTAGGTTGTTTATTTTATACACAGCTTGTACGTCTTAATCTCTGCCTCCTACTTTGCCCCTCCCTCCTCCCTCCCTCCGCTGGTGACCACTAATTTGTTCTCTGTATCTATGAGGCTGTTTCTTTTTCGTTATGTTGACTAATTTGTTTTAATTTTTAGAGTCCATGTATGTATGATCTCAACAGTATTTGTCTTTACCTGATTTAACTTAGCATGATCCCCTCCAAGTCCATCCATGTTGTTGAAAATGGCAAAATTTCCTTCTTTTTTATAGCTGAGAAGCATTTCCATTGCATGTATCACATTTTCTCTGATATTTTTAACCAAGACACAATAAAGAAGGTCTACCATTTGATTAAAAATACAATATGTCATGACTCTGTTGAGTGAGTGCAAGGGAGGAGGGGGGTGATTTCAGAAACCCTCACAGCAAAGAAGGAAAACCAAAGTGACCATCTTAATGCTGCAGGAAACATGCTTCTTGATAAAACAGAATGCAACAAGCACTATTACCATTGTTTCCGTTAAACTTTTTACTGGAGACCTAGCAGTTACCCCACCAAGTGCTGCAATAAAAATTTTAAAAAGAAAACACGACAAGATAAAGAACAAGACGTCCCGTATATTGTGATGGTCTTGTTTTCGCTCCATTTGATACATTGAATAAATGCATTCCTGTCAAAATTACAACGAAGTGCTTTTCGTAACCCTCGACAAGCTACTTCTCAATTAATATTCACTAACAAATGCGTAGATTGTCATGGAGGAAATATAGACCCTATAAACCAGGGGAGCAGAACCAAGGGCCCAGAAGTTTATCTGTGCATGTGTGGAAGCATAGAAGACATGCAATGGAAGATGCACAATACTGGAAAATAATTAGGCTGCTTCCTCACAGAAAATGCAATCATTCTAGGTGGAACCAAGAAAATTTAAAAAAGGAAAAACTTATAAATTTTAAACAAAACATAAAAAAGCACAAACCCTAAGAGAAAATGGGCTAATCTCCAAAACAAAGTTTTCCTAGATTGTAAAAATGCTTAAAAAATTAAAACCATAAGCCACAAGCTAGGGAAAGAAATGAGACCCACATAACTAAAAGTTAATACCATATATACATATATATTCATTTATACATATATATTTATTTTTATACATATATTTATTTATTTACATATATATTACAAATACAATCATTTATATATTCTTTAAACATTAATTTTTAAAAAATGGAAAAAAGCTCAGTAGAAATTGAACAGAAGGCATAAATAGGCTTTTCACAGAAAAGGACATAGAAATGGCTGATAAAGGTGAAAAATATACAAAATGTTAGTGTTGAGGAAATCCACAGTAAACCACACTGGGTCCCATTTAATGGAAACCAGCCTTGGTTTTTTCTACAACATAGACCAGGAACGCGGATTTCCGTCTGCCGCTGGAGGGCTAGAAGGTCTATGGCAGCTGAGAGACACACGCCACCTAGTGGTGCGGAAGCTGCACAAGCCCTACAACGCCAGTGCTTCCTCCCAGGCGGGCAGCCCCGGAAGGTGTGTCCCACGCCCACTAGGAAGCACGTGCGTGAGTGGGAACGGCACCCGTGCTCGAGCAGCACACACCCACCCGCTGGCAGAGTGGGCGGCGAGCTGCGGGTTCCAGTGGGACGCTACGGAGTGTGCCAAGTAAAGAAATACCACCAGACTCCTAAGCGGTAGTGAACTTCCGAAGTGCAACGACGTGTAAGAGGAGGAAGGCACAGGAGAGTAAGTGTGTTTCAACCTCGCTTACATAGTTGACAAATGTCAGTGTGGTTTGAAGGATGACACATACATGGTGGAGCCATGCAGGCGCAGGGAGACATAGACACAAAACTCGGGACCGTCTTTGGTTCCTGTTTGGGGGGGGGGGGCTGCATCATGAAACACGCAACCAGAGAGGGACCCTCCAAGGGTATCATTTTATTAATAACATCTAGTTTTGTAAGTGGAGCGGGATGTCTTAGGTGTTCATTTGACTGATCTTTCTAGCCCATGTCATCATATTGTTATGTATTAAGTATTTCATAATAAACAAGCACTTTAAGCATTTACAAGGAATGACCTCTGAGACATATATTGAGAGCAAAAATAAGAAGTCGAAAACAAGGAGGACTCACGCAGGTCTGCTGCCATTTTTATGACGTGTGAAAAACTGCTGTATGGGATATTTCCTCATATAGTAAAATAAATTAGCTCTAGAAGTAATAGCCAACGGCGTACTCCTTTGTCTCTTGAAATTGGGCAGCAAGATAACAGATCTAGCAGATAGCAGATAACAGATATCTAGCAGATAACAGCAGATAACAGATCTAGCACCAGAGAGGTTTAAAACCTGCCAGAGCTCCCAGGAGTGGCAAAGTCAGGCCCAGTCTCACTCTTTCCCGTGGTTCGTAGTCACTTGCTGAGCATAAGCTCTGTGCCAGAGGTTGCTCAGGCCTCTTTGATGTGTCAGAGAACAAAATGCAGAACTCTGGCCTCATTTAACCAGATTCTAGCTAGAGGAGATGGGAATAGCAAATAAACACAATAGATAAATAAATATTATTAGATCAAATATCGTATTAGAAGGTGATAAATGCTGAGGATATAACAGCAGAATGGAAGCCTGGGAGGGGGAGGGCAGTGTGAGCTTTCAGTGTTAAATAGAGCAGCCAGGGCAGGCCTCATCAAGCGAGTGAGGACTGAAGAAAGGCTTGGGGAGGTGAGTGGGTGAGCCACGCCTGTGTCTGTAGGAAGAACACGCGAAGTAGCCAAAGCAGGCCTTGAGGAAGCAGGCGCAGCGCCCAGGCTGGCAAAGTCAGTTCTGATTTGAAGTTCCATCACTGTCATTACTGTGCTCCACTGAGAGTTCCTGTCTGAGAGTTCCGCTGTTTCCCACACTGACACGGATAGTCAGACACGAGTTGTGTGAGCAGAAACAAACGTTTCCTTTCAGAAGTGTCAATTAGTTTGCAATGTAATGTTTTATATAAATTGCATATGTTCCTAAAATGGGAATAAATTGGGATTGCACTGTGGGTTCAACTCAGAGAAATATCATGAAAGACTGCAACAAGGATGTTGTGCAGAGTCTTAAAGTCTTACCCATCTTTTCTCTCATGGGGCACATGGAAAACACACTTGTTTCCCCAAAATGAATGCATTAAATCCAGAATAAAGGAAGTAGAAAAAGCAATATTGCCTAGGCCTCGATCATTTTTTTCCCTAGCCTATTTTAAAATCTAGGGTGGGACGCTTTTTCTATAACCCTGTCTTTGCAAGGAGATTTTCTCAAAATAAAACACGTTTTCTGGTTTAAAAAAATATATGCATCAGCATATAAAGAAGAAATAAAGCAGTCAATACTAGGAACATGACATGATGCTAAAAGAAAAGAAAAACCACCTCTCAGTGTACCTGGGGGATCCGTGGAGGAAAAAGGAAAAAGAACAAAGCCTGCAAATTCTATCTTCACAAAATACGCTGCTGGAAAGACTTAAGTTGTTGTAACCTTCTCTCTCCAAACCACTGGTTTCCTTGACCTTGCAAAACTCATTCGGTATCTGTTCACATACCTGTGAAAACAAGAGCAATGATGTCTTCTCTCTGCGGATCCTCTGGGATAATTTAGTGACTTTAATATCTAATACCAACTACTGTTATGCCGACTGCCTTTGTGCTCAGAACTCGTACCGCTGACCTAATAATGGACAAGATGACAGTCATGCCTATAGCCACTTGCGGCAAAAGCCTCTGCGTAGCCTCACATTGCAGTGTAACCTCACACTGCAGTGCAGCCTCACATTGCAGTGCAACCTCACATTGCAGTGGAACGAAGAGAACCCGCACACGGGGGGAGCGCAGCGGCTGCCCGAAGCGGAGCTGGGGGCTGCGTGGAAGGAGCGGCCTGACGGCGGCCTCACGAGCGCGCACCGCCCGTCAGGGGAAAGCGCGCCCCCTGGTCAATTCCCCGCCTCAGCGACCCGAAGTGCAGCGGCCAGGCCGCTCGCGGGCTCGCCTGGGCAGACGCGGCGCAGCTCCCGCCGAAAGGGTTCGAGGTGGACAAGATACATGTAATTCCCAGCTGTCCCTTTGGGCCTTACACAATGACAACACAGGGCCGCTGTGGTCGCGGCTGGGGGACGACACCAGCCGTTCACGGTTCACGTCTCCTGCGAGATTCTGCCTTTTGCAGACTACCCCGTTTTCATAAGCTGCTGGCGGGGTCACAGCCAGAGCAGCAAGGCTGGCCTCGCGCATCCCCCTTCTGCGACCCGCTCCCGGGCCGTCAAATAAATGCCCGTCTTCGTAGCTGCTCATCCTGCCGTTTCCAAAATACAACCGTGAGTATTCATTATTCAAACCGCAAAGCAAGTATTCAACCTAAAGACCGACTTCTTTCAGAGCTCTGACGAGGAGCAAGTGAATAAAATATAAAAACGCCCTAGGTACTTCTCTCTGCTTATGGGCTGGAAAAACCCGCTGGCGCCTCGCGCAGGCGCCGGGCGTCGCAGGTGCAGAGCGGCCACGGCCAGGCGCGTGCGCGTTAGGCCGCACCCCCCCCCCCCCGCCCCGGGGGTGCAGCGCCGGCCGCGGGGCAGCCACGTGGCGCGGGCCTCTGGAACGCTCTTCCCTCCGTGGCTGCTCCTGCATGTTCATGTAGTGGCAAATTCAATAACTACATCCTTTTTTTCCTGATTATCTTCTGGAAAAATACCTGAGGATGTATAACAATTAAGCCAATATTTTTGTGACTGCCTTTTTGGGAAACGATTATGTGTGTGCTGGCAAAGTCCCTGGTGTTAACTGGTGCTGGGTTAACGTCACAAATCCACATCAATGGGAGAGAATGAGATGGAGATACAGGTGGATAACAGGGAACTCTGAGTAAAAGAATGACACAGTGTGCACATTAATAAAATCTATCAGATTTATCTTCAGTGGAAGATAACTGAAGAAATACTCCTTCACAAATTACATTGTAAAACCATATGTAAATAGTCCAAACTTGTTATCCACTCACTTTATTTAGCATAAACAATCAGCATGTGTTCATGCTTAAACATCATATTTCCTCAAATGTCCAATGACACCAAAATAATTCACACTGAATTTGCTGCTGTGGAATGTTGCTAAGCTTTCAAGCTAAGGAGGGTAAAATGCCAAAATTTTTGAACAAGGTATTAGAAGTTTTCATTGGTCATTAACTCTTGAGTGAGAATTAATTTTTATTGGTTACTAATCGGACTGTAAAAGAATAGGACATAAGGTAACAATACAGTACTGTGTTTACAACTAGAGTCTCATTTAGGGAGAGATGGGTAACAACCAAGAATGAGTGTTGCTGTTGAGGAAGTGATTCCAGAATCCTCAGACTGATGCCAAAAGAAGAAAGGAGCATAGAAAGATGGAGTAACTTTCAGTATCCTTGTGTAATTTTCATTATTGCCTCTGGTGGATCTTGACTTCACAAAACCTCATGTAGAAAATTAAATTACTGGCACCAATTCTTCACTCTCTTGTTTGGAAGTGGGCATCCGCATCCTTGTCATGTTATTATGGTGAAATTCCACATACTTTCACTTGGGGCTTGGCTATGTAAGTTGCATTGGTCAGTGGGATGCTAGTGGATGTGATGCTAACTGAGGCCTGGACTACGATTTCTCATTTTGACTTGCCTTTTATACTCAATAATTTGTCATGAGAAAAATATACACCGGACAGCAACTGACCAAAGGAGAATGAGAGGCATATAGGTACAAGCTTCAGATTTCAGCTAAGCCCATTTATCCTGTAGCCTGAAGCAGTGTGATAAAACTGCACAACTGAACCCAGACTATGTTATTAGCAGGTCTACAGTTGGCCTACAAACTGAGGATAGGAAAATGCTTACTGTTAGAAAACACTGAGTTTTGGGGTCTTTTGTTACACAGCATTATTATATCAAACAACAATAGTAACCCATGCTTTAGTAGTGCCTTCTCACTTTCTCAGAGGAGTTTTATCTTGCTTACTTCTTGAATATCAAAGCAATATATATTCACTGCAAAAAAATTTAGAAACTAATTTTGTGTATTCTATTTTACCAAATATATGGACATAGTCAAGCTTATAGCTACTTTGACTTAAATATACATAAATAAAATGAATGTTATGTCTGCAAAAATAAGTCCATATTAAATGATTCTGCTTTCATGAATCTGCATTTGTATTGCAGGTCTACAAAGAGATATCGGGATTGAAGTCAGGATTGAGCAGGAAGAAAAATTCCTTGAATGTGGACTAATTTCAAACAAGTTATAAACAGAACCTTTTACAGAGTTTTTAATTGGAGTAAATTATCAGGTTTCTTAAGGATAATTGAACTAAATATTGACAGGTTCTGGGTATAATTGAAAATATAAACCCTTGGAAAAATCCTGATAGATGAAGAGATAGATTGGTTATTCTCTCTCAAAAATGAGGCCTAATAGTTACACATAATTTTCTTAGTAATTGTATTTAAAGCTACAGTTCTGATTGGTTCTTTGCTCAATTTTAATTTGGCTCAGGTGTGCAAGGACATTTTATTTTAAATTTATACATTTATTCTGAGCTATTATTTGTAATATATTTGCACCGAGTTTTTTCCTCCTCTGCTTGCCAGATCATATAAAAGCAAACCATCTTGCATCAGCTGGTCAGTGAATAAAGTGTGAGGAGCATCCCATACTGTATCTAGAAACAAAAGTACGTATTTCAAAACCTTCAAACTATACACTGATGGAAATACTATTCATGGTAAAGAAGCGTCATTTTGGAGTGCTACTGTACGCCAAGTGCTGTGAGGAGCGTTCTGTGTGTTTTCTTTCATTTAATTATTACAATACTGTAGGTCGGCTCTGTCAATTGTCTCATTTTGTTAGCTGAGGACATTGAGGCAAGTCTCCATTTTCCTTGTAAGTCCATACTGAAGCAAAAATGTCCTAGTGTCTGTTACCAACGTAAGGAAAATGCGATCTATTGAAAACAACCAGTTTATGTAGGTAACTGCTGCTTCGTGTTAGATCATCATGGGACAGGGCAGAGACTGGTGTGGCCCCCATCTCCCTCCTCTGCTATCATTGACATTATGTCAAAGATTTTCCAAATATCTGCCAACCCTCCTAATATGTAGAGATGTGGACACATTTTTTCCTTGTTTGTTAATGATTGATGGTGTTAAATGGAACAGCATTGAAAATCTTGTTAACATCAAAATATATTTAATCTATTGCTTCTCCTTGATATCCTAAGTCATTCTGACATACAAGGAAATTAGAGTAATCTGACATGATTCATTCTTTATACGGCCTTATTTATTACTCCCCAGTACAAGGTAGCTGCTTGTGTTCATCTAGCTGTTGCCAATTGATTTTTGATGATAAATTCTATCTTCTTTTTTTTTTTCTGCATTGGAATTTAAAATGTATCATTACTTTGTGATCCCTTTTGTGAGTTGGGAAAATGATATAAATATATTTAATTGTGTTCATCTGTTCTATTAATAATTCTTAAAATTGAATTTCTTGATTCTCTAAGTTTAAAAATTTAAAAATAATACATATTTTGAATCAATTGACATTTTTGTTATCAGAGGCTGTTGGTCACTGGGAACAAAAGATTTGAATACATACAATTCAGTCCTAATTTTAATTTTTTTTAAATTTACTTCTTTACCCTAGCTCAAGTGTAGCATTGCTTTCCTTTTTCCTTCTTTTTTTTTTCATATTACTATAGTGGGACTTTTAAAATAAAACTGAAGACAACAGTTAACATTAAAGGTTTTGCTTTTTGAGTGTTCTATGTGTGGATTATTCAGTTGTGATAATTTAGCCAAAGAACCACGTTAGAGTGACTTTTAGGACCCACCACACTGCTCTTCA
Source organism: Camelus ferus (assembly GCF_009834535.1). Lineage (NCBI taxonomy): Eukaryota > Metazoa > Chordata > Mammalia > Artiodactyla > Camelidae > Camelus > Camelus ferus. The sequence goes on along the minus strand of NC_045731.1, from coordinate 16,419,264 downwards.
TCCTGTAAGCATTATGAGGGAAGCAAGGCGTACGATGCATTCTATTTGTCTTCAAGGAGCTTACAGGGTTAGCCAGAACAAATCAAGCAATCAAAGGCTAGATTAATTACATAATGAGACACATCAGGTCACTGATGTACTTAGGTATGAAAACGCTGATGGAGAATGTTGTCCCTGTGTTACCCTGCACTTACTTTACAGACAGAGAGAAGAACTCACATATTCTAGGGAGCGGCAGAACAGGTGTTAATTCTTGCAATCACTTAAAATCTTGCTAATTCAAAAACAGAACAAAAAATGTTGCTGCTTAGGGCGGGGCCCATACATGTATGGCCCTCCTAGTCATTTCCTGGCCTGTTGTCCATTAACTTTGGCCACTTGCCCAGCAGGATACACTGCCCTTTCCGCACACCCACGTTCTGGATATCACTTACATTTCATGGACGTCCCCTAACCAGTCCTTCTGGAAACCAAGAGTTTAAAAGTGAAACACTATTGAGAAGAAGAAAAGTTGTCTGAGAATATAGTAAACAGCACTTACACATTCAACGAATAAGAAAGCGGAGCGGAAGAGAACAACCGTGTCCCAGAAAGAGCGGCGAGGAGGGTTCGGGGACAGCGCCACGAGGGTGTGCGGACAGGCACCTCCGCGTTCCGCCAGGCCTTCTCCTCCCTTGCAGAAACTCACGCACAGAAGCCTGTTTCCAAGCTGCTTCTGGATAACCCCTCGTTAATCTGCTCCGGAGGCTTCATCTTTGCAGTCAGTACTTCCTGTTAAACTTTCCCCAATTTGGCAACATAAAAAAAGTATTAGATTAAATGAAGTAATGTAACTTGAAAGTGTCTGGCACACTTGTTGACTATAAATACAGTATCCTTCACTGTATTTCTGAAACTTCTCATTCCTTGTTTATCTTTTCTGAAGGCACCCTAAAGTAGTAATTTTTTTTTTTCATTCTGTCATCTTCTTAGGAGAAAGATGAGTGTCTGTTTAGTTTTGTATTTCTTCCTACCCTTCCTTCCCAGCTTGGTGTAAGGGTTGGGAACATTTTCTCGTCTAGCTTTCAGCAGTTTTTAACGGTTTTCCTAGAATCTTTTGATGTTTAGACTACATTTCCATGGATCGTCCCCTGTGATCTCCATTAAGGCCTCTGAAATTCACTTTCTACCTCACTGTATTGAAAATTTCTAATGGTCTGAAAAGTGCACAGAATGACATCAAGTCGAAGCAACAGAGAGGAGCTCAAACATAAAGAACTTGCTCCAAAAGTTCAAAGCCCTTTTATGCATTCAGCTGACTATTCATAGATACCCTTTCTTCTGCCAGAGTGTTGGAAGCAGTTTCTGAAGAATGTGTGGAGGTTGTCTCATTATCGCCAGCAAAAGGAGCTAAGCACATTGAAAACACATACCAAAAAAAGTGGTTCTATTGTTACATGTTACATTTTGTCCCCAATATTATTAATAACCGTGGAAGAAAACACGTACCAAACTCTGAGGTCAGTGAAATCCTGGTGGTTAAAAAGGTAAGATTAAAAAAAAACTGCATGTTTCCTGAACATGCTCTTTTCACTGTCACTGTGAAAGCAGCTTAGAAACACTAGATTTTATTTTTCTTATGCCAAAAAAAAATAGGAAACTTCAAAAAATGCCAATGTATGCACACTTTTTGAGAAAGAAGAGAGAAATGGTAATTTTTATCTTACTAATTTTTCTAGATCTGACAACTATAACATTTGTTATTTAAACTTGTTTTCTGTACCCTTAGTAATTTTCATTAGTTAATTAATTCATATTTTCTCTTTATTGGAATGATTACAATTTTAGACAATTTTGTTTTATTTTCCTGTATTCTTTCATGATAAACGAGGAATTGAATTTGCTTGAAATTTTAGGAGTTTGAGCCCAGTGAGATCTAACTAACCTAATGTTAAATGTAATCACATCTGATTTTGACCATTCACTGCTTTTTAGTACGGTATTTGATAAAATTTAACTGTGGCAAATAATAATAAAAATAAATCAGACAATGGTTTTTTACAATTGATAGGTACAAGAATAGTCAAAAATGGGAAGAGGAGAAATATGGATCATAAATAGGAACTATTAACATTTGTTCAACATCATTCCAGATTTTCTGGACAGATAGTAAGATAGGAGACATACAGGCATACAGATAAAACATGTGTTAATTAGTATTTTATGACATTTTTAGTTAAATGTATTAGTTTTTGCATGATTATAAGAGGGGCTAATAAAACTGAAATAAAAAGGAAAATATTGCAGAGCTTAAGGTCAAAAGTTTTTCACAAGGTAATAGTTTATTAAAAATGATCCCTCTGAAGCTCATGGGGCAGGGGAGGCTTGAAACATATCAAAGATTGGAGTGACTGTAGTTTGTTTTCAATCAAACGTTCCCAAAATAGCCAACATTTCCGACATGTTTTAGTATTTCCAGCACTAACTTCCTGCCATGAAAGGGCAGAAAACAGGTGCTCTGGTAGTTTTAGTTCCCTCTCTCCGACCCTGTGATCTTACGTGTTTATTATTTTTATACTTTTAAGTATAACTTCCGCAGTTATAGGACTGTTGTCATGTAAGTGATTCGTTTTCATTCCTTCTTTCCTCCACTGCATCCTTCATTATTTTGATATTCGTGAGTCTATCACACAAGTGCTCAGTGAGTAACGATTTCCCCTTTTCCTTCTCACCGGCAATACCAAGTGATTTGCTCCGTTGCAGACCAGCTTTCCCTGCTTGTTTTCTAAGCTAACCTTTACTCTTCCAGTGAGCCAAGGTCGTGGACATTTGTGTCTCTCTGAGTATATCGTGAGAACTCTTTTTGATCTGTGTCACCTGTAAGATTTGCATGCAAAACAAAAGCACAAATCATTACTACTTATTTGTTACTGATGTAAAATACATTCCAAAGGGAGGAGGGAGAAGATCTAAATTACAACGGTTTAAAAGAGAGTTCACTTCCCAGGAAACATACCAGGAAGATTATTTCACTGTAGCATAAAAAAGACTGATGACCTTACAGAAATACATGATCTAAAATATTTTTGTCTTTGCAAAGTCCATATGAATATGATTAGTAAATATTTGGAATTTATATGATGCTTAATAAACTAAAGCATCATAAAAATAAAACACATAGCCAATCTGCATTTTAGAAATGAATAAACAAAATAAAATAACAAAATATAAGGAGATATTCTATATGACATATTTTTGCATAGTTTAGAATAATTTTATTTTAGGGCAACAGTCTTTTGCAGGAAGAATTTCACCCATAGAGAAGTGGCACATCTTTTGATAATTATTGCAGCCTCAATTTCAACTTCAGTAGCATCAATAATAAGAAAGACTAGTGACATATATTTCTATTGCTTTTGTCTCCTAGGAACACACAGACTTTTAATAATTGTGATTTTAGCAAGTGTGATGTTGTCTATCTTTGCAATAGCCACACAAAACAAATGGCAGAAGTCAGAATCATAGTGATCACAGTTTTAAAATGACTTTTAAAGCCAAATAAGTCCTGGATTCTGATGTCATATAGGATTTTTATTTCCAGTTACAGATGTAAAAGCCTAGAGAAGAGGCAAAGTAGAAACAAAAATCCACAGAAAGGGGGAAGATAAAACACATACACATGCACACACAGGTGCACACACCCAAGAACCGTTTTAGGTTTTCAAATAAAACTAAAAAAAATCACATATCTTTTTATAACATTTCTAAATTAAACATGACAAACAGAATAATATCAGTAACAAGTCAAGTAAATTACAATGTATTTCACGTATTTGAACTGCCAAAGAATCTTAGACATACAAAGACACCAACAATAACTGTATGACTCTGTCATGCATTTTCTTAACTGCTCGTTATTGGAAAATTTTAGTATTTTTGTTGTCTTCAAAATGTTTGGAGTTCTGCGTTTTTGCTACTAGTTCTATGAATGCCCTTTTCTGAAATTTCCCTATGGGAAAAACCATGCTATTCTAGCTTGTCATACAATGATAGGCACCATTTGTTTTACTAAATGCTTATCATTTATGAGTATTCATGAAATAAAAAAAATCATAAACATTATAGAAATAATTTATAATTAAATATTAATCAACATCAGAAAAGTCTGTGAAAAATATTTTTGTAGTTCTGATTTTTATTATCTAGCCTTGTTTGTGTTGAAAACCTAATTTTCTAACTCTTAAAATAGAATAAAATAATATGATGACTAATATAAAATATACTCTTGTCTAAGATAATTTTGTGCTAGTTAGCTTCATTTTAGCGTTAAAATCTTTGAATTTCTTGTATGGACAAAACTTGCCTCCCTAAATTTAGGTCATTGAGCCAAGCCCCTCTCTACTTCAACTGTTTATTAGGAAAAAATAAGTTATTAAAAAAAGAACTTCACTTTTAATGTCATGGCCCTGAGTCAAAGCCACATGGACAGGACAACAGCTCTGAAGGACAGAGCGTTGGGGCTACTGAGAGTGGCGACTGTCAGTCGAGGGCTGGTGATGCCGTGGAGAGCATCTGCTGTCAAGGACAGCTCAATAACCACCAGGAATTCCTGGCATTTTCCCCATAAAAATATGCCAAGTAACAAGAAATGGAAGCCCAACATAGCTCAGGCCCATAGCAGTGTCACCACTATTTCTGACTGGAATAAAACATTCAGTTTATGAGACTCTTTTACTTTGGGATTTTGTGTGGGCATTAAGGAAGAAGTAATTAGAGCCATTCTATCATTATATTTTTCCCTTACACTTCCTTAAAATGCTTGTTATTAAAAAAAATAGCTAGGTTTAACTATGGGGTGAGTGTTTGTAAATTAATCTCACTTAGAAACTATCCTGTAACTAAGATCAGTTTCAGAATTTATCACTGAGAAGTATCAACGTTTATTACCTTGTCTGAGCATCAGACGTGTTGTGAAATACTAAAATGTGTGAGCACAAATGGACTCAGAGTTCAGGTGCACTGTTACCGACTAACGTATTTGTAAGTGACAACACAACACAATTAGCCTTGATATTACAATCACAAGCCATTTGATATTACTTGCTGCAAATATAAAACAATATTTTATCTTTGTCCATATATAGACTTATGATGAACACCGTGTAAGTTTTTACATGTTGAGAAAATATATTGAAGACAGTTTATTTTTTATTTCACACAATTTTGCTTTACTTACTCAAACACTCCTTGAATTTTGCCGCATTTTAACCCACAGCAGGCTACTCTGAAAGGTACAAAGGCTTAGTTTGGTTCATGGGGTTTCAGTGTCTTTACCCTGTGTTTCCAGTTCTTTGTAAAACACTTTGGCTTCCATTTCTTATATTCTAGATATTTGCTCTAATGCCTGATTTTACATCACTGCCAAGTTCCACAAGGACTGGATGTTTGGGGTTTTTTTTCATATTCATTGTCAGATGAATCCTAGAAGTTGACTTAATAGATGGCTAATATGGGCTCTGAAACATAACTGAGAATAAATTAATTAGTCTAGCAAGATCCTGAAATGTCTAACATAAGCTTAAATAAGGCCTATTCAAGCCACCACTGATAAGCAAAGAAACTTACTTAATTAGTTACTGAGATGTGAGGCATAAGCTTCACTTGTGTATCTCCAGTGATTTCTCCTCGGCAATAGTTACAAAAATCATTTTCTGTGTCACTTTTCTATGATTCCATCAAATATAAATCTCCAAAATAGAAGAACTGGCATAAAGATGCAGCGCGCATCTGAGCGTTTGTTAGCGCTGCAGAGCAGTAAACATGCCTGCTCATAATTAATGCATCCATTTTATATTTTATCTCACTGGCTTCTGCCAAACCCATGACTTTTTTTTTGTTTTGTTTTGCCTCTTATGAGTATCTTCTGAATATCTTTTTCTCTTGAATAATAAAAATGCATCTTATTCCTGGCACTTTATTTTCCCCAGGGTGAATAATTTAAAATAGTGAAAGCATGTGAGACCTAGAAGCAGGTGTATTTCTTACAGTGTGTTCTTCCCATCGGTCTGAGTGTTTGAGTTCAGCTTGACAAGAATTAAATAGGCTTAATTCTGGTGAGGAATAAAATTCTTCTGACAATCACCTCCAACCAGAGGACAGAACACACTGTAAGAATGAAAGTCAGGATCTTACTTTTGCTCATCTTGGAAATCTTGTGTCCCCAAAGGCAAAACAAACTTCTGAGGAAATATGAAGGAGAATGATGTTTCACTCGGTGCCATGAACTCAAAGTAGACGTATGCTGACCTTCAGTATTTGTTTATACATCCTGTCTTTAAATACATGAGAAACATGGACTCTCTCCATTCTAATATACTTCACTGCCTGTCAGGAGGAAATTTACTTCAGATTTATTGCCTCGGAGAGAAAGTTGAATATTTTCAAAAGGTTGTCATTTTGATTTGGCATCTGACTGTTTCTATTTGTGAAGTTGTTACCAAGTCCAAACTCATTCTGCCCAACGCACAACAGGCCAATAACTTGGGAGATGAGGTGTTGGGGCAAAGAACAGTGGCTTTATTCAGAAAGCCAGCAGACCAAGAGGATGGCAGACTGCTGTCTTGGAGAACCGTCCTGTTCCAGTCAGAGTATGGGCTCCTTTTATACAAAACAAAACCAAAAACAAAAAAAAAAAAACAAAACAAAAACAGGGGATGGGGTGTGGTTGGTTGTTGCAAACTTCTTGGTGTAGGAATTCTTGGTTCCTGCAACTGCTCACGTGGGCCAGGTCATGGTGCCCCTGCAAAGCCTTGCTGATGTCCTTGAATGAGTAAGGCTTTGGGGCCCAAGGCCAAGGTCACAACAACATGCTTGTAGTATGAAGTAAATAATGATTGTGCACAGGTGCCAGTTATATACGTTTTAGAGCAAAGAAAGCAGAAGTACGCATGCCCCTGTGGTGTTGGGTAAGCCTCACGGACAAAGAAAATGACACCGCGCATGTGCAGGCAGAAGATAGATAAAAGCTGGACAAGTGCGCATGGAGCGTGCACACCACCCTGTGGCAAGAGAATGAAGTGCTGCTTCCCCCTGTGTCGGCTCCTGGTGTGATCTGCTTCGCGGGGTGGCAGCTCCTTGTGCATGTTTCCAGTCGGGCCGCTCACCTCCTCGAATTCCACTTCAGTCCCCCTCGGCTGACACCAATGATCTGGGTTTTTTTTTTTAAGTTTGACTAAATTTCTCTAATATGTCATCATTAAACTATGCGTAATTACAGTTTTCTTACAGAACTGCTGGACGATGAGGAACAAAGGTGACGTTGCATCAGGTGATGAGGGCGTCCTCACGCCGTGAAGGCTACACCAACATTACTCCGGAGACGCAACAGCTCATTCCAGGGGGAGAAGTGCAAAGCTCGCCACTTGCATTAGGATTTGATAACATGCCTCCTGCCCTGTGAAACCTGTGGGAAGTCAGAACTTGGCAGGACTTTTGGCTCAGTGTGTAGGGGTTTTCCGAGGAGAGGCCTAGGGCTAAGATCCAATTAGGGCAGAGAACACCCCATAAACAGCAGGCAAGGGTAAGGCTAGAAACGGCTTGTGGAGTCTCACCACACTCGGCTGCAGTGTGTCCGTGATCGTTCACTACAGGGATTCTATCCATCATGCATCATCTTGGTGCATTCCCTTGGTTTCTCTGTATTTGTCTGTTATTCACTACGAGGTACTGCACTGAGTGATTTACCTGCAATAGCGTATTTAATCTTCACAGCACCAATACGAAAGACGCACTAAACTGGCCCCATTTTCATTTATGAAGAAAGTGAACTCCAGTAGCAAGAGGCAGCCTGTCCACAGTTACACAGAAAGGAAAGGACAAAGCCTGAATTTAAAACAGAACCGTCTTTACTCCAGAAAGCACACTATTACACACTCGTTGTAATCCCTCTTAGGGCTCCTAGTTACTTTGAGTGGCATATTAAGAGATGTGTGGATTACGGTTTTTGTTAACATTTCCATAAACTTCATGCACTTCACCTTTTCTTCTACTGAAGTATTTTTAACAATTGAAATTTGATTCCTTACATACTGGATTCTAAGCTCTAAAACTGGTTCTCAGTGGGGAGGGTACAGCTCAGCAGTAGAGTGTGTGCTTAGCATGCACAAGGTCCTGGGTTCGATCCCCAGGACCTCCATTTAAATAAATAAATAAACTTGCCTCCCCCCAAAATACATACAGCTGGTTCCCAGAAATAATTCATTCTGCCTTTAAGAATAAATAATGGGTGAAACACCTTAAATTTTATAACATTTATATTTTTAACATTAAAATGTTTCTCAATAATGTGTCTACATCCACTTCCAGGATTAAAGACGCCAGAGGGCAGTTTTCCCTCTGAACCTCATTCCTGTCCCCAGAATAACCACATAGAAAAGACAAAGCTGTGAGGAGTTTACTCATCTGGCAAGACAAAGGGAGCTCATGATCCAAGATGAGGAAAGGGCCAGAGAGAGAGAAATGAGGGAATAACGGGTCAGATCTGCCTGTCACAACGGGGCAGACTCCAAGAACTGCTAAGCCAGAGGGCGCCCTGTCCTCTTAGAGTTAAAGCTGTGGACTCCTAGCCGTTCCCTCACTGCCGGTGGGCAGGGTGGCTAAATGTGGTCCAGTGTGCTGGGAAAGAAATGATGTGATCATCTAAATAAATCTCAGGCTATGTTCTAAATATGGCTGTTGACTTGAGTCCTGGTTTGTCATTATTTACTGAATGATCTTAAGAAAGGTATTTAAATAACCCCTACTTCTGTTTCCTCATGAGCAAAATGGGCTCATAATAATGCCTGCTTCACGAAGTTATTGAGAAGAGTAAATGAGGTAATACACACACAGCAGGTAAATAAACAGAGAGGTGTCTGCTCCTTAGCAAGTGCTCAGGAATGACCAGCTGTTGGTTTTATTACCTACTTTTTTCTATTCTAGTCCAGAACATACAAAGCTTGGCACAGAGATGGTGCCATGGCAGTAAATGGTACATTTAAATTCCCCCTGTGAATTACTTAACTGTTCATAAAGTATTAAGTGATCTATATTATAAGAAATTCATTAGGTTAGATAGAATTCATCTATAATCCTATCCTTACTGGATACTGCTAGCAATGTTTCTCTTGCTAAAGTCACAGCTAAAACTGACTACTACATATTTTCAGGAAAACACCACAGCTCCTGGCCTCTAAGACACATGAGTCCTTAGCTTTCCAACAAAAGAGCTCTGCTGAGAAGGAGAGACTTGGCCCGGGCTGTCCTCATCTGAAAGAATTTTGGGTTACTTGCCTGACAAATCATTAGGAACAGAAATGCCTGGCTGAGACGTGATCTGTCGTCAGTAACAGGACTGTCTTTCAGAGCAGATCTTGTAGATTTCAAGCCACCAAGTTTAAGCTCAAGAAAAAGTCATGTTTAATTGTATTCATTCTCTCTCTTTCCCCTTCATAAATTGTGTCTTCCTGTATTACTGTATTAGTGGGATACAAAATAAAACCTCAAAGTAATCATGCAAGCGAGCTTGGTCTCACGGTACCCACTCCAGTATTCCCGAAGTTTAGCCAAAAGGGGTGCAGTTGGAGTGGTCCCTCCCTGTCTCCCACTCCAAACCCTGAGAAGTGCACCCGGCGCTGCTCTTTGTATGTGAGGCCCCCCCGCCCCCGCCACCTGAGAGAGGCGGCCTGAGTCTGCTTGAGTCCGCCAGCCCTTCTCTAAGTGAGAGGGAGCAGCAGTGGCTGGCACACGCTCGGCACCTCTCCCAGAGCCGGGGCCCTGAGCTGCTCCCCAGGCGCCTCCTGCTTGGCTGCCGGCAGAACTGCAGGCCTTCCTTCCCCACACTCACTCTCCTTCCAGGAAGACGTTACATTTCATGAAAGGAGCCTGATGTGGCACCAGGGGCAAGGAAGTAGGAGAACATATCACTGCCCCAGGTCCATCAGAAGTGAACTACTAGGAACAGAGGTGCGGCCCTGCAGCAGGGCGGGTTCCGGGCTGCCTCTTCTGCCGTAGGATTTACGTCCCTGGGCCAAGGAGCGACATAGTCTGTAAAGTTAGCGTGTTAAGCCAGGTGACCCCCTTCAGTATTTTCTCATTTAAAAACTACACTAATTTAGAAATGCAGCCAAATCTTGGGGTTTTCAGTGAGGAAAGCAGTTCAAGGTACCCAGAGTCCAATATTGGATTTGCTATGGAGACCAGCATAAAAAATAATTTTTAGTCAAATAACTTCATTCTACAAAGACTAAAACTAGAATCCAAAAAGGGTAAGTGGGATAGACTCGGGGTTATAACTTAGGTTATCTGATTTTCGATGCAGGGTTCTCTCCATAAAACTTCATCAACATTTCTAAAGGACTATTTCAAGGCATTAGCTGGTAACGTGTGGAAGGGGTGATTTAAGGGTAAAAACAAAAGGCCTTTCAGACGGCATTGAATTCATTTTGTGGAACTCATCCTGCATTCAGCTCTTACATCGAGCCAGCTGGCGTATTTCCCTTTATACAGGAGTGCCCACAGCACAAGTGACCGAGCAGAGATGTCCAGTCCCATAGGTCACATGTCTCCTATGCCAAGTCTGTGTAAATTTTACCCTTAAATAGTATTTTAAATAAAGGTAAGCAGCTGAGGGCTCTATTTTAAAACAGATTTCCTGTCCTTTTGCCTCCAAATTTCAAGAACATATTCAAGGTAATTTCTTATATTCTGCATATTCTGTGTGTTTTTATCTCACAATAGATTCACTTTTGCAGTTTCAACTCTGAGAAGTTTTTTTCTGCTGTACCTCAAACTTAGACAATCTATAATGAAAATTTCCTTCTAAATGCGCACCCCGGGCGTCTGGGCTGAGCCAAACTCCCTGGAATGAATGAGATCACTGGAGGTGATCGTGTGGTCTCCCAGGAAAGTCAAGACGTCCTTGTCCAAGTTTTCTCCTGCAGAACATGAAATCCAGACAGGAAGACAGTCTCTATGAATTGCTGCCAATTCAGGGCTGTACACTGTTAACAGGCAGGGCATTTCATCCTTAACTGTGCATGTATGAAGGACAAAATAAAACATATAGTTGAAATAGATCTGGTCAGGAGTAACGGGCATTAGGTGAGAAGGATACAAGTCTAAGTAAATAAACTGCCAAATAAAGGCCAATTTCCAGACTTCATTCTCCTCGCCTAGGATAACGCATTTCCTCAGGAGATTCACTCTATTAGTTTAGGCTAAATCATGATGCTGTAACGAACAACCCAGAAATCTCAGCGACTCCCAGCAAAGGTGTATTTCTCTCTGAAATTGTGTGTCTGTCATGAGCTGGATCTGACTCTGTTTCATGGTTTTTTTTTTTTTATTTCAGTTTTCAGACTGACAGAAGAGCCTTATGTAAGACACGGTCAGTCTCATGTAGAAAATGTAAGTGGGATCTAATGCAGGGATAATTTGTGGGAGACGAGTGTTGGCATTTTCCCTTAGATCTCACCGGCAGTTGATTGGCCGAAGTAAGTTATGTATTTGTGTTTGAGGCCAAGAAATTCTGAAAAGGGGTGGCTACCACAAAAGGGAATGGCCAAGAAGGGGTTGTGAATATGTTGAGACATAATGCAACTGACTGCATTGCCCCGTATGTCAGGAGAGGGGTGACTTTCAGTGGAAAATGTCATGCAGCCTCACCTCACCTCCCAACAAAAATGACTGTGGAATTGCATATCCCATCCTCCCCCCAAAAAAAGACTTACTGCCAACCGAGTGCCAGGCTCTTGACTGATGGCGCCAGACCGAGTGAACAGATAACCAATTAACAGTTTGCGGGCAGCGTGGCCAGGTGGCCCAGTTTGCTAGGAATAATCTCCTTTCACTTTCAAAAGTGTCTTGGAGTTGGATGTTTAAAATTTTATAGTGAAATATCAGAGAAAGAAATGTCCCAGACTGATTGTCAACTATATGGTCACCCACAGGGATATCTAATGACTGTCTCAACATGTTTACATTTCAGAAATACAGGCCCTAAACTCACGGAGCTGGAGAACAGTCAGCTCACCCTGGGGTGGTGTCCGTGAGGGTCCTGGAAGGGCTCTTCCCCAAATATCCACGTGCTTGTGGATTTCTGCAGTTTGGTGGAAACAACTAAACAAAACTGAACTGTCACTATTAAGCCAAGCAACAGTAGGGGAGAAGCAGTTCAAAATGACCCCGTAAGTCCAAACGAATACAGGAAGAATGTCTGGGAATGGTTACCTCTGTTTCCTCCTTCAAGTGTGCGTACAATAAACAGAGGCAATTTAAAGGCAGAAGATGAGACCTTTTCATAAAAGATGAGTAAAGTGCACAACACTTTTCAGAGGACAATTTATTGACACTAATTCAAATTCTAAACAATGAACATGCCACTTATTCCAGCAATTTTTCTTCTAGAAATTCATGCTAAGGAAACAGAGCTACAAGCGGAGAAGTGCTGAGGTAATTACTTTCTATACCATTTTTAAAACAAAATGCGCTAAGACAGTACTGAGCACTTTGCACACATCTTTTTAAATCTAATATTGACAACAATGTTAAGAGATCCAAATGATCGTTCCCTTTTTCCAGGACAGAAGACTGTGTGCTAGGGGTTTTTAATGTAACTCATCCCACGAACAGGAGTGGGAGAGTAAACATTTCGTTGCAGATATGTCAGCCCAGGTATATCCGAACAGCTTCCGTACGCGCTTCTCAGCAAATTAGATACGAACTAAAGGAGAAAAATAACCATATGTTACCTACATTGTATTGCAAATATTCTACGAATAGATAACTACATTTGTTTAAAAAGTGTTTTAGAAGAGGCCACCAGTCACATGGCAGAGTAAGCAGCTCCAAGAACCCATCTGCAGAAACACTGGAAAATTAAGCAGACACTGTTGGAATCAATTGTGTCAGAATGCTAGCAAACAGTTAAAGGGTTTCAGCAATCAAGTCAACACTGAATAAAGAAAATGGTAATTATAAAAAGTAGAAAAGCTTTGTGGTGCTTTTGTTGCTCTTGTCCCGCCCAATCCTGGGTTTAAGGACAATCTTGAAGATGGCAGCCTACTTCACAGCGTGGAACCCTGGTCCCCAGTTTCATAGGGAGCAGAATAGACCTTGTTCTCAAATAATTGTTTCTCTGTTCTAACCTGCCTGGGGCTGCCTGGAGACTTACATGGAAAGCTTGATTTGATTTTTCTTAACGTAAAACTCACACAGTGTAGAAAGTGGTAAGCCTTTCAAGAAAACATTGTAAGGCAGTTGGACAACTTGCTGTGGCCTGTGGCTAAATATTACAATTATTCAGGGCCTCAAATAGCCAAAACAGCTTTGAAGAAGAAGAACAAAGCTAGAGGACTCATAATTCCAGATTTCAAAGCTTATTACAGTACTAAAGTAATCAAAACAGTATGGTACTGGAATAAAGACAGGTATACAGAGCAATTGAAAAGAATAAAAAGCCTGAAATAACCCCATGCATATATAGTCAAATGACATTATTGACAAGTTGACAAGGGCATCAGGACCACTCAGTAGGGGAAGGATAGTCGTTTCAACAAATGGTACAAGGAAAACTGGACACTCACATGCAAAAAAAAAAAAAATGAAGTTAGACCATTACCTAGCACCATATACAAAAGTTAATTTTAAATGTAGCAAGACCTAAATGTAAGAACAAAAACTATAAAACTCTTAGAAGAAGACATAGGGTGAAATCTTCATGACTTCAAAGTTGGCAATGATTTTTTTTGGATATGACACCAAAGGAGGAGGCAAAAAAAGACAAAACAGACAATTGGATATTATGAAAATTTAAAATTTTGTGCCTCAAAATACAATATCAATGGAGTAAAATGGAAACCCACATAATGAGGAAATATTTGAAAATCATATATCTGAAAAAGGATTAATATCCAGACTATATAGAGAACACCTAGAACTCAACAACAGTGAAATGAACCACTCAATTAAAAAATGAGCAAAGTATTGAGTAGACATTTCTCTAAGGAACATGCAGAAATGGCCAATAAGCACATAAAATGATCCTCACCATCATTAATCATTAAGGAAATTAAAATCAAAAGTATGCTGAGATGCTACTTTATCCTCATTGGGATGACTATTATCAAACCAACCAACCAACAAAAAAAAACCCAACAAGTGTTGGAGAGAATATGGAGAAATCTGAATCTTTGGCGCTGTTGGCTGGAATGTAAAATGGTACCCCCACTGCAGCAAACAGTATGGCAGCTTCCCAAAAATTAAAAATAGGACTACTGTATGATTTAGCAATTCCACTTTTGGGCTTACACTCAAAAGAATGAAAAGCAGAGTCTTGAAAATATTTTTGTATCCACATGTTTATAGTAGTATTATTCACAGTAGCTAAAATGTGGAAGCAAGCCAAAGTTCACTGGTACGTATAGTAGAATATTATTCAGCCTTAAAAAGGAAGGAAATTCTGACATTTGCTACAATGTGAATGAACTTTGATGGCATAATGTTAAGTGAAATAAACCAGTTACAAAAAGACAAACTTTGATTCCACTTACATGAAGTACATAGACTAATCAAAAGCATAGAGACAAAGTAAAAGGGTGGTTTCTGGGGAATGGAGGAATGAGGTCATAGGAAGTTATTTTTTAATGGGTGTAGAATGTCAGTTTTATAAGATAAGATAGAGATGGATGGTGGTGATCAATGTATAGCATTACGAATGAGCTTAATACCACTGAACTGTACACTTGAAAATGGTTAAGATGGTAAGTTTTATATCATGTATTATTACCATAATCAAAATTTTCAAAAAAAAAGGCAAACAGAAATTCTGGAACTGAAAACTACAATAACTGAAGTGAAAAACTCAGCAGATGACATTAATAGCAGATTTGAGCAGGGAGAAAATGAACCAGCAAGCTTGAAGACAGGTCAGTTGAATTTATCCAGTCTAGGAGACCTGTGGGATACAACCAGTCACATTGACATGTACATGGTGGGAGTCTCAGAAAGACAGTGGAGAGAGTGAAAAGGGCAGAAAGAACACTCAAAGAAATAATGGCTGGGAACTTCCCATATTTCATAAAAGACATGAATCTACATATCAAAGAAGCTCGACAAATTTCAGCAAGGATAAACTAAAAAAGATTCACATGGCCACATTAAAATCAGATTGTCAAAAGTCAAGGAAAAGACTTCTGGTCAAGGTGGCAGAGTGGTAGGACCACGAGCTTGCCTCTACTCAAGACCACAGTGAAACCACAGCTGACTGCTAGACAACCACTGAAAAAAAGAAGGGAACCTCGCAAAGAAGATCATCTTCAACTGGAAACACAAAGAGGGAACCACAGCAGGATGGGAGTAGGGGCGTGCTCATGATACAACTGGGCCCCATACCTCCTGGGTGGGCGACCCACAGGCTGAAGAATAATTAAGTCACAGAGGCCCTCCCACAGGAGTGAGTGCTCTGAGCCCCACGTCAGGCTCCCCAGCCTGGGGTTCTGGCATTGGGAGGAGAAGACCCCAGGACATCTGGTTTGAAGGCCAGGGGGGCTTAACTCCAGGAGCCCCATGGGACTGGGGGAAAAAGACTTTACTCTCTTGGGAGGCATACATAGAGTCTTGCGTGTGACAGGCCCAAGGGCAGAGGCAGTGACTTCATAGGAACCTGAGGCAGGTCACCCTGCTGGTTTTGGAAGGTCTCCTGGGGACATAGGGGTTGGCTGCAGCTCACCCAGGGGACATAAAAGCTGGTGGCAGACATTCCGGGAGTGTTAATCTACATGAACTTTCCTGGAGGCTGACATCTTGATTGGATCATTAGCACCAAGACCCAGCCCCACCCAACAGCCTGTAGGGAAGCCTCAGGCCAAACACCACACAGGGTGGGAGCACAGCCGCACCCAGCAGCAGACCTCCTGAGCCACAAAGGCCTCTAGACACAGCCCTGCCCACCAGAGGTCCAGGACCAAGCTTCACCCAGCAGTGGGCAGGCACCAGCTCCTCCTGCCAGGAAACCTGCATAAGCTTCTAGTCCAGCCTCATCCACCAGGGGCAGGTACCAGAGATAAGAATATGACAACCCCAAAGCCTCTGGAAGGAGCCCACAAACACAGGCCAGACTCTGCATTAGGACCTGCTGGACACCAGCCCTCGGGGGACAAGAGAGGAGAGTACTGTTGGGACGCACAGGACGTCTCCCACAGAGGGCCACCTCTCCAAGGTCGAGAAACATAACCAAGCTGCCTAAAAATACAAATAGAGAGATAAACAATTTAAGGTGGCAGAGGAATATCTCCCAGGCCAGGGCACAAGATAAAATCCCAGAAGAAATAAGTGATGAGGAGATGGGCAATTTATCTGAGAAATAATTTAAAGTAATGATGGTGAAGTTCAGAGAACTCAAGAGGAGTACAGATGCACAGAGCGAAGTTTTTAGCAAAGAGCTGGAAAATACAAAGAACACCCAGACAGAGTTGAAGAATAAAATCACTGAAATGAGTAACCCACTAGAAGGAACCAAGAATAGACTAAATGAGGCAGAAGAACGGATCAGTGAGCTAGAAGACAGATGAGTGGAAATCACTACTGCAGAACAGAAAAAAGAATGAAAAGAAATGAAGATAGTTTAAGAGAACTCGGGGACAACATGAAGGGCCCTAATAGTCACATTATAGGGGTCCCAGAGAGGGAAGAGAGAGAGAACCTGAGCAAATTTTTGAAGAAATAACCAGTGAAAACGTCCCCGGCGTGGGAAACAAAGCAGTCACCCAGGTCCAGGAAGCACAGGGAGTCCCACACAGGATCAGCCCAAAGAGGAGCACACCGAGGCACACAGGCATCAAACCAACAAAAACCTAGGATAGGGAGAAAATATCAAAATTGGCAAGAAAAAAGCAACAAATAACATACAAGGGAGCTCCTGTAAGGCCATCAGCTGATTTTTCAGCAGGAACTCCACAGGCCAGACGGGAGCAGCACGAGATATTCAAAGGTATTAAAGGAAAAAACCTACAACCAAGAACACACTGCCCAGCAAGACTCTCCTTCAGAATTGACGGAGAAATCAGAAGCGTCACCAAGATACAAGAGCTACGAGAACTCAGCACCACCAGCCAGCTTTACCACAGATGTTAAAGGAACTTCTCCAGTCATCAAACCATGAGAGAAGAGAACAGAAGGAAGAAAGAGAAGAAGAAAGAGACTGATCAAAGAGTGCTTTGGCACTTCAGGGTCTTTTATGGTTCCGTGCACGTTTGGAATTGTCTGCTCTAGTTCTGTGAGGAATGTCGGGACAGGCGTTGCACTGGATCTACAGATTGATTTGGGTGGTGCAGCTCTTTTGATGATGTTGATTGTCCCAATCCAAGAGCACAAGGTGTCTTCCCATTTCTTTGTATCATCTTTAATTTCCTTCATCAATGTTTTACAGTTTTCAGAGCACAGGTAACCTCCTTGGTTAAGTTTATTTCTACATTTTTTTTTCTTTTTGATGCAGTGGGAATATTTATGCCAGTTATAAAATTTTGGTTTCTGAAGTGGAAAAAAAAAGTGAATGGAGGGCTGCAAATGGCAAAATATCCTTCTTTCTTATGGGCGAGTTTACTCCGTTACATCTATGTGCCGCATCTTCCTTGTCCATTCAGCTACTGATGTGCACTCAAGATGCTTCCATGTCTTGGCAATTATGAATCATAGCAGGGTGTATGTATCTTTTTCACTCAATTCTTACTTTGTGGTTGGCTTTATTCCTTTGATAACTATGTAAGTTTAAAAAGCTAAAGCTCTAAATGTTCTTAGAAACAATGAACAGTACATATATGTAACTTTTAAAAATATGTGCAGTATGTTGTGTATATGTATTTACATGTAATACATTATATATGTGCAGTCAGATTATAACAATTCTACCTAATAAAACTGAGAAATGAAAAAAAAGTCAAAGACAAAAAGAGAATCTTGAAACAAAGGAGAAATGATTGTCACATACAAGAGTTTCTCAGTAAGATTGACAGTCATCTTCTCATCGTAAACCAAGAAGGCCAGAAGCAAACGGGACAGGAGCTTTAAATTTCTGAAAGAATAATCTGTCAACCAAGATTTCTATATCCAGGAAAATCTCCTCCAAAAATGAAGGGGATAGTAAGAATTTTCAAGATAAGTAAGAATGAAGTTGCATTCCTACCTTAAATGATACACACACACAAAAAAAGTCTCAAAATGGATCAAATACCTATATGTAGAACTGAAAACTCTTAGAGCAGAACGTAGCAGTAAATTTTGTGTCCTCGGATTTGGCAATTGCTTCTTTTATGACATCAAAATCATGAGCAACAAGAGAAAAAAATAGGTCAATTGGACTTCACCAAAATTAAAAACTTTTATGTATCAAAGGACATTATCAAGACAGTAAAAAAAAAAAAGCAGCCTGCTACTTGCAAAATGGGATATCAGATGAGGCTCTAGTATCTGGAATAACTAAAGAAAGCTTGATTCAGAAACAAAAGAGACAAAACACAATTGAAAAGTGGACGTGGTGGAAAAGAGGTGACAATGAGTATATGTATGTTCACGTGTGACTGAAGCATGTGCTGTGCACTGGAAATGGACACAGCACTGTAAACTGACCATAACTCAATAGAAAAAATGCGGACAAAGGACTTAAATAGGTATTTCTCCAAAGAAGGTACGCACGCAGACAATAGACAAGAAAAAAAGTTCACTATATGCAGATCTAAACCGTAATTAGATATCACGTCACACCCACTAGAATGACTATAATTTTTACAAGTTGAAGATAACAAGTGCTCACAAGGTCATGGAGAGACTGAACATTCTGTGCATCGCTGATGGGCATGTAAAACGCTGCAGCCACTAACACAGCAGTCTTGTAGTTTCTCAAAAAGTTAAATACAGACTTATTTAATGATCCAATAATTTTCTTCCTAGATGTGAACCCCTAAAAATTTAAAATAAGAACTCAAACAATTACTTGTACATGAATCTTCACAGCAGATCGTTAGCAATAGCTGAAAGGTGGAAACAGCCCAAATGTCCAAATGCCCATCACCTGTTAAACAGATAAAATGTTATGTGTATGTGTGTATATATATGAATGTTTTCAGTCCTAAAAGTGAAGTAATGATATGTGCTAAGACATGATGTACATCAAAAGCATTACGCCAAGTGAAAGAAAAAAAGTCAGACACAAAATATCACAATTTCATAATTCCACTTATATGAAATATTAAGGATCTATTCAGAAATATGCAGGGACAAAAACCAGATTGGAGTTTTCCAGAAAGAAAGGGGTGGGGGCATACGATGTGGCTGCTTGATGAGTATGAGGTTTCTCTTCTGAGGTCATGAAATGTTGTGGAAACTGGATAGAAGCGGTGGTTGCAATGTGAACGTATCAAGTGCCACTGAGCTGTACACTTGCAAGTTGTTGATTTTACATTCCTCCTTCATTGCATTTTAATTTTAAAAAACACTGATTTAAATATTTTATGACACAAAAAATTCTGACCATGCACGTTATTACCAGAATGTGGATTAAGACGCTGTGTGTGTGTGTGTGTGTGTGTGTGTGTGTGTGTGTGTGTGTGTCTGTGTCTCAGTTAGATTGTATATCCTATAAGGACAGAATTTTTTTAACCTGTTTTTTTTTGCTACTGTATTGCCAGCGACTGAATCTCTTGCTGTTTCTCACAAAACTGTGGATGATCTTTATTTTCTTCTAATTACTTGCTTGCATTTTTCTAAGATTTAGCTCTTTTAAATAAATGTGTAATTTTGTAAGGAAGACTGCTTAACTACAGAAATCTTCCAGAAGGAATCGAATGGTTTTTAAATTAGGGGTCCACAGAATTGAGCCCCTTCCTATTTCACTTCTGAAAAAATAGAGATTCCAGTTATATATTTTATCAGAGCATGGCACAAACCAACCAATTAATCCTTCGCTGAAGACATTGAAAATAATTTTCTTGAGACGCTACTAATAATATTTTAGTTCTCCAAATACCAAGCAGGTGTTTCTTTTTAGAAGAATGAGGGGAAAAAAAAATCTAGTCATGATATAAAAACAATAACAGAATGTGATGACCGTGTCATCACTGTGCACATAAATTGCTGAAAATATAAAACAGGAAAAGCAAGGTCAATAGAAATTAACTTAAAGTTATTCAGACCACAAGCGGGCAGATTAATGGGTGACTTAATAAAGCACAAGTCTGTCAGAGGTGGCTGCTTAATGAACAGTTACAGCACCCTAGATACTAGAGAAAGCGTTGAAGACAGCGTCGTATTTGGGAGCTCATAATGAGTCTGGACATAATGAAACCCACTTCAGTAATGAGACGCCAGTAGACCTGAAACACTGATCCCTGAAGCAGTGGTGAGTTAGCCTTTCAGAATCATTGGTGAGCTCTAGTTAAAAGGAAGAGGTGAAAACACAGATTCTTTCATCTTATTAATTGGAAATTCCGCTGCACATGCTGAAAATCAGGTTCATTATAACTGGAGGCCTCAACTGTGCAGGAATAAAAATTGTTTTCACCAGGATGTTATTTGAAATTAAACTCAGGGATTTAAATTAAGGAGGAAAGAACCTTAAACATTTATGGTCACTGGGAACAGACAGAAAACAAAAACAAAATAAAGCAATAGCCTGGACTAATTTCATTTTATCAGAATTTACTTTTCAACTTTAGCTGAATGTTGTCATATTTCTCTGGAGACTTCATTAATAACGTACTCAGAGTTCTAGTAAAAATTCAAAGTGGGAAAGTAGCAGGAGGTCCCGCCCGTGATGCAAATTAAAGTCAGTGTGTTTAATGTGACATTATCTTTCCACATCTGTACTGCAGTGGCCAGATATAACAGGAAAATCCAACATGCCATCCAGAGTTTGTGTTGCAAGCAACAGAAAAGCCTGGAGTTTACTGAAAGGATGTTAAGTCGCACACGGAATCACCAGGTGTCCTCAAGATCTTACTTGGAAACAGTTGTAGTTAACAGCAGCTGTCCGCTACGAGATCCACCCACTGCCACCCTTGTCAAGTGCTGGACCGTCCAGCTTGCTCCACTGATGCTGACGTACAGGATGCAGCTGTCACCTTCCTCACGGCTGCATCTGGAAAGGTAACGCAGCTACCACCACCGCCGCCGCCGCCAAAGCCGAGTCTACGGCGTTTCCCACAGCTCAGCTGACATCCCACCTCACGAACTCCCATTTCACGGTCAGAGCGTGTCTCTAAACATTAGGGCTTAAGTCCTTTCAGGCCCTTTTGCTGCAAGAAAGGCTGGCTTCTCAGTTTCTCTGGGGGAGAAGGGAGTCTGGTTCACATGAAGACTTACACACAGCTGCCAAACAAGAAAGGGCATGCCAATTATGGACTGGTAAGTGATCATCACCTACAATCTAACCCTTCGTTCAACAGCAGTGTGTGTTCCCTGCACTTCAAAACAGTGCTCTTGCCTGTCAGAGTTTAGCTACCTCTTATTTCAAGCAAAATATCTCACCTCATCTCCAAAAGGAGACATCGAAATCATGTTACGTTTTGTGTCACCGTGATCTCAGGGTGTTCTGGTTCCCTTACTTCTGCCTGAATGCCATCCATGTTTAGGCAAGCTGCTGACTTAGCCACAAAGGTAGCTAAACCCATTGTATCAACAGTGGGTAAGATGAGAGAGAATAGAAATAGTCACACACGTATGGGAAGGAGGACAACGTGTATAGTGTAGAGTCCTTAACTCTGGCACTAGTCACAAGATGGATTTATTATTTCTCTTACCTAGTAACAACGAAAGATTACTCCTGTCTTCACCCAGCACCTGGACTGATCAGCCGTCTGTCCACAGCAGGACAGCTCAAGCCTTCAGTCCTGACAGACCTGAACCCTTGGTGGTTCTCGCTGGGCAGGCTTGCAGTGGCCTTGAATTGCTTGTTACTTGAAACTCGCAGTAAAACCATGCACCCTAGGGACTCCCAGGGGTGCCATCGTGCTCCTCCTGGACCCCACAGCTTGACAGCAAACCAGCCGCCCCGTGGCATTTAGAATCTGTTACCTGGACAACATCATACCCCGTTTTTTGGCTTGTTTATAGACTGACATCAGAACAACAAAACGGCCTGGTAACAGAATTCCAATTCAGGGGAAATACTGCTGCGTCTTTAGTGGA
Source organism: Camelus ferus (assembly GCF_009834535.1). Classification (NCBI taxonomy): domain Eukaryota; kingdom Metazoa; phylum Chordata; class Mammalia; order Artiodactyla; family Camelidae; genus Camelus; species Camelus ferus. The sequence goes on along the minus strand of NC_045731.1, from coordinate 16,397,070 downwards.
AACATCCTTCCATGAAGCATCAAAATCTCTAAACAGAGTTCAACGTGGAAGCAAGACTTGTGCCGACAAACCTTGAGGGCTGATTGTGAAATGTTCTACCCTGGTGATACCAGCCTTCCCCAGAAAGTCCCTCCCAAATGCAGTGGGCTCCAGACTGGTGAAAACACTTTGCCTTTTATTTTATCTCAAGTGGAAGAGCATATATATTTGCACCGAAAGTGCCCACAACACGTCTACTGCCCACAAACGCAGGGCCCGCCCCGGCTGATGGTGCAGGCGTTTGAATCAGACAACCCCGGGTTACTTTTAGCCAAGCCAGTGACTGGCAGTGTGATCGTGGGCAAGTCACTTAGCAGCTTTGAGTTCCTGTTTTCCTGCCTGTAAAATGGAGCTAATACCAATATACACAGATTTATTTTTGTGTAATAAGTAATATAGTTAAAGTGCGAAGCACATTGCCTACTACTGTTGAGTCCCTGATTCACAGAAGCAGAGGTAATATTTAAAATGTGTTGCAACCAGCATGTCCCGGTCACCGAGCAGTCAAAGCAGATTCAGGTTTTGACGCCTGAGCAAGGTCTTGGGGGCCTGACGTTGCATTTCAGTGGCAGAAGCCCTGGGGCAGCGAGGGTGTGATGACTGCTCACCAGACTGCCCAGAGGCAAATAGTAATGGGGATGGCGGGGGGGGCGGTGGTCGTGGCTGTGATAAGACATTCTCTTAGTGAGGAAAGCATAGAGAGAGAAATTGTCTCACACATGGAAAGACTCACACTATGAGAAGTTAAGGAAAAACGTAATGGGGGGTAGAGTGAAAAAGAGGGAAGTCGTAAACGGAATGCAAATTATGTTCCCAAAATTTCAAAGCAGTATGGCTGGTTGTTCAGCTTTTAACGGAATAAAAATGTGACTTATTATTCTTGGAAATAGGAGCACTCCATAATGCTTGGGTTTCCTTTATGAAACAATTAATTGTTAAGGGAAGTTTAGTTTTGTTTGTCAGTGTTTTCTTCCAGCCAAACAGAAACCCCTACCAGAGTTAATTACATTTCATTTTCTAAAATTTGTGAGAAAAGAAGTCAGCCTTTGAGCCCCGTGTTTTGCTACACAGAAGAACATAACACTCAGAATCAACTTTCAACTTTGGTTTCTGTATGTTTCTATTTTAAAACAACAGCTGTAACTAAAGATGTGTCCTCCTTTTGAGAGACTGCATTTCAAGTTACTTTTCCTGGGCGTCTACCACCATTAGGCAGACAATGGGATGCTCTGATTGACAGGTCTCGGTGTTCATGACGGAAGCAAACATTTAAGCTGCGTGAGGCCCTGGCTAACTCTCTGAGCTCCTGTCAGTCTCTCCTTGTTCACTGTGCTCCAGAAAGACCGTTTTCCTGGTGGGGCCAAGCTTAGAGATGTAGGTAATTTGCATTTACTCTGTCCTCCCTCTGGAAGGCTCTTGGCGTGACTGTCCCCTTTTCAGTATTTACCTTAAAACCCACCTTCTCGGAAAGGCCTCGTGTGACAGTCTTAGCTGAAGTAGCAACACCTGCCTGTCACACTCTAACTCATTGCCTGGCTTTGTAGATTTCTTTTAGAGATATTTACCGTTATCCGAAATATTTATTTGTTTTTATACTTATGATATACCCTCCAAATAAAAACTTCACCAGGCCAAGATTTTGGTGTGATAGCCTTAGAAATGTGAACAGTTCTTGGCACAAAGAGAGGGCCCATAAGTAATTCTTTAGTAAAAGTAATGACACAAAGCAAAACTAAACCACTTGATTTTCAGTTCTTTAGAAAAATGTTAACTGCCATGATGTGCATCATGTACTTGAAAAAACAAACGTGAAGGCATCCCTGGGAACGGCATGCAAGCTTACTCCGTGTGAGTTCTTTGGCTATAAAACTTCATCTCAGTAGCAGAAGGTGCTTGTATTAAAATAATTAAATTTAAGTCTCAATTATATTTCTTAAAAGTTCCAACATTCTGGAGTGTTCCCTGCACTTGAACTGATTGTTCCTGAGACCTTGAACTGATTTGCACTCATCTATTAAATATGTGCCACTCTATCCAGTCCCATGCTGGGAGGTTGTGCTAATAATGGTTTATCTAATTTTTAAATCCCATGTTCAAAGGGGAAGCAAGCATTTTCCCCCCTCTGGCTCCTTGTGACTCAAGGGGTGAGAGAACAATAGATCAAACGTGAAACCACACATCTGAAGCTGGAGGAAACCGTCAAAGAGAGAGAGCCAGATGCCAACTTTTGCAAAAGGAGACGTTCATATTGAAGAAAGATAAAAGGAGGGGAAAGGGTTCTGTTATATAAAAGTTTCCAGAGCTTATACAAAAACAAAAAATTCACCCATTTTAATATCAGCTAGCATATCATTGCCATCTAAGTGCTAACATCATTTTAGAAGATTGTGCACACAGTAACGATATTCACACAATAGGTGACTGACGGAAGATAAGTATCTGAAGCACAATGGCAAGAAGTGTAAAATACATAGAAATATCATAACAATAAACATAAGACACAGAAAAGAATAACAATTCTCTACTGATTTCAAAAATTAGAAGATTTTGATATTACTATTGAATAGCACAAAATATACAAATCATACGAAAATGATTCCCCAAATAATTGGGTTTAATTCAAGTTAAAATCTTAATTATGCATTTCTTATAAAGTTTTATGTAGGTATTCTAAAATTCCTCTAAATTCAATATTTGTGTTGTCCCAGAGGTCTCTTAAACTCTCCTTGTTTCTTTTCCTCTGTTCTGTGGTGGTGATTTCCACTACTCTGTCTTCTCGCTCCCTGACTGGTTCTTCTGCCTTATTTAGTTCATTCTTGGTTCCTTCTAGGGTACAGTTCATTTCAGTGACTGCATTCTTCAACTCCGTTTGGGTGTTACTTACATTTTCTAGCTCTTTCTTGAAAACTTCTCTCTGTGTCTGCACTCCTCCTGAGTTCTCTGAACATCTTTGCCATCATCACTATGAACTTTTTCTTGGACAGATTGCCTATCTCCTTATCACTCATATCTTCTTCTGGGGTTTTACACATTGTATTAGGTGTTGTAAGTAATCTAGAGATGATTTAAAGTTCATGGGAGCGTGTGTGTAGGTTAAATGCAAATATTATACCACTTTATATAGGGGACTTGAGCATTCCCAGATTTTGGTGTCTGCGAGGAGCCTGGAGCCACCCCCCACGGATACTGCGGGACGGCTGCATGTGTTACTGCGTCACGCGACTTGTACCAACATTCGGTGGGTTAGTCCCTTTGCCTCTGTTAGCATTTGCATCGTCATGTGAATAATTACGTTGACATTTTCCTCCCTTGCTATATGGAGAGCACCCTGACAGCAGAGATGGTCTCTGCCACTGTTTCCTGTTGTAATCCCAGCACGCGATTTGGAGCCCGGCTATCACTGAATTCTCTAAAAGTAGTTACTGGATAAAAAGAGGTGGATTAGATAGACAAGGCCACCTAATTTTGAAAACAAAATGGAGCCTGTGTATCACCTGTGGGGGCTAGTAGCAGCACGTGAAACCCAGATCTGTTAAGAATCTGAGCAGTAAAAATAACAGGTGACAGAGATTATGGGAAGTTATGGGAATCAAACCAGGTGACCACGAACCCAATTTCATTACACTCTTGATGAACGTAAGGGCCAAAGTAAGCTTGTGAATTAATTTATATCTCTTACTAAAAGAGAAGTTACATGTGTTTCTTCAACTGGGGTCAACCATGTGGGTGAAGGAATTGATACACAAGAACTCCACACTTGGCAAAATAATCTCCTTCTGAGTTCCTCAGGATGGGACGGGTAAGGAGAAGGAGGTCACGTTGGCGTCACCAGCTTACCCATCACCGTTTCACTACAGAAATTTCAAGGCACCCAAACATTAATGTATAAAAATTGTAGAACCGAGTTACTAATAACAGAAGAAAAATGGTGGCCAAAGCCTAAATGAACAGTGATAGACGAATGGCCAAATCAGTCTGTAATTAACTAGCAACGTGTACTCATAAGACAAGGAAATGGGAACTAATTTGCCATCTCTAGAGCATGTGTTCCTCAAACCATCTTTGGTATAGAGATTTTTTTTCAATTTCTAATTTATTTCAGACTGGTATTTTATGAAACACAATAAAAATTTTCAGCAACATTAAATTGCCGTAAATTTTCTAAGCACTTTCCCTGATATCCTGTACTAATCTGTTTGTGGACCAATTGCAAACAGTTCAGAAACAGTCCTAAGTCTATGGACCACACTTTGTGCAACACAGCTTTACAAAACTTCGTAAACATGCTCACTGATTCAAAACTGAAATATCTTTAAAACATTTGCATCTCAACTATGCCAAATAAATGCATGGACTTCTGTGGAGTGTTTCCCACTAACATATATTCACCTTGAAGTGTCTATGTGTAATACTGACTACACTGGGGACTATGGGAGTTACTTGTCATCAGCTGGTTTTATGCCACAAATATCGACACTGGGAACTTTGCTGTTAGAACATTCTAGGTTTTGTGCAGCAACCATGAGCTGCTATTTAGGATGCTTTATAATATACTAAATTTTTCTTTTGCAAACAAAGTATCTTGGTTTTAATGTGTCCATTTTCCTCTATAAATAAAACTATCACTCAAGTGCATTCTCGAGAAAATGTTAGCTAGAGTTCACGTACGTCAGGAAACAAATAACTGCTCTAATCCGAGCCAGAAATCCCTTCCAAAGAGCTAATTAACTGTGAGGACCTGAAGCCAACAGGACTGCCCACCTTCACCCTAGAGAGGGCAGACAGGCCTTATTTCCCTGTAAAACACTCACAGACTCTGTTAATAGTTAAGGTCTGGCAGTGGAAATCCAGAGGTTGAGTTTTTAGTGTTGTTAGATTATCCCAGGGCAACGTCAGTTTCTGGCATTGATAACGCACGCAGTGGCTTTCCGGCAGGACACAGCCACAGGGTTCCTGGCAGAGCCACTGAGCAAGGTTTTTGTAAGCAGATCCATATCATTTTTGACAGGGCTAACATATGGCTCTAAATTTCTGGCCAAAGCCTGCTTCACGGTTTCTATCAGAAGAGACCCTACACGCTCTTTGGCAACACTGCCATGCGATGTAAAGGATTTAATTCCTGGAAGTATATTGCCACAATGATTTGCTACAGAGCAAATTTCAAAGTTGGTTTCCTGCCAACGTAGAATTCTATAGGTCATGTCAAGGCCGACGCCGCAGTGAGCTTCCAGCGACCAGACACTGAGCTGAGCTTCCAGTGCTGCCGTACTCCTGAGCGTTTCCATGAGTGGAAAGGGAGTGTCTTCTACACGAGAGAACATGCAGCCACTATGTGTTCTGTGCGTGCGCTTGTGAGGATTTTTCAGCACCTGTCACGTGTCTATCTAATACAGTGAACTGCAACTGTTTAAAAATTTCTCTTTAAATTGTAAATGAGCCAGTGTATGTTCATATTAACACTAAGGTTGGAAAGAACAACAATGTGCCACGGCTCAGAATGCAATGTAATTCTTTCATCTTTTTGTTCTGACCACAGGCTAATTCAGCAGCTTAGCTGACTGCAGATATCTGAAGGGCAGAAACTCTGGCCTTCAAAGGTGATTAAAGTTCAAGGTACAGGACAGGAGCAGCAACAGATCCTTCAGTGAGGGTGATGTATCGTTTTTTTTTCCCTTAAAACAGCGCCGTCACAGTGCGTGCATTTACAACACTGTCCTAACACTGCTCGTGATACTGAAATTGACAATGTCACCTGACATTCTTCTATTTCCATCATAGCTGGGATAAGCCGGCTTAGGGATAACTTAATAAATGTGGATTCAGATGAGAGATTTCTCAAATTAAAGATCACAGAATCATTATTTTTTTATTTGATTTATATAAAATATTAAACAAACTAACAAGAAAAGCAAGCATTCTTCAGCTCAGAATAAAAGTACTTTTTAAAAATGGTTATTATGCAACTAAAGCAAACAAAAAATTATTCTAGTTTACTTCTTGTCTGTTTTATGGTGCCTCTGGGGTCTTATTATAATAATTACTTCAATGTAGCTTTTAAATGTGTTTATTATCATTCTTTAAAAAAAGAAGAAAACACTGTCCCTAAACCAAAGGCTAGTCCCATGTGAGTGACCCTTAAGATACATGTGGATTAACTTCAATGAGCAAAATAACCTGAGGAAAAATGTCTAGGTGAAATGAAAGCTATAAAACTTACAGGCAAATGAAGATTAATTGTGTGACATTGCTTCTTTTTGATTCATTCTGGTATTCCTAAAAAATATGAAGTAAAGGAAAAGTTAGGAACACCCTGTAAGAACATTTTCTGGGTGACCTTTGGGGCTAGAGCGGTGAATTGATGGAAGTATTGTAGTGGTTATTCCAGATTGGATCGTCCCTCACTAGGGTTCCTTCTCTGAAAAAGAGCTTCGAAGCTAATTTCTTTACTTTTATTTTTTCATCAACAGCTTGCAAAAGTAGCCTGCACTAGGTCAAACTCTGGTTGTTCTCCCATAATTATTCTAATAATTTTAGAATTGTCTTCCTATATCTGATGCAAATTTAAGACAGGAATGTCACAGACCCTCAACATTTCATTCATTTATTGGTTCAATCAATAAGTAGTAATTGGCGTAACAATTACGTGCCAGGTATTTAAGATGTAGTGATTGGGTGTGGAGTGTCCTTACAGAGTTCAAAACCCTGGACCTCATAAGGGAAACCTTGGCAGTTATAATTAATTTTTGTCTTCCCGAAAGAAACACGTCAAAAAAGAAACATGATAAGGTAAGACTTACAGCCCAATCAAATCGAAAGATCTCAAAATTTCCCAGTGAATCATGGTTTAATTTGAAACACTTGTCACGTAAGACTCTACTAAAAATATGTACAATGTAATTTACTGCAAATAACATATAAGAATGTGACATCAGGAAAAAGCAATAACACAATGATGACTCACCACCACTTTGTTTTACAGTTTTGTGTTAATGCAGGACCGTCTCACACAACTAAATGCTCATGTTTCAAGCCAAAGAGTTTGAGAGTCACTGATCTGGCTGGTCCATTCAACCTCTGGTTCAAACCCAAAAGACGGCCAAACACACAGGAGCAGTAAGTCTGACTTGGCAGATTACTGAAAATGACAGTAGGTCCCGGGTGACAGGAAAAGACTCCTGGTCTGTGGCCTTCCTTTGCCTTTGTATGTTATGACTTTGGATGCTTGCAATTCTTAGTAGGTAATTATAGAGAAGTAGGTCGATGAGGTGAAAATTTATCCTGAAGACAGACATCAAAAGAGAGTCAGACTCTCCCACCTCTGACAGGGAAAAGGAAGGGACTCCAGGTAAACTGAGCAGAGTCAAGTGAACTACGTCAAGAGTGATGACTATGTTTCTAAAGCAGAACAATGAAAGAGCCTTTGGGGTATCGAACGGAAATAGGGGCCCTCTTCCCCTGAGAGAAGACAATCATTGATTTTCAAAACATTTATTAGGCACTAAAGAAAAACTGTAGATGTTATTACGCTAATTTAAGAGTGAGGAAAGCACCCTCACGAATTAAATGAGTAACTCAAGGAAGCAGACGCAGGGCTGGCGTGCAGCGGGCTGGTGTCACCTGCCGTCAGCTGCGTTGCCCCACCAGACTCTCCCTGAGCCTGTGGTTCCGTTTGCTACTGGCAGTGAGTGACTGAGGAATCTCCTGTCCAGCCGTGTCAGAGCACAGACCCGCTAACTACATTTCTTGTATAGGTGCCTCTGTACGGGGTCAGGAATATCAGATTTCAACATGAAACCTTGAATTCTTAAACACATGATTTGTTTTTTTTACTTTCTCCATAATTAAAAAATGATGGCCACAGGAGAAACAATATTAGCAAGTTCATTAATTAGAGTTTTTTCCCCTCTATGAACATAACTTTAGCTCACCTGTTCGGCCTTCGCGAAAGCCGTTCTATTCCATAGAGCAGAGCCGTGTCTGAGCTTCCCACTGCTGTGCTTCTGGCTGCGTTGCCTCCTACTCCACATCTTGTCAAGTTACAGTATCATCAAGGCGCAGGCTAAGGTAACACGGTATTAGGTTTCCCAACAGAAGTGTAAATGAACTCTGACTTATAAATCGGCTAATTATTTTTTGTGCCACATCATTAGCTGCGGAAAGTCTTTAGCCTTAAATGTATTATTGACAGAAAATTCAAGCTTATCATTTATAAAAGCAGCAGTAGCCTCATCCAAGGACATGTTGCAGCTGAGCCGTGAAAAAGAATTTAATTTTTCTCATCTTATAACTATTGTTTTCACTCTAAATGTAATAATTGTTCATTGTAGAAAATAAAGGCAGATACACAAAACCACAGAGAAAGAAACAAAAATTGCTGGCACCCCACAACTCAGAGATAACTATTATTAACCTAACCAGGCTTTAGACTATATCTGTTATATGCAAAACATATAAACATGTATATGCAAATATATTTAGATGCTCACAAGTTGGTACAGTAGTATATTCCTTTTTATAGCCCAATATCTTTCTCACTTAATAAAGTGGAAGCAGATCTCTATGTCATTAAAATATTTTATATAAAGTTATATTTATGTATATGAAATTCATAACGGACCAGCATCTATTTAGTCAACATTATAATTTATGTTGTTTATTTCAAGGTTTTAAACTATTATAAACAGCATGGAAGGAACTCCAGGAGGAATATACTTACAGAAAACAAAATGACATTAACCACTATGACGGCTTCCTAAGAATAAATTAACTGAAAGGGTCAAAGAATATGTATTATTAAATTCTTTTTCCTAAAATGTTATGCCATTTTAGTATCTGCCAGCAGAGGGGTAAGGCTGCGTCTTTATTGCTGCTGAAAGGGACTATTATCAAAGCTTTTAAACACCAGTTTAACAGATGAAAGGTTTTATCTCATTTTTATTTAGCCGAAGGTCTTTGACTATTGAGTGGAAACTATTTCAGTACAGACACTGGTTATTTGTCATGAATCATAATTGACTTTTTTGTTGTATTCACCTCATCATTCATTTGTTCATTCATTCATTCGGTAAGTACTCACGGTGCTGCAGTCAGCATCGTTTCAGTTTCTGGTGAAGAGGATAAGCTTCTGCTCTCATTCTGTGCACGTGCTCCTGAGGGGAGACAAATAATAAACAAAGCACCAAAAATAAATAAGTTAACTTTTGGACCATTTGTATTGGTTTCTTCGGGCTGCTGTAGCAAATCACCACAAATTGGATGGCTCAACCAACAGAAATTCATTCCGTCACAGTTCAGAAGCTGGAGGTTTCAAATCCAGGTGTCGGCAGGACCCTGTTCTCTCTGTCTTTAGGAGGAGAACCTTCCTTGTCTCTTCCAGTCTTTCATGGCTCCAGGCATTTCTTTGCCTTGTGGCTTCAGCAGTCTAGTCTTTGCCGCCATCTTCTTCTCTCTCTGTGTATCCCCTGTGCACCTGTGTCCAAATGCACCTCTCCTGTTTCTCATAAAGATATCGCCATTGGATTTAGAGACCACCCGAATCCAGTGTGACCTCATTTTAGCGCTATCACATCTGCAAAGGTTTATTTCCAAATAAGGCTGTATTTACAGGTATCAGGGCTTAGGACCTGAACCTATCTTTTGGGGGAGGGCTGCAAAATTCAACTCACCACACTGGGACAAACACTAGGAAGGAAACAAAGATTTGAATTAAACTTCTGTGATGTAGTGTGATCAGGGATGGGTCGGGGACCTATTTAGATGCAGCGTCCAGGGGAGTCCTCTCTGGGAGGATTGCCGCTGAACTTAGACCTGAAGGGTGAGCAGGAAGCCAGTCACACAGAGAGCTCCAAGCAGAAAAAAAAGAAGAAACACAGCTAGTTCAGGGTCCCCAAGAGCTGGAGTTTTACAGGATAGGTAGGGGTTGATCACACAGGACTTTATAGACTGCACTCAAGAGATTTTAATCAATCAGGGTATAAAATAATCTTAAAATAACTACAAATAGGATGGTTACTATATGTCAGGCAATAAGGAAACAAGTTTTATACACCTTATTTCATACATACAGAGAAATATCTTTATTACCCTCTTCTAATAATAATAAAGGCTCAGAAATTCTAAGCAACTTTTTCTAAGGTTAAAAGATAACTAGGAACATTTCTAATTGTTTTGTGATTGCTTTTTCTATGTTTAGTATGTTAATATATATTTCTTTTGATGTGTAATTTCCTTTTTAATTAGTCTTTGGGCTTTTTAACCAACAGGTACTAATACACTTCTATTGATGTACTTAGCTATCTATTTATCTATGTACTTACTTATCTATTATCTTGTTTTATGAACTTTGCCTTTCTTTGTGTGATTAGGGGGAAACAACCTGCACCATCAGGGACTATAATAAATGATGGTCCTCATTTTATTCTAATAGTCTTACGCTTTCTTTTCTGTTTTGTTTTCTGTTTGTTTTTCATTTATTTTAAATGCACTTCTTTCATTCATCTGCAGAATACTTTTGAACTAGCGTTCATTTTGACTCTTCTGACCAGTACATCAGAGAAAAAAAAAAGTGGTGTCATAACAAAGACTTTCTCCTGGTACAAGATTTGCCCAAAGCCTATGTGCACAATTACCCCAAACCTAAATCCACATTGGCAAAAATCGTTTTCTAAATCAGGTCATGATATAACCCTGTCTTGATCCGTTCAGATTTCTATAATGAAAATACCATAGGCAGGGTAAGTTTAACAAGAAACAGTCCTTTCTCACAGTTCTGGAAGCTGGGGACTCGCAGATCAGGGTGCCCACAGAGCCCATGTCCGTTGACAGTCCTTTTCCTGGTTTGAAGATGGCAATTTTCTTTCAGTTTCCTCATAGGGTGGAAAGTACAGCGAGGAAATTCTGTTGTTTCTTCCTATTCGCTACCCTCATGACCTCATCTAAAACAAATTACTTTCCAAAGTTCTCATCATTAAAAGCCTTTGGGTTTCATGTACACCTGTCAGTATCTGCAAATCTTGAACTCCCAGTTTATCCCTTCCCACCCTCTTCCCCACTGGCAACCACAAGTCTGCATTCTATGCCTGTGAGTCTGTTTCTGTTTTATATATAAGATCATTTGTCATTGTCTTTTTTTTTTTTTTGATTCTACATATGAGTGATACCATATGGCATTTTTCTTTCTCTTTCTCTTTCTGGTTTACTTCACTTAGAATGACATTCTCCAGGGACATCTGTGTTGCTGCAAATTGCATTATGTTGCCATTTTTTATAGCTCAGTAGTATTCCATTGTATACATACACTACAGCTTCTTTATCTAGTCATCTATCGATGGACATTTAAGTTGTTTCCATGCCTTGGCTATATAGAAAATGGATAAACAAGTTTATACTGTATAGCACAGGGAAATATATTCAATATTTGTAGTAGCTTATGGTGAAAAAGAATATGAAAATGAATGTATGTATATTCACGTATGACTGAAGAATTGTGCTGTACACCAGAAACTGACATAACATTGTAAACTGACTACAATTCAATAAAAAAAAATAAAATTTTAAAGCAAAAAAACAAAAAACAAACAAACAAAAAAGCCTTTGTGTTGGGGGTTAGTGTTTCAACATAGGAATTTGGGGCAGGGGACATGAATATTCAGTGTACCACAAATCTCTAGTTCTTGAATTTTCAAATCACAGCTTTGTAATAATCTTCTCTACTGGTTTCCTGCAATGCCACATTTCTTAAACAAAGAGGAAGTTGCTGTGAGTCAGCTTTTGGCATATCCTTTCCTTTGTTTACATTTTGCTCCAAGGATATCCGATGTATCAAATTTACTCTAATGCAATGACTCCATATCTAGACTCCAAAAATGACTCAGGCTTTCCTTTTGTTTCCTTTCATCATGTCAATAAAGTCTGAGAAAAAAGATTAGGGAAGTTGTGTTCTTGGGGTAATTTTATTAGATATTTAGCATTAAACGTATTTCAATATTCCAATATATAGAAAAACATAGCTTCTAATGAACTTCCAGATTCTCATCAAAATGACAATTTCATGTAATTTTCACATTTTTCAGAGTTAAATTTTTACCATTGATGCCACTGGCTTTAATATAATGTCTTGTTTGTTTTCCATATCAATCATTCACCACCTTTCCCAGTACACCAGATCATGTAGTTGTTAGTTCTTGGTCACATTGTGAGGCTTTCTAACAGAATCAAATATCAAATAATATCAGGAAGAAGTGTTACTGAGTCCAAACTTGTTCTGCTTGCCGCACGACAGGCCAATAAATTGGGAGATGAGGTGTTGCAGCAAGGAATAGCGACTTTATTTGGAAAGTCAGCAGACAGAGAGGATGGCAGACAATGTCTTGGAGAACCATCCTACTCCAGTCAGAATACAGGCTCCTTTTACGCACACAAAAAAAGGGGTGTGTGTGTGGAAGGGGTGTGGTTGGTTGTTGCAAACTTTTTGCTGCAGGAATTCTTTGTTCCTGCAGCTGTCCATGTGAACCAGCTCATGGTGCTCCTGCAAAACCTCCAACAAAACAAACGTCATTCTCTATTCTGTGACTTTGTTATCTTCACGTGAGTGCAGAGCTAGCAAGACAGCCTAGGAAAGCGCACAGTGGTTAAAACTAAAGGAACAGAGCTAATATAGAGTCAGATTTGTTCTTTTCTATTACAGAAGGACCAATAAAATTGTTGGCTTGGTGACTGATTTGGCAGAAGATTATTATGAAAAATCTGGGTTCTATAAATTATCTCAAAATATCTGACAGTATCTAAACTGTTCACACTGGATAGTGAAACACAAAATACTGGGTTGATAAAAACATCAAGAAGACAGACCTTTACACAGAAAATGGCATGTTCTCTTCAGATAGCTGGCTCCTAGTTATTACATATGAAAAAATAGTGATATCTTAGTTTAGTAGATTTCAAGCAATATCAACTCCAGACCTAAAAGAAAAAAGGAAGATATTTATGTGATTATTGGTATAAAACTCAGTGTGGAAATCATACAGAGAAACAAGAAAATTCTACCAATTGTCTCACATGAAACAAACTGTTTAAACAGTTACATCAGATCCATTTGCATTATTGTAAAATATGGATGGTTCACTCTAAGTTAGAGATTTTGAAAAAAGTGCTCATAATCTTACAGGAGTTCAATTATTTATTTTATTCTATTGTGATTATATATTTCCCTAAGTAGTAACTGTACACGCAGATTCCTCAAAATACGATATATAAAATTTGAACTACGCTCATATTCATCAAACAAGGAGGTTGAATGATTCGGTTTTATATGGGTTATTCCCATTCTTTTTCTTGATTAGAACAGTTTGGAAGCTGGAACTATTATTTATTTCATTTCCTTCTTCTATGCCATCTGGGTAGGAAAACCCAATTAGCACGTGTTGAAAGTTAGCAACACCTCTTCCAACATTTCAAAGTTCTGGCAAGCTCTGAAAGTTACTTTGTCACAGAAAAGCTCATTCGGCACATTCCAAGGGCTTGCAGGATGAATTTATCATACGGAATGATCATTTTTTAAGTGCTCTGAGAACATACAGAACAATTGGATTTGGAAAGATCACTTGAAATAAACTTCATTATTGTGGTCCTGGGATCAATCCACTCAATCTCTTTAATGGAGTTCTTTACCTTCTCTGCTTATACAATAGAGAAAAAAAATCCAGAAAAAAAAAAACCCTGGCCTTGGTCTGAGACAGTCTTATTTCTGGCATTACGTCAACTCCCTGAGGGAATGTTTGCAAGGGTGGAAATGGAGGCTCCAAGTTTACACTACACGTTTTATAAAAATCCCCAATTCCTATGTCTTTCTCATTGTGCTGATGGTTTCCAAGTTTACTCAGAGATCAGCAATCATCACCTTCCTCAGTAATTACACACCTGAACCTGGCTGCCAGTTGGCCACCAGCTCTTCCCTTCTACAGCAGTAACGTGCCTTAGAGGAACCCTCTGGTGTATTATGCTTGGCCGTTGCCGTGTATATGCTATACTGCCTTGTTGGCCATCTGTTCCAAACTCTTTTAAGGGTGCCTTTCTTTATTAAAAAGGTCAGACAGCAGAGTATTACATTTCCCAGTCTCCTTTGCACCTGGAGTTCCAGATGTAATTTAGGACCCTCCGTTTAGATGCACTTGCCTGAGCACTGAATCTGTAATTAAGTTAAGCAGGGAGACAGGCAATAGCCCTTGAAACATCCATTTCACTGCTGCATACCAAGCAGCCATAACAGGGCTCAGGGGCCGACAGCTTAGACGCCAGCTCTCTCTCCCAGATCAGGACTTGAGCAACTGAATCAGCAGCCGCTCCGTCTTCAAGATTCTGGACTGCGGCAGAATCGGCACGTCTTTTGGCATACCAGTTCTGTGGTGTCCAGTCTGCAAGGTCTTTCTGTGTATGAATCTCAGCCCACAGCCTGCTCTGCCAGCCCTTGCAGTGATCTGTATGAGCCCCTGCTTCCCAGAATTAAATACCTTCATGTTTGAAGAAGTTTTTATCTCTATTGAATTCTGACTCATACAGCCACACAGAACCACAACGAGACTGCTACGTCCTCAATATCAAATTACATTCATAAAATAAATTGAAGCTACATCACATGGTCCACAGTCTCTTTTATCCCCTTCTTGTGCACACAGAACTGAAAACATGAGGAATTATTTTGGAATTAAAGATAGCACAGTAATTCTAAATGAGGTATTATTCTAAAACTCCAGGCATCAGGGAGAGTTAATCTATTTCTTAGACTCCTATCAGCACTAAGGGCTGCACTAAGGCTGGGACACTTGCCTCCACACACATGTGCCCACATTTTAACCGCGCAACCCACACGTCCATTCGAATGCTCCGTTGTAAACCAGCCCCCTCCCCCTAGTCAAAATCCAAAAGTTTGCTAAAACCCAAACCAAAAGTGACACTGAAGCCAATATCACCATTTCTCTTTGTATGGTCATATGTTAATTTCACTTTTTAAATCATCTCTAAAATCTAAACTGACTCTATGTCGTATTCGTTCTTCTATCAGAGCCGTCATTCTTTATGGGAAGCATGGCATAGCGTGGCCAAACAGGTCCCACTCTGCCACAGGCTGGCTTCCTGTGAGTGGCACCCTCTCGTTGTGCTTAGTTCCCTCATCTGAAGAATGATGACGGCAACGTCTGTAACACTGGGAGGCAATTAAATGAGAACGTTTATACGTCAGTGGTGCCTGGCATGGCAGGTGCTTAATAAGGTGGTGCTTCCTGTCTGTTGTTACCAGTTTCATTCAAACGACTGCCATTTTATACCCACGCGTCGTAACGCCCTCTGGATGCTTCTGGCTGGGGCAGAAGGTACTTGGATGGACCATCATACCAGAGGCATTGAGGTGGGACGTGCAAGGTACTTGTAGGAGCACATGTGATCTTGGGTTTTCTCCATAAACTCTTTCTTGATGCCATCGAAGCAGTTGTAAGTTCTTACTGATAAGACTAACCACTGGCAACCTCTTCCTCTTTCAAACAATTATAATCTAACTTTTATGTAGTTCCTACATTTTCATATGTTTTTGTTTTTCTAATCATATTATGAGCTGGGCCCCAGGGTTTATTCTTCATTCCTTGTTGCATATCACACTGTAGGCACCTGAAAAAGGTTTCGTTTGATCTAACCTGACATCTAGAATTTTAGAATAAGCCACATTCTTGAATCACTATAATCTTTTTAAATTCCAAAATAATTCCCCATTCTCATCTCTCTCTTTTATTTTATCAACTTTTTGGGTGTACCCTTAAATTTTTATTTTTTCACAAGTAGGTAACCTGTTACTCAGACATTTTGCTACCAAAATTGAAATCTGTCCAGTCTTATAAAAATAGCTGTTTCTGAAATTACACTCGGTCTCAAAAAATTAGGATTTGCTAGTGTTAAAAAGACATTTTCAGAGCTGTCATCTTGTCAGAGGTGACCAAAGCCATACTGACTGAAGTCAGCTCATCATGGGCACACACCAGACTGTTCCAAAATAATCTTTTAAATGACAGACCATCTCAAGCGTATTAATACATTAAAAACAAAACAAACAAACAAACAAACATGAAGTCATGAAGATCCTTAAGACTACAGTGCTTGCAGTACAGAAAATTTTTCATTAAAAAATAGATTAGAACCAATGATGGCTCAATAATTTTAAGCAAATATCATTTCTCATGATGTTTAGCATATGGCTCTATAAGGTTATTAATAATCATTATTTACTATTAGAGCTTAATAAAATATTAGTGTCATATATTGTCTACACTGCTTTGAAGAGGCACAAAGGTAGGCAACTCTGATGTGTAAAAGTTGCCTAAATATCCAGCTGGAATTAGGCAGGTGTTGCCTGGGGTAACAGTTTCCCAGTTCCACCAATGGCGTAAGTAGCTGAGCGTGCCAGTGGGGCTATGTCTTTAAAGGGGTCCTTGGTTTTCTTACACATCTTGCAGATACTGATGCAATGTGGACCCAGTTCAAAAGGCTCATTCCTGCAGGGAAAAGAAGAAAGCCAAAATTTGAGTTCCCAAACTGAATGAAAATGTGCTCATTCCTCCCACTTCAGGGAGGTGTCGAAAAAGACTGTCAGTTTCATAATTATGCCTCTAGAGCAGATGGGCGGCAAGACATTCTGTGACATTTGAGAAGAAAATAATTTTAAAACCCTAAAAATAATAATAAAGGGACTTCTAAATAAAGTGAATGCTCCAACAACACACAAGTAAAATATCTTAAAGTAGGAATGGAATTTTTAAAACAACTAGAGGTCCACTTGTGAGCTAGCCCTTTCCATGTTTATAGTACACACACCGTCAGGTTCTACAGCAGGTCACAACAAAGATAGCCCTGCAGAATCTTCCAGAATTGGTACGTAAGCTTGGAGCCGATGAATTTATGTAGTATGAATCCACAGTTTGCTCCCACTTTGAATCAACCACAAGAAATAGCTGATGCAGTAAACAAGGTTAAAACTACAATATAAAGCAGGGGTTGGGGAAGGGTTGGTGACTTCTCAGCTTTCGCCCCATTTATTCAAAAAGAGTGACTAAAACAGAACCCGGGGAGGAAGCTCACAGCTCACACTCCCATCACACCCTCAAACCGCCTGGACGGCCAGCCTATTAGCGATAAAGGCGTCCAACCCCTAAATCACTGCACCCTTTTAGAACAGCATCTTCTCTACAGTGTTTTCTGGGTCCACTGGGTAGATGAACATTGTAGCTTTGGGTGTGAACAGTCTATCTGGGGAAAAAAAAATTACACAAGCAATGTATGTTTATTGCAGAACAGATATAAAATTAAGATTAGCAAAAAGAATGAAATAAAAGAATGTTCATTAGCCTATAGTGGGAAAGACTGACAAGTCATTTGTTGCTTCTGTCTTTTGTGTCAGATTCAGGAAGCCAAGAAAGAGCAAAAAATAAAACAAAACAAAACTCAAAAGATTCAAAACCCAAACCAAATTTTGGTTGGTTTAACAACCTAGCTATCTCAGCTCTGCAACTACCAGGACTGTTTTAATGACAGATGGCCCTCAATTTTTTAATATAATACATTTTAAGTTACACAAGCAATGTATGTTTATCACAGAACAGATATAAAATAAAGATTAGCAAAAAGAATAAAATGAAAATAAGTTCATTAGCCTATAATGGGAAAGATTCTGAAGCTGTACACCTGAAAACACACAATATTATAAATCAACTACAGGTAAATTAAAAAAAAGTGTTCCTAATTCCACTACTTAGTTGTCAGGACTATAAACACTTGGTGCTCGTTCTTCCTGGTACTTTTCTATACACACATAACTACATTTCGTGGGCTGTGTGAAAATTAAGAAAGGAAAATCTCAGGAGAAGGGTCAGGAGGCCGGAAGGGAGAGGTCTCACACACATGCCACTCAGAGTCAGTACAGAGGCTCTCAGGAGAAGAGAGGCACCTTGCGTTTCCGGCAGGAAGTGACCCTGCTTCACGACTGCCAGAGAGAAGAAAGACGTTCCCCTTTCCCCCGGCAAGAGCCCAGCCACTGAGACTGCCGCAGCTTAGCCAGCGAAACGCCGCTGTACTCTGACCTCCCAGTTTCCTCCAGTGACATTTTTTGTCTATAACGGACAGTCTCAGCTTTCCTTTCTCCCCCATAAAAGAGTTTCCTCTCCCTTATTTTAATGGACTTGCACGCGGTTCTCCGTAGTTGCATGTCCTGAATCGTAACTCTTTGTGCTCCTGAATAAACACATTTTGCTGGTAAAGTAACTGACTGTTTTCTCTGTTTTAGGTTAACAGCTGCTTTTTCCACGTACAGTTCTTGACGATTTTCAGTGTCACTCGACTTCTGTAATCTTAATGGCTGCATATTGCTTATGTGTATATGTAACATGGTAACATAACACGTACAAATGCAGATTTAGGCAGTTCCTGTTCCATCGCACACACGTTTAACGTGTGTTCCCACTGTGTTCCAGACAGCACTGGGTGCTTCACTTGGGTTGTTAGTAATGTTTTGATATAAATACTGTTGAAGTGAATTTTCAGGTAAATACAGCTTTTAAAGTACATTTTCTGAATAGCTGAAATTGTTTCCTTGGAATTCTTAGGAGATTGCTTGGTCAAGGAGGAGGTATATGTGCATTTACAAAGATCCTGATATATATTACCAAATTCTCTTCCAGAAAAGCTGCACCAATTTAAGCCATCGCTAGAAATTATTAGAATGCTCAATTCTGTGCACCTTGTCAAACCTGAACTTCATCTTTTCTAACACTTTCCTATATGGAGAGTGTCATTCATCAGTGTTCCTCTGTTTACATTATTTGGCTACTAGTGAGGCCCAACATGTATTAGCAGGGTTTTTGGCAGTTTCTACTTCTGTTTAACGAATTCTCGCTCATGGCTTTCTTACTCAGGGTTTATTCGCATGTAACAGGAGTCACTACAGCTCTTTCAAGCCATGGCCATATAATCAGGACATCACATGCTTGTAAAGTCACTGGAAGACCTGGGAACACAGACTGGAGACTGAACATACTCACTGGAGTGGATGCTGCTGGTGCCTCACCTGGTCCCCCTTACCAGTTAAGACACGGTGTCGTGGGTCTGATGAGAGTCAGCTCACAGCTGCCCAGTTAAGAATGTTCTTTAGCTGAACGGGAACCACCTCACTCTGGAGGCTAGGTCACCCTCCTCCCCAGAAGAAGCTAGCAGCCTCAACTAACACGAGGCATAAAAGTCTAGATTCTTGCGTCAAGGTGGCGCAACTGATGACCCAGAGTTTCCTGCAAAGCTCAGGTTTCCCTTAGGCACAGGCGAAGTGCTCAGTGCATCCTTCGTCCCTCCCCACCTCATCCTGCTTCCCTCGCTCCCCTCTCCTAAGAGCGTCCTGCCAATAAATCACTCACACAAAAGCCCCCGTCTTGGCTCTACTCCCAGGGATCCCGCCGGAACACAATGACCATGAGAGCAATACGGCGAAACTGGCCCACCGTGGAGGCTGCTGGGCCGATTCAGAACCTTAGGATTCAGGAAAGCTGCTGTTCCAGTGCTGCTCAAGTGCCAACATATATGAGTGTAACAGGCACCTGGACCCTGTGTCTTAATGTCTACAAGGCCACGGTGTGTCCACTGGGGTCATGACTGCTGTTGCTGCCGTTGAAAGCAGTTACTTCCACAAACAAACATGACTGCAGAAGCAGCAAGAACAGAAGAAGCATGGTTTCCACCTCGCTGGTCTCTTTCACATTTTCATACTGTTCCGTGTTCCTTGCCTGAGCTTGGCCCTCAAGCTCTAAGAGAGTCTGCTGAACACAGTCTCTGATTTTCCAGCCCCTGTAGGGTGTGAAGGCTGGCTGCCGGAGCTTGGAGGGGTTCCTGCGTTTCTCAGCTTGCCATTTGGTCCCAATATTGCTTATGCTGATTTTTGACATTCAGACTTTTTTTTTTTCAAATTTGCCTTTTCCTTATAGTTTCTCGTTGATATTACTCTTAGAACATCTTTCTCCAGAAGGTTACAGACAAACTATGCCCTATATTCTATGATAGTCCTTTCATGACTTTATCACTCATACTTAACTATTTCAAATTAGATTGCCATTTACAGTAAGATAAAGATTCTATTTAATATTTTTTCCAATGTAGACAGCTAAACATAGGAGTCCAGCTTACTGAATAGTTAAATTTTTTAAATCCTAAATTGGATGTAATCCTTTTTGATATTTTAAAGTTTGCCCTCAGCGTCGTTGCTCACCTGTTCACCTGGCACTAGTGGGGCTCAATTTCAGTTGCTGTTGCTATAGAATGCACTGGAATCGCTGCCAATATGAAGCAACCGTAGCCCCTCTCGTTCAAAGTGAACTCAAGAATGACCAAGAATCACTTTGTCTTTTGAGGAATCTCCACACTGTTTTCCATAATGGCTGCACCAAACTATGTTCCCACCAACAGTGTAGGAGGGTTCCCTTCTCTCCACAGACTCTCCAGCATTTGTCATTTGTGGACTTTTAAGTGACGGCCATTCTGACTGGTGTGAGGTGAGACCTCATTGTAGTCTGATTTGCGTTTCTCTGATATTGAGCATTTTTTCATGTGCCTATTGACCATTTGTATGTCTTCATTGGAGAACTGTTTGCTTAGGTCTTCTGCCCATTTTTGGATTGGATTGTTTGTTTTTTTCCTATGAAGCCATTTGAGCTGTTTATATATTCTGAAAATTAAGCCTTTCTCAGTCTCATCTTTTGCAAATATTCTTTCCTATTACTATATGACCCATCAGTCCCACTCCTGGGCATCTATCCAGACGGAACCTTAATTCAAAAAGATACATGCACCCCAGTGTTAACAGCAGCACTATGTACAATAGCCAAGACATGGAAACAACCTAAATGTCCATCAACATATGACTGGATAAAAAAGGTGTGGTATGTTTATACAATGGAATACTACTCAGCCATAAAAACTAATAAAACAATGCCATTTGCAGCAACATGGATGGACCTGGAGAATGTCATTCTAAGTGAAGTAAGCCAGAAAGAGAAAGAAAAACACTATATGATATCACTTATATGTGGAATCTGGAAAAAAAAAAAAAGACAAACTAATTTACAAAACAGAAACAGACTCATAGACATAGAAGACAAACTTATGGTTACCAGTGGGGGAAGGGGGTGGGAAGGGATAAATTAGGAGTTTGAGATTTGCAGATACTAATATATACAAAATAGATAAACAATATGTTTATACTGTATAGCACAGGGAACTATATTCAATATCTCGTGGTAACGTATAGTTAAAAATTATGTGAAAACAAACATATGTTCTTATATGACTGAAGTATTGTGCTGTACACCAGAAATTGACACAACTTTGTAAACTCACTAAACCTTAATAAAAAATATATTTTAAAAAAAGAATCATTCTGTCAAGTCCTAGAACAAGTCATTTGGGCATTCAATGTACAATTGCATTAAATTAATAAATTGAATAGAAATTAAACACTTAATGATATTGGATCTTGTTATTAGGGATAATTGGATAATTTTTTTAGCTTTTCTTCCTTTTGCTACAGTGGTTAACTTTTAAGGTTTTCTTTAGCTACGTGCCAAAAATTTTGTTGTGTTGTAAAATTTATCCAAACAAATTACACTTTTTGTAATTTGTCTTTAGTGTGAAATAATTATTTCCCCACTTATTTTAGTAAATAGATATTTTGGGAGTAAGGCAGAGATTTCAATTCTTATATATTTATGTCTCTATCATTTTTTTTGTCCATCGAGGATCTATAGAACTAAATTAAGCCTTGTTCTTTCTATCCAGTGGGGAAATGTCCTCTAAATGGAATGTTGACAGTGGGTCTCCCTTACCATGGGTCACCATTCTTGCCTCTAGTCTTTGATTCTCTAGGCAAGGACCTTAGGAATAAAAATATCCACCCCATATAGTTTCTATCGTATTCTGCTATGTCATGATGCATTTGGGGAATGGTGAGTTTCATGTTCACTCTGAGTTCTCTTTATATCCTGTACCATCTACACGACATCTGGCAGACATTTTTAGTGTTTGGCATATATATTAAAACTAATTCAAACACCAATGTAGGGTTTTCATCCTCTTTTTTTTTTTTTTTTTAAGTTTTGTGTTAGAAGTAACAGAATCAAATCTTTCCAGAAATCCCCCTCAAGTGTTTAAGAGCTACATTTATATCATTTGTAGGAAATTTCTTCTGCAACCTCAGAAGTTAGATGAAAATGTATTACATTTCCCTAATTAGCTAGGTAAGCAACATTTTTCATTTATTAGCTTTCAGGTTAATTTATCACTCTGTGCAAGCTTTACTTAATGTAAGATAAACACGTCCATGTAGGAAGTATAAGTGCGTTTCTAAGGTGGTTGAAAAAGTACTCTTAAGTGATCTAACTGTACACCTGAAGACCTTTCACATAAATAAATGGCTAGAATATTGTATTGGTTTTCTATTGCTGCTCTAGCAAGTTACCACGGACACAACTTTAACAGCACAAATTTATTATCGTATGATTCTCCAATGATTCTGCAGGTCAGAGGTTCGGCATGAGTCTTGCTGGGTTAAAATCGAGGTGTTGTCAAGGTTAGGTCCTCTGTGAAGACTTCAGGCAAGGATCTGATGTTCTGCCTTGGACGCCCAGTGTCTAGAGGTCGCCTGTGTTCCCTGGCTCACGGCCCCTCCTTCCAGCTTTGAAGCCGGCAGAATAGCACCTCTCTGGTCCCACTTCCATCAGCACATCTCTTTCTCTGAGCGTAGTTAGGAAGCATTCTTCAGTTCTGAGGACTTGTGCTGATTGGTGCCACCTGGCTGATCCATGAAATCTCCCGACCCAATGTCCTTAAATTAATCACTTCCGCAAAGTCCCTTTTGCCATTTACAGCTTCTAGGCACTAGGATATTCACAAGCATGAAATTCTACAGATAAATATCAAGAAAAAACTCACAAATCTCTTGATCAAACTGTCTTTTAGATCTTAGTTTGGATAGATTGCAGATCATTTTCTGAGGCAAAGTTTTCACTTGGACTTTATGGGATGTTACAGTCTCCCCAGCAGGAGATGGTGGAGACTTTGGACACAGATAACACGCTGCTCTGGAAATCCATAGTAATATTCCAGAATCATTTTACAGGTAATCCTGTTCCTCTGCAGGACCTCGAAGACTTGCTGATGTTTTAAACGGTGCATTGCCAAGTATGAGAAACATTAGCATTTGGAATTGATATAAATGTTCTATCATGCAATATACCACCTCAGCCACACTGAGTGGACTCTGATGGGGTTAAACACGTCATGGTTCTGCAGACAGACTTACTCCCTAGGCAAAAACGAAGTCCTGGGGGCTCCACCAGCTCCCCTTCGGGCTGCAGTGGCTTCCGCACATGATACTCACCGGACTCCGTGGTCTGCTCTTACATTTCAGCTGACGCGATTCGATTTCCTGCGCAGGCACCCTTCCAGTCAGCAGCCAGGTTGAGAGGAGTGTCTCCCCGTTTTAAAGCCCCCCCCCCGGATGACTAACCCTTCTCCAATCCCTGCCTCCAAAGCTCTGGGGAGGTCTGAAGGGCGCACATGCCCTTCCTTATCATGCCATGCCTCTGCGGCTCTCTTCCCACAAGCTCACCGCACGTGCCAAACGACAGACAGATGTGCTGGCTCTGCTGCCTGTTTATTTTTCTTGAAGTGGTTTGCACAGCAGATGCTCCAGTAAGCATTTTCTTCTCCATCTCTTTACAAATCTGCTACAAAGTAGAAACTGTACACATGTTATCGCCCTTCATGTTTTCAAAGGGAAAACTCTTCGCAGCCCCTTCCTGCCTCCGCAGAAGCTGCCCTTTCTCTACAGCCTGCTTACTGCACGGTTCCTCAATTTCAGATTTCTCTGCTTCGTTCTAACCCAGCAGCCTGGTTAGCAGAACGACTTTGTCCATACCTGTCCTTTCCCGCCCAGCACTATTCTTAGTTCTGGGAGCTTGTCATCCAGCTTTTGACAATGGTATTACAAGGTCAGATATCATCAAAAAGAAAAGCTCATTAAGTGAACATCTTTGTTCATTTTATTATAGGAATATCAGCAATGGTGGCGGTTGAAATGATCATGTGCATGCATTTTATAAACTGTTTTGATAGTATCAGATCCATTTAAGTTTAGTTAAGTTATTGAAACACGTTTACTCATTCATTCTACCAATATTTCATGAGTGGGTCAAGTTCTCAAACTGAAGAGTTGAAGAAAGCTTGTAACAGAAGAGAACAAATCTGACTCCATGTTAGATCTGCTTCTTTGGTTTTAATCCTGCACCCTGTTTTCTAGGCTTAGTCTAGCTCGCTCTGCATCTTCTGTAAAAGAACGTTGCCTTCAGCCTGAAGTACCCAGGCTCTGACCTTTAAGGGTATTAACACTTTTGCACTTACATAAAGATGACAGGTTGCAGAATAAAAAACAGCATTTGTTTTGTTGGAGGTTTTACAGGCTCACCATGACCTGGCCCACGTGGACGGCTGTAAGAACAAAGGATTCCTGCACTAAGAAGTTTGCAACAGCCAGCCACACCCCCTCCCCTTTTCAGTATAAAAGGAGCCTGAGTTCTGACTTGAGTAAGATGGTTCTCCAGGACCTTAGTCTGCCATCCTCTCAGTCTGCTGGCTTTCTGAATAAAGTCGCTATTCCTTGCCCCAGCACCTCGTCTCCCAATTTACTGGCCTGTCGTGCGGCGAGCAGAATGAGTCTGGACTCGGTAATAAGCTGAGGACACAATGTTCATGCCAAGCGTGGCTCTTGTTAGGTTAGGCGGAGATCTAACCAATAAACAATGCTTTACTATTCCCAAATTCACCTCAAGTATTGCATACAACATACTTACTTATTGTTCATGTGAAATTCAAATTTACCTGAGAATCTTACATTTTATTGGGCAACCCCCCCTCAGTGTGTGAAAAGGGAAGAGAAACTGAAGAAGGCCTGATGTGCTCAGCTAAGTCAGTGGGCTGCCATCAGCCATAGAGTAAGAGTAGCTGTTGATCTGAAGCTCTCAGTTTCTTGGTTTTGTTTTGCTTTTTGCTGAATCTGGCCACCCTGGGCGAGGGGGCTTTTCCTTGTGCCATTGCTTCTTATGAGTATTAAGGGCATTAATGAAATCCCTTCTGAAACCTTGCTCACTAGCAGAAAACAAGGAATCAGTGTGGTCTTACAAACACCTCATGAAAAACACTTGGTTCATCTTCAAATTTTAAAAAGAAAGTCCCTGAAGTGAGTCCTGTGCAAACACACTTTGGAAAACTATTTAGCTTCTGAATAAATGAGTTAATATTTTCAAGTATCTCCATTAACCTTCACGAGAACCGCATGTGATAAATACAATTGTTATTACCACTTGACAGAAAGGAAAACTAAGGCAGAGTTATTTTAAGTCACTTGATTTCCCTACAGCTGGGAATTCAAGTCCAGGTTTCATGCTGGAATATGTACTCACAAATGCTATGCTATTCTGTTTCCAATTAATGTAACTTAAGATATAATATTCAATATTTTATACAGAGACATCTTTATCCTATCTAAAAAATTGAGTAATTTTTCCAAGCTCATCCAGCCACATGAGCTAAATGACATTATGTCCCAAATATTACAATAAATACACTAGAGAATGATTCAAATTGGTCTTTGTTGAACAAATCTTTTGTTTCTATAGGTAAATTAAATTGCATTATAAATCCAGATTAACTCCCTACCCTCATTCCTTCTTGTATCGCCAGGTCCCATGCAGAGTTTGGGCCTGTTTGGGCTGCATCCAATGGAAGGATTGTTGCTTTTTCACTAATAAGTGATCACTCTGTTGCCAAATCACTTCTGTCTCCCACGTTTCTGAAGCTCCAGTGAGTCAACAAGACACACATCTTGTGCAAGTATCAGAGCATCGGCCCTGTGCTCCCAGGGCCCCTAAAATGTGTCAAACCTCAGACTAGCCTCCTGTCAGATCTCGTGAGCATGTATCATTCTTCATTCTTTTCATCTTTCACGTTTAAAGCTTTTATTTTCCCTTTGGCTCTGTCTTTCCGGCATTCCTGTGCTGGGTTGGTGTGGGCTCTGTATAGGAGAGATAGTCAATTCTTTTATTGAAAGAGATGTCTGTAATTTGAATAAGAAACCTCCCTCCCCAATATTCTTGCCTAGAAAATCCCCCCAGACTTCTGTATCCCAGGCTGTTTCTGAGGGCTGTTACCCAAGCTGCGACTGTTAGTCAAGTGCTTTCTAAAAACCAGGCCCAGCCTTGGCTTTGGAGGCCTGCTGCTCCAAAGACAGTGCGAGTGCATGGCTTCCCTCTCGTCTTTCTGCTGCAGCGTACCTCTCTGTTTTTCCTTGGGTCAGCATGTTAGCCATTCGTCCCAAGAGGAAAGGAGAACTTTGAACTCTGTACACAATGTCACCACTGGTGCCTGGCTCCTCTAAGCCAGATTCCTCCACTGAAGTTCTGCAGACAGCGTTTCTCTGTTTCGGGAAATAAATCCCTGGCTCCACCAAGGCTTTCTCTCCATGCAGGACTCTGGCTGAATATCAGCTGCCCTGCAGTCTGAGACCCTGCTTAAGTCTGCCTCACATCCTAAAGTTAGATCTTCCTCCTGCCCAGATCAGATTCCATCTTCTAGCTTTTCAACTCCACCTAAGATGGTGTCTGCAAGAAATTCAGTTAGTTGCAATAGCGGTTTGAATTCTAGGAGAAATTTCCCAGCTTCAAAGCAACTATCTGCATCAAGGCATGATCCTTGCAGGGGCACGCAGGATGTTTCTCAGGGACGCTTCTGTGACAGCAAATTGAGATGCTATTATCGGTTGTTCAGGCAGGGCTTCGCCGCCCTGTCCCCAGTCCACTGCAGATGCTCTTAATCCGGTGAGTCTTGCAAGACCGCATTTGCCTGATGAGGTCATTGCATTACAACTGAGTCAGAGAACACAAGTGGTTAAAATAGCATGGCCTGTTATATCTAACACTATTACTATTTCATCACAAAATTAGAGCTTTATGAAAACTATTGCACAAGTTCAAGTAATTTTTTATACGTGTTGGTAAAATGATAGATGAAACATCATATTAACTTTGAGTCCCTCCTGAATTCCCCTATATCAGTAAAGGAGTTTTTAAACGTGTAATCTCACAAAAGAAAGGGATTAACAACATTTTAGAAGCAGAAAGCAGAAGGGCGAGAGATACCTGACTTGGTGTGTAGAGTCAAAGTGGAAAAAGCTCAGAACTCACCAAAAAGCCGCAAAGTTTCCAGCAACAGGTCCTCTGGAAGTCAGAGAGAAGATCCAAATGCGGAACAAAACTGGAGGAAAAAACATTAGGAAAAGAAGTTTTTAGCATTAGGAAGAGAAAAATCAAGGTATTAAGGCAAGTAGCGATGTTGGCCTTTAGTGTAAACACTGAGGACGCTTAACAGTAAGCGGCGGCTCCCCCCACCCCATCCAGGCCGGGGAGGGAAAGCGAGAGCGCGGCTGCGGACGGTGCAGGACGGCAGGTGCGGCCCGCGGGAGACGGAGCCGAGGGGTGGGTGCGCGCAGGGGGACAGCCAGCCCCCTGCCCCGCCCGCGTCCGCAGTGTCCCGGCGGGGTCAGCAGAGAGGTCGTCGCTGAGGGTCCCACTAGCTCCGGAGAGACGCCAGGGAGCTGACGATCGGGGAGGCCGCAACCAAGCAGCCCAGAGCGCTGACCTTTCAGAGGAACCCAGGTCCCGACCCACACTTGACGCTGCGATGGGCTTTCCAGGCAGAAACGAAGCAACCGAGGAGCAACAGGCGCGCTCGGAAAGCCTCTGGCGTGAAATTCAGAGGCCAAAACAGCCCAGAAGGAAATTGGAGATCGGAGACAACTATAAAGGGAGAAAAACATTCCAAAATTTACTGTAATAGAAACATAAATACGTTTATGTCTATATATGTACGTATACTATACTTAATATAAATGCGTAAAACTAAATGTATGAAGTGTTTTTATAAAAGAAAGTAAGGCTGACAAGTGGAAAGTAAGTCGGACCAGTCGTGAAGGGGGGGTGGGCCTCCGCCTTAGCGCCGCAGCGCATCGGGGCCTCGAATGAGCCTGCGGTCAGTTGCCTCCTCCCAGATCCCCGAGGCCGGGAGCGTCCAGTCCTCCTCCGGACCCTCACGGGACCACAGGCCTGATGGCACGCACTTCTTGTCATTGTCTTGTGGGTAAAGCGAGAAACAGAGGCCAGGGCTTGTCCTCACGGACCCCGCCTGCTGCTTTCACCCTCGGCTCCTCGCAGAGCGCGGGGCACACTCGGGGCACCGAGCCCTCCCTGGGGTCCTTCCTCACCGAGACCCTCCCTCCACCCCCAGGGGCTTTGCGGCTCAGCCGGGGGTGTAAGCTGAGCGAGAGGATGCGGCTGAAGGGCAACAGGCCTGCTCAGCACTGAGGATAAGAACCGAACATGCAAACAGAAGTTAAGACTCGAGGGAAATGTCCTAATGTGGCAGAACCAGGAATCAGCACCCGCAGCGCAGCTGTAGCGCAGCCAGGTGCCTTCTCCCCGGGGTGCGGGGACGTTTCCCTGCTGGCACGGAGTCAGGTCCGGCCGACCCGCCGTTAGGCCGTGCTTGTTCGCTGCACTGGCTTCCTGCCGCTGTCTCGCCCACCCCAGAGGCAGCAGCCTTGGAGAAGCAAAACTCCTGACACAAGTTTGATGGAACGAAGCAAACTGCTCCCTTTCTCAGCGTTTCAGGATGTGAAACCAGGCAGGTTTTAAACAGGCCGGCCAATTGCATTATTCGTTCTTTCCTCCTCTTTTTGTCCACACGGTAGACAAATAGATAATATGTCTGTATATTTCTGTGAATACACATCTGTGTATCTCCAGCTCACAAACATGCACATAATTATACTCATATCAATGCAAACATAAGCTTATAGTCATTCGGACACAGGAGAGCACTCCTATTGCAGAACACAGTCCAAACAGATGAGGGTTCTCCTGCGAAGAAAGAAAGAGAAGTAGGTGGGTGTCAAACATTCCAAACATAAGCAAAAGGGTTTTTTTTCCCTTCCAAATAGATGTGACCACACTGAGATCTGCTCTTTTGTTAAATGATACACTTTTCACCACTGCAGACAGAGCCGAGGTATCACAGAGGAAAATGGTGCACTGGAAGAGAGTTCAGACGCTATATTCTCTTTAAATTTTAAGAGCTCTTTGTTGTGTAAATAAATACCAATTTGAGAAATAAACGACATGTAATTTCAGACATGACTGATACTCACGTTAAGGACACCATTCTCAGTAGTTTTATAATTGCTATTCAAGTTAAATTGCATTTTAAGCTTACGTAGCTCCATCTTCCGCTGCCCTGGGTGGCAAGTGTAATGCTACATTCCTGAATCCCAAAGAAGAAAACACTGTGGGCTTTATTTGACCTTTGAACAACAGGAGTTTGAATTACGAGAGGCCACTTACACTGGAATGTTTTCAGTAGTAAATACCACAGCTTACACGATCCGCCCTTGGTGGAACCTTGAATTGGCAGCCGTGGAACTGTGCATACAGAGGATCTGTGGACACAGGGGACCAACTCTAAGTCAGAGGCAACATCTCGACCCCTCAGAGGGTCAGCACCCATAATTCCCCGTGTTGTTCAAGAGTCAACTCTTAGTTCCAAACTTCTCAGCCACAAGGACCTTCCACCCCCTGACCACGTCTTCTCATCCAGCCACATGTCCCGTCTGCTCTGCATCTGTTCTCTTTACCTCGTCTTGCCCTCGTATGTTTTCACCAACAAGCTAGGTACACTACAAGATTCTCATGATACAAAACCTTACAAAGTACACATTTTAATCTTCAATTTCAGCTCAGATTTGTCCAAATGTTTCAATGTACCGAAGTGTATCTTTCTTGTAGTTCATGGTTTGTAATATATTTTGGCAATTTTAGATTTTTCCACTTTTATGTGGTCAGCACATAGGGTGGGGATAGTAAAAGTAAAAGAAAAATTGTTCTAGAAAATCACAGTTGTTGCAGTTTTTGGCAAACAAGGAATATAGCAGGTGTTCTAAATAAAGAAGAAAAGCCAAAGTGTAATTTACAAGCTAGTAGTGATCTGATTCCACATGACATCAACCACAGTCACATGGCAGCCCCGAGTGACAAAGACTTTGAAAAGCTTCCTGCTAGGCACTTACACGTCACACAACATCCCAGAACCACGGCAGTCAAGGTTTTATACTGAAGGATGCGTGTAACTCAGTGTTAAGAAGGAGTGCGAACTGTTCAGGCTAATGGAGTATTTTCAGGTATAAATCCTGCAAAATCCACGGTCATACATCTGTGCATCGCTGCAGGGTCTGCAGACAGAGAGAGAAAAACAACCAGGCTGCAGGCACAGACGCGTTCTGCAGTTGTGCCCATTAACTCTCGGAGAGAATACAGACACACACCTAATGGTCGCGCTTTCCAGTCAATCCAGCAAAAGGCATGACCTGTTCTGGGTTTCCTGGAGGTTATAGGAACACTGACTAATTTACTGAGCCACTGTAATAAGATAACCAGATGGAGAAGCTAATGGGCTGAGGAAGCGACAGTTAACGTTATTTGCTAACATCAGTGTAGTGGAAAGTAGAGTGTATTATAGGCCAGCCCTTACCTTTTAATTAAAATAATACTGTTTTGAGCATTATTTTAATACAGCAGTTAGGCAGCATGGATTCAGCCTACCAATCTTATTTTTCTGTTTTGGTTTTAGACTGTTTTGACATGACTGTTTGAGCAAAGTCAGACAACCTGAATGTCACAGCTTTTTGATCTAGCTGTTTAAAATCTATTTAATTCCTTGTTTGACCTTCCCAAACTAATATTTTAAAGGATAAGAAGCAGCATAGCAGTAGTCAAAAGCAAATAAAAACCTTTAAAATTGAAAATAGAATCTTTAAGGGTCATTCAGCACAACCTCTACATCCTACCGTTGAATACCCTCTGACAGTTCTCTAACAGATCACTGCAATTTAAAACGGCCCCTTCAAGTTTCTGTTTTTAAGCATGTCTTCGGTTTTTTTTTTTTTTTTCTATAGCAAGACATAAAGACGTTGCCTTAAGCCAACTCATTTCAGTGGCCAACACTCTTCTACAAACAATTCTGTGATGAATATTATAAGCAATCTTGAAAAAACATTCTCGTCATCTTGCACCGAGTTTGATCAGCTCATAGTGACCGTACGTGTCTTGGGTACACTCCTGTCCCACGGAGCCTGGAGGGGAGCTTTCTGTCGCCTTCCCTTTATGTAGCTTTTCTTTACTCTTTACCTGTGATCTTGGTTCAGCTTTCAGCTTGAGCAAATGAAACACATGTCATCCCCGTTTCCCCTTTGCGGATATCTTCTATCCTCCGTGATTTTTCCCTGTGTGCTTCCTACACACACTTAGTTTTGACTCATTCTGTCTCCCTGTCCCTACTTTACTACGTTATCTCTTTCTCTGCTCCTCAATTGTACCTTCATTTCTACCTTGTCCCACTTTCTCTCTTCTTCTAACAATTTTTTTCCCCTTTCAGTCTTTTGAGTTTACTGTTTGTTCTCCTTTATTTCAGTACTTCCGTGTGTTTTGAGCCATAGGATTGGTTTTCATTTAATTTTTCTGGCTTTAAACTTTGTAAAACTTAAACACTAGCAAATCAGCAATAATACATGCACAGACACACACACAGATACACACGCAGACACACACACCGATGGAAAATCTTTATTTCTCCTTCCTTTCTCATTCTTCCAAGAGGTAGATAGGAAGTGGTAATAACCTGTCTGTCCACTGGCCCATAGGTCTGGTTTTGTACCAGTGCCATGTTATTTGATTTCTGTAGCTCTGTAGTATTGTCTGAAGCCCGGGAGGGTTATTTCTCCAGCTTCATTCTTTTTCTTCAGTATTGTTTTGGCAATTCTGGGTCTTCTGTGATTCCGTATAAATTTTAGCATTATTTGTTCTAGTTCTGTAAAAAATGTCCTGGGTAATTTGATAGGGATCACATTAAATCTGTAGATTGCTTTGGGTAGTATGGCCATTTTAACAATATTAATTTTTCCAATCCAAGAACATGAGATATCTTTCCATTTCTTTAAGTCATCTTTACTTTCCTTAGTCAGTGTTTTGTAGTTCTCCACATATAAGTCTTTCATTTCCTTGTTAAGATTTATTCCTAAGTATTTTATTTTTTTGGCTGCAATTTTAAAAGGGATTGTTTCTTTCCTTTTCTGACATTTCATTGTTAGTGTAAAGAAATGTAACTGATTTCTGTATGTGAATCTTGTATCCTGCTACCTTGCCGAATTCTTTTATCAGCTCTAGCAGTTTTTGTGTGGAGCCTTTAGGGTTTTCTATACATAGTATCATGTCATCTGCATACATTGGCAGTTTTACCTGTTCGCTTCCAGCTTGGATCCCTTTTATTTCTTTTTCTTGTCTAATTGCTATGGCAAGGACCTCCAATACTATTTTGAATAGAAGTGGTGAGAGTGGGCATCCTCGTCTTGTTCCAGATACCGCTTAAAAAAACCCTCCCCCCACAGTAAATTTTAGACATGTTAAACAGTGAAAGGTAAAAAAAAAAAAGTGAAACTATAAACATGTTAATGGAAAAGCTTAGGAATATCTGTTTAAGCTTTGAGTGAGTTAGGTCATTAAAAATCACAACAGAAGAAACTACAAAGGAAAAAACAAGTGTGTCTGAGTGGACAAATAACATAAAAAACTCAGAAAAGAGAAGTGCCTCCCAGGGGAGGGCTGGAAGCTCAGTGTGGACTCTCCTCCCAGGCGCCAGGGTACCGGCCATTGATCCTCCTAAAGGATCAGAATCTCAGTTTCATGGAATACTTTCTCTAATCTTCTAGAATCGGATTCTCTTAACGTTCTATTTTTTTTTTTTGTTCCCCCAGCCCTATGGGTAGAAGGTATTTCCTGCAGTTATTAGCTCTGCGAAATCACTATCCCCTTTTCCTTTTTTTAAAAAATTTCTTCAAAGTTTGCTTTTATAATTTATCATCTGTTAAAATATCAAAATTTTATTTTCCTCATGGACACATATTTTAAATACTTTTTACATCTATAAACCACTTAATAATTTTATATTATAAATTAAATAGGATTATGTTGATTAAATCTCAAACTATACAAAGGGAAGAGAGAAAGATATGTAAGAAAAATCCCTTTGTGGTTGCCCTCCCTCACCACCTATGGCTTGGAACAAAGTCTGCAAACCATATTAACATGAGTTAAGAAGTTAACTTTGTTCAGAAGTCTTACAAACCCAGGTTCAACAAGAAAAGAAGGCAATCGTCCCACGACACCTTCATTTCCTACAAACAAAAGCGCGCCAGGCCCAGGGCACTCTGTGGGCTGTGGGGTCTGAGTCTGTAATCCAGGACAGAGACCCACAGGCTTGCTTCTCTCCTCTTTTAGGACAAGTATGAAAACAGCTTGAGTCAGCGGAGGGACATGCAGATCTCCGGGATGTCAAGCAGACACGCCTAGAACACAGCTCTACAGGCGCTGTCTGAGAAGCCAGCTTCACACGGAGCGCTCCAGGACTTTGGAGAATTACAGACGCCCTCGCAGGGGAGGAAAGTTCTGAGGACAAGGCGGATTCAGACATAGTCCTTCAACAGGGAGAGAAGGAATTGCCTAGTCCCAGCTTCCCTGTCGTGCAGGAAGCGCAGAATGAGTATCCTTGTTGTGCTACTTGCCTGCCTCGCCTGCATTTCTTTGATGTATATTGCCTCTTCATTGCTGCATAATTTGCGTATTTATTACGTCTATTGTCTTTTGTCTATCGCTTTGCACTGGAATGTAAAGTAGATGAGGGCATAGCTTTTGGATTGTTTGCTGATATTTCCAAGTAACTAGATCCAGTCTGAATCCTATCAGTTACTCAACAAACACTTAAGTTTAATAAATACACAAAGGCTATACACGAACATACTTACATTCATTGTCACATTCTTTTTCGCCGTGAGCTACTGCAAGATCTTGTATATATTTCCGTGTGCTATACGGTATAATCTTGTTTATCTGTGGTTGGCAGAAGTCCCACCGAGATGGAATGAATTACTCAAGACTCTGTGGGAAAAGTCAAGAGAGCGACAGAGACTCAGGGACCAACTCCCCGAGCCTCTCAAATGCTCCCACATTTATTGTGTATAATCAAAGGAAAAATCACTAACAGTTATGTGATGGAATGCAGGAATTCAGGGAAAGACAGGATGGGATTGAGACTGTAGAAGTCACGTGAGTACCAAGGCTTTGTTTATCTTTAGGGAAGTCATGGGGAGAGGGGAGCAAGGTGCATCCTTATAGATGTGTTAGAGCAGACCGCCAGCCCAGCCAGTCCCTTGTCTGGGGGATAACAGACTATCTAACAGCAGGCACGCCCAGCGTTTACAGCCGAGGGCCTGGGTCATTGCTTTGCAACGAGCAGAGTGCTATCTAAAACCTCAACTATGCGAGCAAGGCATTGTCTCTGCTTTTCACGGCAAGGAGACAGGAGTGCGGACGCACAGGCGCCTGCTTGCAAAGCAGTTACTAAGCACATTTGTTCTTTAAGGAGACAAGCGGCTGGGGTCTGTTGCAATTTGTTAACCCAATCATGGGCTCCCGCTTTTATCTATTCTACATATGCCTGTCAGTATCTACAAATTTCGAACATATGTTCATGTATAACTAAAAATTGTGCTCTACACTGCAAATTGACACTACATTGTAAACTGACTATAACTCAATTAAAAGAGAAGAAGAAAGACATATTACTAAATGAAAGAAGACAGTCTTAAAAGGCTACAAACTGTAACGCTTCCAACCAAATGACATTCTGGAAAAGGCACAGCTACAGGAACAATAAAAAGATCGTGGCTTCCGGGGGTTTGGGGAGAGGGAGGGAGGGTGGGAGGGATGAACAGATGGAGCACAGGGACTTTTAGGGCAGTGAAAGTACTCTGTATGATCCTATAGTGGTGGCTACGTCATTATGCACTTGTCAAATCCCATAGAATGTACAACATCAAGAGTGAGCCCTAATGTAAACTGTGGACTTTGGCTGATAATAATGTGCCCATGTTGGTTCATCAATTGTACCAAATAGGCCACACTGATGAGGGATGCTGAGGGGAGGGGAGGGGAGTATGTATTTGTGGGTGGGGAGGGCTATGTGTGAACTCTGCATTTTCTGCTCAATTCGGTTGTGAACCTGAAACTGCTCTAAAAGAATAAAGTCTACTAAAATAAATAATAAGTAATAAACAAATAAATAAATACACAAAGGCTGGCGTTTCTTTCTTGCAAGTCTAGCCACCCATATTTTCCCTTTCAGCCTTCTTATCCAGATCACCAGCCCCAATCCTTAGTTCAATGAAGCACTGCCACGTTCTCCTCTTTAAATCAGGGTTTAGCTTTTTAAAAATCATATACCATTTTGTTTTCCATACTTATGCATGCATTTACCCTCAAGTTTCACTACTTTCCTCTCAAATTTCTTTAAGGACAAAGAGAGAGTCAATTTAGAGAAAAATAAAATGGCAAGTAGTAGTAGGAAGAAAAGGGAAACGTTTGAATGTGTAATTAGAAGTTTATAAAGCCAATAAAATGAAAGAAAAACAAAGGGACCGAAAAAACCTGGATGTTTAAGTCACAGATAGGGTCTCAAAGAGGAACTCATATGTGGAATTTTGCAGGTAACAGCTGCCAGGATCGTAACTGAGTGGTATCAAAAGGAGAGAAGTTATTTTCTCTTCTTCTTCTTTTTTTTTTTTTTTTAAAAAAGATCATAAAACAATAGTTGAGAAGCTTCAGGCAGAGGCCCAGAGTGTACTTTCTCCTTTCTCGTGTCCCTGAGCTGGAGAGCAAAGGAAGTGTCGGCTGGAGAGGTTAGTGTGGCCACACCAGCCACATTCACCCGGTAGAGACGCCAAGGAAAATCCAAGGTGAAGAAAACGCCTACAAACCTGCCCCTTATGGCCAAATCTTGGTCAGTTTTATCTTTTTTGCATACGTGTATATATTTATTTATTGAAGTATAGTCAGTTTACAATGTTGTGTCAGTTTCCGGTGTACAGCACAAGGCTTCAGTCATCCATGAACATACATGTGTTCACTTTCATATTCTTTTCACCATAAGTAACCGCAAGATATTGAATAGAGTTCCCTGTGCTGTACAGCATGGACTTATCTTTTTATATATAGTAGTTACTATCTGCGAATCTCGAACTCCCAGTGTATCCCTCCCCCCGCTTCCCCGGTTAATTTTAAATGCAGTATCTGCCACACGTGAATCAGTCTGTCTTCTCTAGTCGAGGATCTGGCCAAAGCCAGATTTCAGTAAATGCTTTTTGAATATGATGCTGATTTATAGATATTTCATTTCCATGATAAGAAACACCTCACACTAAAGAGAGGACCTGTAAGCAGTCACCACAGTGCGCGGAATCCTTACGACGGCTTCGTCACGTCAGGCAAAACTTGGAAGCTGGATGTCACGATGCTTCCCATTTTGATTTTTATTGAATCTTGATACACTTGTTTTCAAAATTCAAAATCAAACTAAATTTATTAATTATTTGATTACCTACTTTGTCATCATAGTCACGGTTTATATGCAACTTATTAAAATATTTTCTACATTTGTCTTGTCTTTTAATTGGCCATAATATTTGAACTTAAGGAATGTCAAGGTTGAGTCCCTTACCTAGATACAGAAACAGAACGACAAAGACAGCAGGAATCGTACATGATATGCCCTTCCATTCAGTCACGCGCAGCATGTCACTTTTTGTCCAACTTACCATGAGAGCTGTTGAGTGTATATGACAGGACATATATCTGACTGCTGAAATGATGGACGTCTTTGAATGTGTGGACCTGGCTTAATGAGAGAAGGTTATGAATGTGCGGCATTGAGGGCAGGTTCCCAGCAGTGAAACTGAATTTCTACCTGACGCTGCACGAAGGTTCTGGGATATTTGCCCTGTTAGGGTAGCTGACAGTTTGCATGAGTTTTAACTCTGGCAATCAGTCAACCTTCTCTTGATGGGTAACTTTTTTCACATCAGTTGTCACACACGTCTTTAATATCCTTATTCACCATTAACTAGACTGACAACGTTGTTTCAGACGATAAAGAAGGGAAGGTTTTGCTTTTTTCCTAGAAAAACACAATAGTTCAGCTAAGTTATATAAGTAAAAAACTAACAAATCTTTGGAGTAGACACTTAAGATTCAAATAAATGATACTGTCCAATGTCACATTCATGCATTGATCAGCATAAAACCAGTAACGTATTTTGTTGACGTACACAAAGGCAGTCAAGGTATCTTAGCTTGTGGAACAAAGAGCCTTGAATGCATTTTGAAGGTCGGAACTTTTAGTAATTACTTGGTGTGGATATATTTCCTTTCTTTGAATTTTAAATGCATTTTAAGCTAAAGCATATTACTTATTTTTCTAATTAAATTATTGTTAAAATAAAAAATATGTCTATTAAAATAATATGTCATATGAGAAAGGCTGTAAACAAGATGAGAATTGATATAATGAAGAAAACACAAATTACTAATCATTTTATCACAAAATAACAACTTTGATAGATATTTCAGATACGCACACACACATCCATACACAGTCATTACTCTTTATCACTCTGATGGACGGTTAATATTCATTTCACCAATTCTCTTAGTGTACATTTGAGTTTGGGTAATATTTAACTTTTATAAATTACAGTTTAACTTATAACGTTGAGATTACATGCATGAAGACACCTTCATTACTTCTTTATGATGAACAACGAAAAAAAAGGAATTGCTGGGATGAATGGCCTACTTTTTTAGACCTTTTACTTCTGATGTTTAATTTTTCAGAATTTGAACTTCTAGTAGTAGAATGTAAGAACTTTTCTTGTTTCTTTGACAACTTAATAAATTAAGAAAAAACAAAATTACTCTTGCTGTTTTCATTAGACTTGATTCCTGGTGTATAAAACGTGATGATTGGGCCTTTTTATATCTTGTGTGTATTTCTATGCGAATGTGCGTATGAAATGGTTGTTGTCAAACTCTTGATCATTTCCTCATATTTTTCTATATAAGTTAATTTTTAAACATTTTATGTTGAGATAATTATAGATTCCTTAGAAAATGCAAAAATAATGCAGAGTTCTCATGTAAACTTTACCCTGTTTTCCCAATATTTGCATCTTGCTTCACTATAACACAATATCAAAACTAGGATATTGACATTAGCACAATATGTATTTAAAATTATATGCCATTTTTGTCATTTTGTGTAACTATCATTACAGTCAAGGTGCAGAACCATTTCATCACTGCAAGGATTTCGCTTGGGCTATGTATTTATAATCACACCCACCTCTCTCTCTCCAACATGCCTGACCCCAGATCTGTTCTCTATCTCTATAATTTTGCCATTTTAATAATGTTACATAAATAGAATCACTAGTTTATCTTTTTAGGACTTTGTTTATTAAAAATATTACATAATTGTAATTGTTTCTTTATGTTGCAAATTTTTCTAAAGGGCCGTTTTACTTTGTTTTGAGACATTCCTTTTACAGTTTTATTTTTTTTATTAAATATATCATTTTTTTCCTACCTTTAGCATTTTCCTAATATCCACTTACTCTATATCATTCTTGTGGACTTAATGCATATGTTTTTATATTTGTTAAATTATTTAAAATTTCACAGTTAAATATTTCTGCTTTGATTTTATTTTGATCCATGTTATAAACTAGAAACTGCTGTTGTTAAAGCAACTTTCTCAATATAAGTAGCTGAATTATGTATATATAAATGTACATATATTTTTTTGAACTATGAAGGAAATATATACATTTTTCCATTTATATGTATGCACACACATACCTGTATACTTATAATATTCTTTTGGGTCTGTTTCTGGAATTTTTAAGTTTTATGTGGACCATTTTTCTCTTCCAGCAAGGGTATCCTTCTCTTAACTATTGTGGCTTAATTATGTTTTTAATTCTGAAGATGTAATTTTACCTTCTTTATGCTTCTTTTTTAATGTTGCTCTTCGCATTTATTTTTGAAGCCTTGATGATATCAAAAAGTAGAAACATCCCATTAGGGTTGTAATTGCAGTAATGTTAAATTTAGAACTTAATTTGGAAAGAGTTAACATCAACACAGGATGAATTCCACTCGCTTAGTAACGTCCAGGTCTTCTGCTTTTATTCACTCTCCTGTCCTGCAAGTTACGTGCGGCCCAGTGCTCGCATGAGGCTCGTGCAGCTATCGTTGAGTACATTCCTAGGTATTTTATACGCTGCACCCGCCCACCACACCGTAAAGGCTTCTGCCGGGTAGCACCCCTTAAAGGCGCCCTGATTACCGGCGCCAAGTCAAACCCGACATGAGGGAGCACTTGCCAGCCATCTGGGTGGGAAGTGGGCAGCCTTCCCCAGCCAGGGCGTTCGCAGAGGACCTCTGCAGAGTCCCCGTCTCTCGGGGGAGCTCAGCAGCGACAAGCTGGGAGAAACAGCGGCCTGGCTGGGGATCTGGCTCTCACAGCGCAGGACTGCGGTCCCCTCCATCTCTTGCCGCTGTCTAGCAATGAGGTCGTGTTCCCCTAGGGGGCCCTCCACCCAGACTCTCCACGGTAGCTATCTGGAACCTCCAGCTGTGCTCTCAAACCTCAGATCCCACCACCTCCCCTCTCATTCTCTGCAAATGACCTGTGACCCACTTCACAGGGGAAGAGAAGCTCTCTTAACACTCTCAGCTCCGGTGACTTCCCGCCGTGCGCCTGTCCCCTACCAGCTCGCCTGAATCCGCCCCCGCCCACTTCCTCTAGCTCCTATCGTACAAGCGCCACCTCTCCTTTTTATAGCCTATTTCTCAAACTGTGCTCTTGTTTTCTTCAAGACCTTGCCGTATTGATTCCCCTTCCTGTGTTTCTTCAGTACAGTTCTATCTACTGTCCTCTTTCCCTCAAACTTCGAAAATTTCAAGCTTCTCCCATCTTTAAAAAAAAGAAATCCAATTTTCACATCATCTCAAATTACAGTTCTCTGTGGTAGTATAACATTTGTGACCGTTCACCCTCTATTGCGTTTTCTGACTAGCCTTGGCAGAAGACTGTCTACTGTATTGATCTTTTTAAATAACCAGTGCCCAGATTTCTTCATAAAGCCTTAAATGTTTCACATTTTCCAATCTGTCCATTTTGTTTTTCCCCTTCCTCCTGTTTTTAAATGTCTTATCCCCCTGTATTTTTACCTCTAGTCTTTAGAAGCAGAGATCCTGGTTTTTTTTTTTTTTTTATTTCTCACTCATTTAATTAAATGTGGGATTCATGAGCTGATGCTACTTGTTTTATAATGAAAAAATTTGTTGCTACTATTTTTCATCTGATTTTACCTTTAGTTGCATTTCGTATGCTTTGAGATATAGTCTTGTCATTTTCATTTTCTTCTTTAAAGCCTGTAATTGCAGTTTTGATTTTTTTTTGACCCAAAAGTTATTAAGGATACTGCTTTTAGATTCCAAGTAGTTTGATTATTTTGGTTTCTTCCATTATTACTTTCTGGAATCATCTAGTGGAAGTCAGATTACATGACCTTCATAAGAGAGTCTTTGTTACTTCGATTTTTAAAGACATTCACAGACATTTATGAACAGTATATTCTCTGTAGGGTACAGCATTTAATATGAAATTATTAAAGCAACATTATTATTAAAGATAATATTCTATCCCTTATTTTTTATATTTACTTTTTCTCTTTTTCATTTGTCAAGTCTGATTTTCCACTAAAATTAGGGTTTGGACAATGTTTTCATGCATTTGGATGCTATGGATTTAATTGTATAAATGCTTATGAAAAAATGCTTTCACCCTGGAGTGAAATTTTAATCAAAATAATATAATCCTCTTAATCTAATTTTTCCACCTGGATTACTAACTTTCTTATTAATATTGATATTGCTAATATGGCTTGCCTGATATGGTTTTGCTAACCTGTTTATGGTTATTTTTCAATGGATGGTCTCATAATTACCATACAGATGCATTTTGTATTTTGACCCTTTTTTGAGAATTATATTTTAATAAAATTTACTTACACATGTATTTATTAAATAACCCTTTCGGAATGTTGCAAAATTCAAAAGGTGTGCATTGGCATAGGTGGAGAAAGTTAATCTGTATCCCTCCCCTGCCTCCCAGGTATCAATTCACTATTCTCAGTGGTCATGCTGTTAACTCTTAACCATGTGTGTGTTATATTTAAGATACGTCACACACTTACATACGTTTGTGCATGTGCTTCTTTTTGTCAAATTGTAGCATATTGGTCACACTTTTTTTTTTTCACCTGATAGATTTTACTTAGCTGTAGGACTATGCATAATGCCTGTCTGTTCATAAACAACTACCCTGTTCTCTTCAGTGATTATAAAATACGCATTGGTTTCCTGTGTCATTTCTGCCAATCTTCTTTTATTTCCTTCACATGTCTAGCTTCCATTGAGATTCTTTTTTTTTTTGGTGTAGATGAATTTTGATATGAATAAATCTGAAAGTAACAATTAAAACTAGTCTAAGACTAATGCATGCACAGGAATAATCCAAATGCATTTCAAAATTGACATTCTGTCACTCTGAGCTACATAGTTGTGTAATCAAATCACTCTTCGACTATAAACATTGATTGTATTGACTTATTGATGGAAAGGCATAGAAAGTTCTCATAGTAACTCTTGTTTCTTCAGGCAGTTCTACCGCACAGGTGTAACCCTAGCAGCATCAGG
Source organism: Camelus ferus (assembly GCF_009834535.1). Lineage (NCBI taxonomy): Eukaryota > Metazoa > Chordata > Mammalia > Artiodactyla > Camelidae > Camelus > Camelus ferus. Next base: position 16,355,152 of record NC_045731.1, on the reverse strand, counting down.
TCAAGATGCATGAGAGGTGAATTCTAACACCGCTTGCTTACGATCTCGTGTATCTTCACCCTCAGACACCCTCACTGCTAGCGCTGCTGCTGCAGAATATTACTATCTATGTAAAATAATTATCATTTATTTTATTTTGGTTAATTCCCCTACAAAAGAAACAAAAATGTGTCTACAGATACTGCATTTCCAAGTATATTTTTACAGAAGCAAACGTCTATTGTGTTTAGGTTCCAAGAGACCTGAATGCTGGACATACAGTTTTGCAAATGTGAGGTTAGAAAAATTTTGTGCAGGTTAGCATCTGGCTCCATACTTTTCAAAATGTATTTCTCCACTATCCACACATTTCTAAGGCCAAGTAAGGCATGTGCACCTTGTGATTTAACCTCTGGCCATTTATCTTCAACTGTGAGCGAGTCAGCAGACTGGGAGGCTGCTACATGCCTGGAAGCCATTCCTACCCTGGGGCAAAGTGCTGTCATTTAATTGCAGGCAGAGGTTCCTGTGAAACACACAAATATATCCCTCTAACTCAGCCTACATGCATTCTCTACAAAATTTCCTTTTGCCTGCGTGTTTTAAGTCTTTTTGGTACCATTGACCTCTCTGGCAATCTGGCCTGTGGACTTTTCAGAATAATAAGTACATTAAGAATATACTAATATTACAAAATAAATCAGTTATATTGAAATACATATATAAAGAATGAAGCATAGTATATTAATATACATGTATCTTTATTTTCACATTAAATAAAAGGCTCTAATTCCTGTGGTCTCAAGTAGTGATAAATAATATGCTGAGGTAGCTAACCGCATAACGCTACACAGACAAAATACACGGAAAGTCAGTTAGGGGCTCTGGTCACAGGTGAGTGATTATTTACACAGGTTTAATGCTGCTGTTCATAAGTGAAGGAAATGCTATCACTGAACATAAAGGTGTGCTTTTTTCACCCAAATTCACACATAAATTCAGACTTCTATCTATTGATCTGTATGTTAAGACCTCACACAGATCCAACTGTTCATGACCATCCCAGCTAGGAAGAGAGGAAGGGTAATGAACAGAAAGTCATAATGGGACAATAAAGCAATTTTACCAATTGCAGTTAAACTTTATTTTTGTAGATTGTACAAAAATTCAGTGACTATATGGGCACATTGTTAGATTCTCTAGAAAAGGTCCATAAAAATGTGAAACCCTGAAGCTTAAGGTCCATTTAGCTTTTTGGTAAATTCATCTTTATTTAGATTCAAGGCAAATCCACTTGTGCATAATATGTGTATTTGATTTCTATTTCTCTATATGTCTTACCTTTTAACTCTGCATTTTCGTATTTCATGGTGTGAAAACAGCTCTAATTAATCAAAACGTTTCATTTCTTGAACATAATGGCATTTTCTGTTTGATTGTTTTCCACTAAGGGATATGTACACCTACCCTAGAGGGAACTGAACTGAACCAAAAGACGTGCAAGTTAAATTTTGGACCTTTTAGTTCAGAATAAGGAACACGAGAATGGCTCAGAATCATTGCAATTTTCTTCCACCAATGAGAAAAATAGCTATGTGCCCAGTCTCTTTTTTTAATTGAAGTATAGTTGGTTTACAGTATCGTATGAATTACAGATGCACAACACAGTGATTCAGTATTTTAATAGACTACACTCCATTTAAAGTTATTATTAAAACATTGGCTATATTCCCTGTTCTGCACAACGCATCTCTGCAGCTTACATGTCTCATACAGAGTGGCTGGTACCTCAGTCTCCTGCCTCTGTCTTGCCCCTCCCTCTGCCCTCTCCCCACTGGCAATCACGTTTGTTCTCTGCATCTCTCTCTTGTTATATTCATTTATTTGTTTGATTTTTAAGATTCACGTGGAGGTAACAACATGCGGTTTTTGTCTTTGTCTGACTGACTTCACTAAGCACAATGCACTCTGGGTCAATGCACTCTGGGTCCGTTACAACGGATGGAATTTCATTCTTCTCTAGTGGCTGAGCAATAGTTCATTGCGTATGCTTACTGCGTCTTCTTAACCCATGCATCTGCTGATGAACACTTAGATTATTTCCATGTCTTGGCTGTTATAAATGATGCTGCCATGGACACTGGGGTGCGTGTATCTTTTTAATTCAGTGTTTTCATTTTCTTCAGATAAACACTTAGGAGTGGAATTGTTCACTCATATAGTACTTCTATTTTTAGTTTTTTGAGAAACTTCCATAATGTTTTCCACAGTGGCTACACCAATTTACATTCCCACCAACAGTGCACACAGATTCACTGTTCCCTACATCCTTGTCAACATTTGTTATTGGGTTTTTTTTTTTTTTTTGGTAATAGTTATACTGACAGGTGTGAGGTGGTTTTCATTTGCATTTCTCTGATGATTAGTGATGCTGAGCATCTTTTCATGGGCCTGTTGGCTCTCTGTGTATCTTCCATGAAAAAAGGTCTATTTAGGTCTCTTGCCAACTCTTCAACTGGGTGGTTTGTTTCAATTTATTTGTTTTTGATATTGAGTTGCATGAGCTATTTATATTTTGGGTGTTAACACCTTATTAGTCATAACGTTCACAAACATTTTATCCCATTCTGTAGTCTTTTTGTTTTATTGACGGCTTCCTTTGGTGTGGAAATATTTTAAGTTTCATTAGATCCCATTAGCTTATTTTTGCTTTTATTTCTTTTGCATGAGGAGACGGATCCAAAAAATGCTGCTATGATTATGTCAGAGTGCTCTGCCTATATTTTCTTCTAGAAAAGTTATGGTTTTCAGTCTTCCATTTTGATTTTGTTTTTGTTTTTGTTTTTGTTTATGGTATAAGAAAATGCTCTCATTTCATTCTTGTACAGGTAGCTGTTCATTTTTCCGAGCACTACTTACTGAAGAAACTGTCTCTTCTCCATTCTGTGTTCTTGCCTCCTTCGTTGTAGATTGTTTGACGGAAGGGCATGGGTTTATTTATGGCTCTCTTTCTATTCCACTGATCTCTGTGTCTGTGTTTGTTTGGGTTTTGTTTCTTCTTTTTTTCGCCACTACCACGCTGTATTGATTACTGTAGCTTGCAGTATAGAGTGAAGCCAGAGTTTATGACTCCTCTAGTTTTGGTCTTTTTCTCAAGTTTACTTCGGCTACTTGTGGTCTTTTTTGGCTTCATACACAATTTAGGATTATTTGTTCTGTTCTGTGAAACATTTGTAGGTTTTGTGTAGATTTCTTTGGGTACTGTGAACATTTTAACAACGTTCATTCTTCTAACCCATGAACATGATACATTTTTAAGTTTATTTGCATCATCTTCAGTTTCCTTCATCAGTGTTTTCTGGTTTTCAGAGCACAGACCTTCCACCATGTGGTCTGTGTGTCTTGACTTGTGACTGTATCTAGTGGTTTTAAACGGGTAGTCATTTACGTTCAAACACATTTTGAAAGATCTACAGTTTTTTTACTCCCCTTCCCGCATTGTGTGTTCTTGATGTTATGTCTTACATCTTCATGTTTATCCCTTTACTATTTACTGAAAATAGTTGATTTTGCAATTTTGTTTTGCTTAACCTTTGTATTAGCTTATTTAAGTGGTTGATTCACCAACTTTACTGTATGTATTTGTCTTTTTTAGTGGGATTTTTCCTTCCTATAGACCCTTATTTTTTGCTGTAACCATTTCTGTTTCACGTAGAGCCCACCCTTCGTCCTGCTGTGGGGCTGCATTCCAGGGCAGGCGCCAGTGCTTGGCTCAGAATGGGGTGTGTGCCAGGGTCGTCTCAGGAAACCCGCTGGAGTCCTGAGGAGTCTGAACCTGCTTCCTCCGCCTCGTCTGGGGAATAAGCAGCTGTACGGCTGCTCTTCACAGAGTCTAGGTTTCTCACAGCCCCCCTGGAGTCCTACTGGCTTCCAGACCAGCTCAGGGGACTCACCCTCCCAGCGTGGGGCCTCAGGGCGGGGGTGCTCAGTGTGCGGTTTGCTCTTCTTACTCCTCAAGGAGGACCTCCAAGCCCGTGGTGTCCTCCTCCTCCTCTGGGCCCCTCCCCGGGTGCTGGGCCCAACCCGACTGGTTCTCTCCCCCCCCACCCGGTCCCCGTGGCCTGTCTTACAGCCTTGACCGTGTGAGTCTTTCAGCCGGTCTTCAGTTTGTTTTCAGTGGTAAGTGCCCCACATGCAGATTTTAATTTGTGTTGTATTTTTGATGTGTTTTTTGGGTGGTGAGCTCCGTATTCTCCTCCGCTGCCATCTTGATCTCTCCCCACGTGTGCAGTCGTAGGGAGCTCCAGGTAGTTGTTGTGGCAAGGGGTGTACTCTTCCCTCTCAGTAAAAGCTTTCCTGTCTTTGTTAGGTCAGCCAGAGCTTGACAGGGCCAAACGTCCTTTATTAACTCACGCAACTGACAGCATAAGGGGTCCCCTGTGGTGAACAGAATTAGTGTTCAACCATAATCAGTGCCTCTCAATGTAGTGCCCTTGCCAGGGGGCAGCTTACAGATCCTCATACTGCTGGAATTAAGTCCTGAAATGTGACTTGCTTTAGGCCAGCGGTTCTCAACTAGGAGCAATGTTGCCCCCAAAGGGACATTTGTCAATATCTGGAGAACATATTTGGTTGTCACAGCTGAGGGAGGGGTTATTACTGGCTCTGAGTGTACAGAAGCCAGGAACGCTGGTAAAACGTTCCGTGACGCACAGGACAACTCTTCGCAGCAACGGATTATCCAGCCCCAAATGTCACTAGTGCCAATGTTGAGAAAGCCCGCTTTGGGCAGTACCATGTGACAATAGATGGCATGTCTCCCTCCAGGGAGACACCTTGAGCATAATTTCATAGTTATTATGTCCTCTGATAATATTATGGAGAGGAGTTGCTCCATCAACCGGGTTCCTGGAGTGAAAACAACATGGAACCATCACCAACTGCGAAGAGTCTGAGATTTTACTCTACTTGCAAGAAAACAGTTTCAGCCTTCCACTGTGTTAAAATGGGAGGCATGAGGCTCTTGGGTCAGAGGGAAAAATTACTACTCACAGCACAGGCACGCAGCATGAGCACCACGCATCTTGTCAGGCTGCCTTGTCCCCCAGCTCCCAGGGGAGTGACATGGAGGACGTCAGGTTGATGAGCACATGTATGGAAGTCTTGAGTTAGAAAACTCAAATCTTTTAATGTGAATCGAAACAAACCTACACAATATCTGCCCTGGAGGGAAAAAATTAACTCTTATTATACTGCACATTAAACAAGCACTAGGTTTACTTCAGAGGGAGACACTCTGTCTTCTGAGGCTGTTCAACGTATAAAGTTCTCTGAAAAGACAGTCCAGGATGCTGTCCAGCAACGCCTCTGCTTATAAAACATTCATGTGAGAGAAACACGGAGGGATGTCTTCCAAAAGGAAGAGAACTTCAGCAAAGCTGCCCTGAAC